>NW_020837949.1:19693036-20137039 GCF_003676395.1 Aethalodelphis obliquidens
GATTCATTTGCAAATATTTTCTCCCATTCTGAGGGTTGTCTTTTTGTCTTGTTTATGGTTTCCTTTGCTGTGCAGAAGCTTTTAATTTTCATTAGGTCCCATTTGTTTCCTTTTGTTTTTATTTCCATTACTCTAGAAGGTGGGTCAAAAAGGATCTTGTTGTGATTTATGTCAGAGTGTTCTTCCTATGTTTTCCTCTAAGAGTTTTATAGTGTCTGGCCTTACATTTAGATCTTTAATCCATTTTGAGTTTATTTCTGTGTATGGTGTTAGGGAGTGTTCTAATTTCATTCTTTTACATCTAGCTGTCTGGTTTTCCCAGCTCCACTTATTGAAGAGACTGTCCTTTCTCCATTGTATATCTTTGCCTCCTTTGTCATAGATTAGTTGATCATAGGTGCGTGGGTTTATCTCTGGGCTTTCTATTCTGTTCCACTGATATATATTTCTGTTTTTGTGCCAGTACCATACTGTCTTGATTACTGTAGCTTTGTAGTATAGTCTGAAGTCAGGGAGTCTGATTCCTCCAGCTCCGTTTTTTTTTTTTTTCCCCTGCAAGATTTCTTTGGCTCTTCAGGGTCTTTTGTGTCTCCATACAAATTTTAAGATTTTTTGTACTAGTTCTGTGAAAAATGCCATTGGTAATTTGATAGGAATTGCATTGAATCTGTAGGTTGCATTGGGTAGTATAGTCATTTTCACAATATTGATTCTTCCAGTTCAAGAATATGGTATATCCCTCCATCTGTTTGTGTCATCTTTGATTCCTTTCATCAGTGTCTTACAGTTTTCTGAGTACAGGTCTTTTACCTCCTTAGGTAGGTTTATTCCTAGGTATTTTATTCTTTTTGTTGCAATGGTGAATAAGATTATTTCCTTGATTTCTCTTTCTGATCTTTCATTGTTAGTGTATCGGAGTGCAAGTGATTTCTGTGCATTAATTTTGTATCCTGCAACTTTACCAAATTCATCAATTAGCTCTAGTAGTGTTCTGGTGGCATCATTAGGATTTTCTATGTATAGTATCATGTCATCTGCAAACAGTGACAGTTTTACTTCTTTTACAGTTTGTATTCCTTTTATTTCTTTTTTTTTAAAAAATAAATTTATTTTTATTTATTTATTTTTGGCTGCATTGGGTCTACGTTGCTGCACGCAGGCCTTCTCTGGTTGTGGCGAGTGGGGGCTACTCTTTGTTGTGGTGTGCGGGCTTCTCATTGTGGTTGCTTTTCTTGTTGCAGAGCACAGGCTCTAGGTGTGCGGGCTTCAGTAGTTGTGGCTTGCGGGCTCTAGAGCACAGGCTCAGTAGTTGTGGCGCACGGGCTTAGTTGCTCTGCGGCATGTGGAATCTTTCCGGACTAGAGCTCAAACCTGTGTCCCCTGCATTGGCAGGCTAATTCTTAACCACTGCACCACCAGGGAAGTACCCTTTTATTTCTTTTTCTTCTCTGATTGCTGTGGCTAGGACTTGGAATAGGACTTGCAAAAGTATGTTGAATAATAGTGGCAAGAGTGAACATCCTTGTCTTGTTCCTGATCTTAGAGGAAATGCTTTCAGTTTTTCACCATTGAGAATGATGTTTGCTGTGGGTTTGTCATATACCGCTTTTATTATGTTGAGGTAGCTTCCTTCTGTGCCCACTTTCTGGATAGTTTTTATCATAAATGGGTGTTGAATTCTGTCAAAAGCTTTTTCTGCATCTGTTGAGATGATCATGTGGTTTTTATTTCTTCAGTTTAATATGGTATATCACATTGATTGATTTGCATATATTGAAGAATCTTTGCATCCCTGGGATAAATCCCACTTGATCATGGTGTCTGATCCTTTTAATGTGCTGTTGGATTCTGTTTGCTAGTATTTTGTTGAGGATTTTTGCGTCTGTATTCATCAGGGATGTTGGTCTGTAATTTTCTTTTTTTGTAGTGTTTTTGTCTGGTTTTGGTATCAGGGTGATGGTGGCCTCATAGAATGAGTTTGGGAGTGTTCCTTTCTCTGCAGTTTTTGGGAAGAGTTTGAGAAGGATGGGTGTTAGCTCTTCTCTAAATGTTTGATAGAATTCACCTGTGAAGCCATCTGGTCCTGGGCTTTTGTTTGTTGGAAGATTTTTAATCACAGTTTCAATTTCATTACTTGTGATTGGTCTGTTCATATTTTCTATTTCTTCCTGGTTCAGTGTTGGAAGGTTCTGTCTTTCTAAGAATTTGTCCATTTCTTCCATGTTCTTCATTTTATTGGCATAGAGTTTCTTGTAGTAGTCTCTCATGATCCTTTGTATCTCTGCAGTGTCTGTTGTAACTTCTCCTTTTTCATTTCTAATTTTATTGATTTGAGTCCTCTCCCTCTTTTTCTTGATGAGTCTGGCTAAAGGTTTATCAATTTTGTTTATCTTCTCAAAGAAACAGCTTTTAGTTTTATTGATCTTTGCTCTTGTTTTCTTTGTTTCTATTTCATTTATTTCTGCTCTGATATTTATGATTTCTTTCTTTCTACTAACTTTGGGTTTTTTTTGTTTCTTTCTCTAGGTCCTTTAGGTGTAAGGTTAGATTGTTCATTTGAGATTTTTCTTGCTTCTTGAGGTAGGATTGTATTGGTTTAAACTTCCTTCTTAGAACTGCTTTAGCTGCGTCCCATAGGTTTTGGGTCATTGTGTTTTCATCGTCAGTTGTCTCTAGGTATTTTTTGATTTCCCCTTTGATTTCTTCAGTGATCTCTTGGTTATTTAGTAGCATATTGTTTAGCCTCCATGTGTTTGTTTTTTACAATTTTTTTTCCTGTAATTGATTTCTAATCTCATAACATTGTGGTCGGAAAAGATGCTTGATATGATTTCAGTTTTCTTAAATTTACCAAGGTTTGATTTGTGACCTGAGATGTGATCTGTCCTGGAGAATGGTCCATGTGCACTTGAGAAGTAAGTGTATTCTTCCACTTTCAGGTGGAATGTCCTGTAAATAAAAATTAAATCTGTTTGGTCTATTGTGTCATTTAAAGCTTGTGTTTCCTTATTTATTTTCTCTGGATAATCTGTCCATTGTTGTAAGTGGGGTGTTAAAGTCCCCCAGTATTATTGTGTTACTGTCAATTTCCCCTTTTATGGCTGTTAGCATTTGCCTTATGTATTGAGGTGCTCCTATGTTGGGTGCATAAATATTTTCAATTGTTATGTTTTCTTCTTGGATTGATCCCTTGATCATTATGTAGTGTCCTTCCTTATCTCTTGTAACAGTCTTTATTTTAAAGTCTATTTTATCTGATATGAGTATTGCTACTCCAGCTTTCTTTTGATTCCCATTTGCATGGAATATCTTTTTCCATCCCCTCACTTTCAGTCTGTATGTGTCCCTTGGTCTGAAGTTGGTCTCTTGTAGACAGCATATATATGGGTCTTGTTTTTGTATCCATTCAGCAAGTCATTGTCTTTTGGTTGGAGTATTTAATCCAGTCACATTTAGGGTAATTATCTGGAAATGATTTCTTGAGTGTCTGCCTCATCGCCTACCTAATTCAGAAATCCTTTTATGGCATCTCTGACTGGTCATGCCACACACATTAGAACCCATTCAGAAATCATTTAAACTGAAGATACTTTATTAGGCCGTTTAGAATTTACCTGAACTCCTTTAAGTTTCCACTTCTTTATTTTTCATTTATTTTTTAAATTGAAGTATAGTTGATTTACAATGTTGTCTTAATTTATGCTGTACAGCAAAGTGATTCAGTTATACATATAAACATTCTTTTTTATATTATTTTCCATTATGGTTTATCACAGGATATTGAATATAGTTCCCTGTGTTGTATAGTAGGACGTTGTTGTGTATCCAAGTTTCCACTTTAAAACTAATACGCAGATGTGGCCTAATAAAAGTTGCTTTCGAGGAGGAGGTTTCTACCAGGGCCACAGCGATGCCGTAGTTAATTTTAAGCACTATGGCTATATATGTTATATTCTCATTTCCAAAAAACATTTACACATGGAATCTCAATTCAATTTATCTTAGATCTTATTCTGTTTTATGAGAATCTTGAGTGATTTGATGCCTTCCAGAATCACTGACATAGAGTTAGTACACACACTAAAATTGTTGGATCTAGTTTGGAATCGTAGGTTTGCTTATCACAACATATAATGGATGGAATAGTTGTTTGGTGTATTGAGAGTCAAGAGCAAACTAAATGCTCGTGTTAGCAGTCTGTTTTTGCTGTGATACTCTGTTGTGTGTTTTGGATTATAGCTGACCATAATGTGTTACAATTATAGCTGGCCAGTATAGCAAGGATGTAATATGCTACAGTTTGAGTATAGACTTTTAAAATGTGATTTACTTCTCTCCTGTGCCCTACCTCCAAAAGTCAGTCTCTGACAGCAAGAAAAATGTGACTACTTCTGACCTCTGACCTTTGGCATTTGAATTTCACCTCTATAGCTATAAAGGCAAGTGAAAGTTGCCTCCATTTTAATAACCTTTTTCAGGAAGCCAAGAAGAAAGGGAATAGTTACTTGATGTTGTAACTAGCTGTACATCAACCAAGATTACTTGCTTGCTGTTTTTAGGTGGATGTTAGTTGAGATTTTACCCCATTTTTAATTACTTGAACAATTACATTAGATTTGTGAGACGCAAAATAATTTGGTTTAATCAATTAGTCATAAATTTTATCAGCTGTGTGGTTAAGTTAGAGTATAGCACAGTCCATTTATTTTTCCATTTATCACATCAAATAAGAACTTATATCATCAAATAAAGGCTTAAAACCTGTTTGTATCAATACTTCTTAGTTTCTCATAGTAAAGGTGAAATTCATAGGGCTGGTGTCTTCTGTTTAAATCCACTATATATAATAATTCATTTTAATTTTATTTTTTGATATTATTTGCCTTTGGAGGAAAAAGCTGAAAAAGGAAGGAGGAAAGAATCCAATATAGAAAAACAGTGTTTGGGGGGCCTAGTGTCACATTGAAAATACATAATGTAAGAAATCATCTACCTAGTGTGGCATCTTTCACATGGTAAACTCTCACAAATATTTGTTCAGTTGAATGATTGAATGAATCATTCGTACTGGAAAATCTTGACATTCTCCTGGGAAGGGCAGTCTACTCTGTATACATATGCATATACATTTCACATTATGTTAAAAGCAAAAAAACTGTGCTTTTAAAAATCAGACATTAACCAAGGACTATAGGTACTAGAGACTTGTTATAAATCTTTGTTTCAAATTAGTGTAGTGTTAAACGTTGTTTTCTAGTCATCGACACATATTACACAGTTGTTATGAAATTACATACCTTCAACCTGCAAGTCATCTCTAGGTATATAGTAATTAAAAAAAAATACCAACTTTCAGGGAACAAGTTCTGTTGATCCACTAATATTTATCAGTGGCTTTAATCATAAAAATGTAGTTTTTAAGTGACCTTAAAGATCAGTTAGCAGTCAGTATTTTCTCATGGTCCTCACAACTGTCACAGGCAATGAATCTCACTTCTAATTTACAAATATTTGCAAAGAAGGTGATTACAGAAGTTTGTACCCTGCTGTGTTGTGAGCAGATTCCCCAGGGTCTGGCTCCAGTAGGCGCAATGGATGGTTGATTGGCATTATCTGGAAAATATTTATGTGCTCTGACATTTAAGAGATCCTTCTGTAGTATAAAAATCCCAATATATTAGATTAATTATTTTATCAACCTCATTAAAGCTGTTTTTTTTAAAATGCATATTGTGTTTCTGTGGTTTCATTCCTTTAACTTTTCTATTCCATTCTGCTTAAAAGTAAAGCCCTAACTCGTTCGGAATGTAATAGATCACATCCTTACCACCCAGTACTTTTCACTGGGAAATGACTGGAAGTGCTATGTATGTACTAAGTATTGGAATCTTTAGCCATCTGCTACTTTCATCTTTTTTCTTCAAGTGGCACTTTTCTATTTTTAATAGAGACAAGTGCTTTCTATAACCAACAATTACAGAAGGTTGGATTATCCAGTCTGTGTTTTATTCACATCTCTCTACTTTTTCCAAATCCAGTTTTCTTTCCTATTGATGTTATGCTGTTGTAGACTCCTACCCTGAATTCTGTTCGAGAAGCTATTTTTACATGTAGGAATATTAAACCTGGAAAACCAGAATCAATCAAGCATGCTGTAGAAATCTGTAACTTTTTTATTGGTTGTAATAGCAGCTGTGATGTTCAACCACTTCTTGTTCAGATGTTTCTTTTGACAGTAATTACAGTGTTTTCTCTCATGAAGCAAGTGTTTGAAGTAATTTGTGCCAGAGTTGGTTTCTGCATTTGGAAGTTTCTAGGAGTTGGTTTCTGAGTGTCCTATAGTTGTTATAGTTCTTGTTGAAGTTTCTCCATTACCCAGAACAATCTCAGGGGGAGCGGACATTGTAATATACTCTGTAAATCATTTATTATTCTTCACATGAACTATTAATGTTTTTTTTGTCAGTGTTATCACTGTTTTATAAAAACAGATGACTCAAGTAGACATATGTAAAGTTTTCAGTCAGCAGTGGAAGCAGGACTTGAATTGGGCTGCCTGCCCCAGAGCCCTGTACTCTGTTGCTGAGGTGATAGAATCATATTGTGTCCCATCACCCTGTAAACATTTATTCAAAGGAAACCTGACAGAACTCTGATACAAAACTGCTTCAAGTACCATCTGGTTATAGCTAGGACTAGGGATTTAGAGCTCTGTCAGCCATTTCCCCCACCTTTTCCCTTCCTAGAAACCTGGGAAGCATAGGGCTTAGTTTGAGAAACTTCTGGCTAGACTAATTTTCTCTCACATTGGGACACTTCATTTGTGAGGAGTAAACTTTTCTTTTCCAAACAGCATTTGCTGGAGAGACTCAGTTCAGTTTCCGTTTTAGAAGGTGAGTGGGCAGTGGCCTCATGTCCATTTCCTTGTGTCCAGAAGTCTGTACTTATGGACAGTGGTCCATGTAGGCTGGGCCTTACCCTGCTGAGCCCTCAGTCCTGGGCCTTCTGGGAGCCATCTGATCCTGCTGGTGATGAATGCCTTGTTAGGAGGAGGGTAGCAGGATGAGACCCTCCTTTGGCAGTGCAACTGGGGAGAAATACACAGGGTTCTCCTCTTCCTCTTCTGACCTCAACAGGTTAGCCAGTAGAGCCTCTAGCTGTAAAGGAGTGCGGGTGACATAGTTATAATTCAGATGTAAATTTTATCTCAGCATTATAATATTTCTAAATATTGGCACATTTTCATGTTTAAGTAAACCTCCTGCTCCCTTTCCTGGTTGCAGAAAACCCTTAAAAACGAGTAGCTCATCTTAAGTTTCTGATAAATATTTTTTTGAGAGAACCCAGATTCTTTTGCATCCCATTCTTATCCAGAGCAGCTGTCATTTGTTTTTGATGAAAACTTTCTTCACAGTTCATAGATGGCATACACATAGAATACACACACTGGGGTCACATTATGTTATGAAAACCATTTCGGAGTACAGGACCCATGTGCCCAACTGAAATGAAAACATTAAAAAAAGAATAGGTGTTGGATTCTTGTATTTTCTGAGCACTTTATATATTTAACTCACTTCATCCTCACAACACCTCTATTGTCTGCACTTTATAAGTGAGGAAAGTGAGAGGTAAAGAAGAAACTTACCCAAAGTCATATCTGGTAAGTGGAGAGCCTGGGGTTTGAACTGAAGTCTCTGTCAAGTTCACGCACTTCACCATCCTGCAGTATTACCTTTCTCTGTGTATAGGGAATGCTCTCTTTAAAGTTTTTCATTTACAGTTGTGAGAAGAGGTAACAAACATTTGCTTGGGCTTTCACCTCTAAACCATTAGTAAATAAAAGATCTTTTAGAAATGATCTCGATTGTGTGCTCCTGGTTATTAGATCTGTGCAACTGCTCTGGGTGATATTTTTAAAACTTCCTTTATCTTAGTACCAAAATCTTTTGAGAATTTGTGTTTAAAGTTAATATTCTTTATTCAGGTTGGCTATAACTTATTATTAAATGTCGTTGGTGTCCACGTTTTCAGTGGTGGTGGCAGTTTGAATTTCTTGTTAGCTTAAGATGGGGACATTTTTCTTAATAGCACAGCAGGGCGGGCTGTGTGGAAGCAGATGGGGCCCTGCCTTGTGAACTTTAGAGGCGAGTGCTGCCTCCAGTTCGTGAGGCACACACGTGCCCGGTAGTGCTCTGCAGAGTTCTCTGGAGCAATTGGGCCCTTCCGCTCTGTGGGAAGCAATAAAGAGGCACAGCACTTACTTTAATAGACGATCGTGCAGTGGGAATCATTTTGGATTTCTCCTTCTGTATTCATCCTTAGCCTTTTTTTTTTTTAAAGAAACTTGGACTCATTTTCTTATTTTGTATTGGTTGTGTTGCTTCACTTGTTGGGTTTTGGTTTGTAGTATTTATTACTATTTATTTGCCTTTTATGTGATAGAGTATTTTGATGTTGTCACATTTAGTCCACAAACTGACATGTTTTTAAATCAATGAAAAAATCTAGCTGCTGGGACAGTGTGATTTTGGAACTCAAATATGGAATTCCTCCACTGAGTAATGTGCAGCTAGCACAGGGACAGTTTATTAGTTATATACTATTTACAGTTGTTTCCTTACACATACACTATGTAGCTCCTCCAGGCTTAAACCAGTCATTTGGAAATTTTTTCAACTTATTCCATTAAAATGATTTTAGTGTGATTTTTGGCATCAAGTATAAAAATAGAGGTTAATCCTGTAAATGTTTCAGTTAATGGTTTAAATTTGAGCTCCTTCACAACTTCTTAGAATAGATCTCTTAAATTCTTCATTTCCTGGTGCCATTTTGTGAATGATTATTAGAGTGAAACAAAAATCCCTTAAAAAAATCCGTAGATTACAGTTCTGCTTTCCTAATAGGTTGATGGATTAAAACCAAACCAAATCAAAACAACCAAAAAAGTCACTTGAAACCACTAATTTAATATGGGAAATGTCTATTAATTTAAAAACCATTACCCAATAGTTTCTGCAATTTTCATTATTGCTACAGAATGTGGTAGGTTTGATCTAGAAAGGGCATTCCGCAAACTATTGAAAACATGGATAATGTTGATTTATTTTAAAAAATTACAAAAGAAATATATTTCAAAGAAATTCAGATAATATACAAGCATAAAAAGTCATCTTATCCCTTCTCCTCCATTACCCTGCTCTTCCCCCTTAAAATCATTCACATATTTTACCCTAAGGGAAATGTATTCTTAACAGTGTTTCGTATAGTTTGTTTCTTAAACAAAATGAGATTGAAGTAATAATGTTGTATAGCTTGTTTCATTTCCCCCACCCAATCATATAGTGTGGTCCTCCCCCTATGTGCAGAATAAGCAGATCTCGAGTACACTTAAAATCTGATGATATACACTATTTAAGAAGACTTTACCTAAGAAGTAATACTAATAGCAATAACATTTAATAATAAGCAATAAGTAGTAGTAATAGCTAACAGTTTTTGAACACTTTCTTTGTCCCAGGCACTGGTCCAAGCACTTTGCACGTAATGATCATTTAATCCTCACAGCAACCCTGTGAGGCAGGTTCTGATCTGCTGGTACCCTCACTTCATAGATGAGGTGACTGAAACACAGGTTCATACTTGGCTTCTAGTCACATACCCAGAAAATAGAGGAGTTGGGATTTGAACCCAGGCAGTCTGGAACCTGAAGCCACACTCATCATCACTCTGCTAGACTGTATGTCAGAGGCTAAATTGTTTTCTGGTCCAACAGGGAGGCCGCCTATTATATGTTAGTATGAATGCTGTATCTAAGGCTCTTTTGGTGTGTTTTACTGAATATTTATGTTTTTCAGGTTTTAGTACAATTTTGCCTTGATTGTGGAGCTCACTAAATAAGGAATTTAGTTTTGAAAAGAATTCACAATGAAGGGATTTTTGGGGTATTTTTGTTTTTTTAATTCACATGACTATATTTTGAAATAAAACTGTCAAAATACTGTCAAATAGTGGGTGAAAGTTAATATTTCTGTGGATTTTGGTCTAATATGTTGGAAATTGTGTATTTCTTTATGAATATACCTGTCAGCTGTACAATTCAGTTTTTATAGACTTAAAGAAAAGGAGCCCAAACTATTGTCCAAGTGAGTTTATGTAACTTAACTTGTTTGTACAGCCCCAGGTAGATTTGACTTAGAAAGCACTTTCCTCAAACTATTGAAAACTTAGTCTAACAAATTGAGAGTAACATCAGAACTTTGATTATTGATTATTCTCGCTCCCTCCTTCGTGCCTTTATGTTTCTGCTTTTAAAATATATTGCAAATTCATGACTCTCACGCATTTCTTTCCTTACTTAGTCTAAGCCAACTGGTTCTCATCTGAGGGGGATTTTGCCGCCTCTCCCCAGTGCCACCTCCACGGGTCATTTGGCCACATCTGGAGACCTTTAAGGTTGTCACCACTTGGAGGATGCTTCTGGCATCTGTCTAGTGGGTAGAGGCCAGGGATGCTATTAAACATCCTCCAACACAGGGCAGCCCCGCACAGCAAAGAATTGTTTGGTCCAAATGTCAGTAGTGCCGTGGATGAGAAACCCTGGTCTAAGTCATTATCATTTCTTTTTTTTTTATTCTAAGATTTCATAATTATTACTTTTTTTTTTACATCTTTATTGGAGTATAATTGCTTTACAATGGTGTGTTAGTTTCTGCTTTATAACGGAGTGAATCAGTTATACATATACATATGTTCCCATATCTCTTCCCTCTTGCGTCTCCCTCCCTCCCACCCTCCCTATCCCACTCCTCCAGGCGGTCACAAAGCACCTAGCTGATCTCCCTGTGCTATGTGGCTGCTTCCCACTAGCTCTCTGTTTTACTTTTGGTAGTGTATATATGTCCATGCCTCTCTCTCGCTTTTTCACAACTTACACTTCCCCCTCCCCATATCCTCAAGTCCATTCTCTAGTAGGTCTGTGTCTTTATTCCTGTCTTACCCCTAGGTTCTTCATGACATTTTTTTCTCCTTAAATTCCATATATATGTGTTAGCATACGGTATTTGTCTTTCTGACTTACTTCACTCTGTATGACAGACTCTAGGTCTATCCACCTCATTACAAATAGCTCAATTTCGTTTCTTTTTATGGCTGAGTAATATTCCATTGTATATATGTGCCACATCTTCTTTATCCATTCATCCGATGATGGGCACTTAGGTTGTTTCCATCTCCAGGCTATTGTAAATAGAGCTGCAATGAACATTTTGTTACATGACTCTTTTTGAATTATGGTTTTCTCAGGGTATATGCCCAGTCATTATCATTTCTCACTTGAGCTACTGTAAAGTTTCCATGCACGGAGCCAGTCCTGTCCCCCAGATCCTGCTCTCCACAAAGCAGTGTTAGTGTGCTTTAAAAAATGCATTTGGAATCATGGCAGTTTATTTGCTTAAAATCCTTTAACGGCATTTCATTAGATCTAGCATAAAATCCAGATCTTGCCCTTGATCTTCTGGTCCTCTGCTGCCCTTTATGTTTATGCACTTGGGCCTCATCTCTTACCACCCTCCCATTTTACATTTCAGCTGTAGCAGCTGCCAAACCTGTTTGTGCCTGCATAGTTCTTTGCCTAGAATACTTGTATTTCATATTTTGCATGGCTGACTCCCTCTTACTATTTAGGGTTCTTCTCAAATAACCCCGCAGAGAGGCTTTCCCTGATTGCTTTGTTTAGTCATTCTCTTTCCTGTCCTCTCACTGTAGCTGTCCTTTCTCTGCCTTGTTTCTTTAGCCCTTTATCTGTTTATTGACTGTCTCCTCCAACTGGAATATAAAGGTCTCCGAGGGCAAAACTCGTTGTCATATAGTAAGTGCCAACAAGAATGCATCACTAAATTACAACAGTACTTTATGGTTGTGGTAAATAGATTAAAATGGGATAGACTTTGTCCAAAAAGAAAAAGAGGCAGGAGCATCATATGACTACAGCAGCTATCATTGAATGATTGCCTACTGTTTACCAGGTGCTGTGCTGGTACATTTGCATACAATAGCTCCGAACTTGCCAAGAGCCTTCTGACGAGGCCTGCCTTAGCCTAGGTGGTAGCCTGCAGGATGATGCCCCTCACATTACATTCCCCCAGACGCAAAATACCCGCCCCCCACACACCCTCGCAACTGAGGAGAAATGGCTGTGGTAGCTCTGCTCTTTGTGGGTTTATTTTACAATAGAATGCCACTGGGAGAGGCTAAATCCCTGGCCCAAGGCTGTGCTACTGACCAAAGCCAGCCTCAGGATTTAAGCCCAGTTCTCTTTTACTCCAAGCCCACGCCTCTTTCCCAACACTTCAAGCTTTCTTGGTTCTTAGGGAGCAGCTGCAGTTCACATCTTCCCTTCTAGCAGGCTTAGTTGGCATCCATTTTTTGATTGGGGGGCTGCATTTTTAACTCCAGAGGCAACAATTTCTCTGGTTTCTGATGACTTAGGCAGAAATAATCTATTTTTCTGTCTTGTCCTGAGACGGTTGCTTAGTGTTGTCTGAAAGTAAAAAACTGACATTATGAGACTATAATCTGGGCTTTGGACTGTTTTTATTGGCAACCAAAAACATAGAATTTGTAACTAGGAACATGTAAAATATATACTGTGTCATGCATTCATATTTACTTACTTATTTATTTAAAAAATATTTATTTATTTTGGCTGCATCAGGTCTTAGTTGCGGCACGCAGGATCTTTGTTGAGGCATGCAGTATCTAGTTCCCTGACCAAGGATTGAACCCCGGCCCCCTGCATTGGGAGCACGGAGTCTTACCCACTGGACCACCAGGGAAGTCCCTGCATTCTTATTTATTTATTTATTCATTCGTTCATTCATTCATTCATGCTGCGTTGGGTCTTTGTTGCTGTGTGTGGGTTTTCTCCAGCTGCGGCGAGCGGGGGCTACTCTTCATTGCGGTGTGTGGGCTTCTCACTGCGGTGGCTTCTCTTGTTGCGCAACACAGACTTTGGGCTCATGGGCTTTAGTAGTTGTGGCACGCAGGCTCAGTAGTTGTGGCTCGCGGGCTCTAGAGCGCAGGCTCAGTAGTTGTGGCACATGGGCTTAGTTGGCTCCATGGCATGTGGGATCTTCCCGGACCAGGGCTTGGACCCGTGTCCCCTGCATTGGCAGGCGGCTTCTTAACCACTATGCCACCAGGGAAGCCCGTGCGTTCATATTTATATGAGATCGGACCAGAATGTGATTTATCTGTCTTTGAGCCTTGAAAGTTGGGACAGAAGTCAGGAAGCCTGTACCTCTGATTAGTTCCCATGAATCCTGTCGATGGCATCCACTTTTCCTTTGAACATTTGGTCCTTTAAGTTCAAGAGGAACCAGGAGTCACATGGATTTGTATATTGAAAATCTGCATCTGCAAACTCTCACCACATCATCACCTGGTGTGGTGAGAGTTTTTGGTTGAAACCTGAACTTATTCCACTTTCTTTGACCCTCCTGCCTCCCAGGGGTCAGTGCTCGCCCAAGGTATCAGGGGAGGCAAAAGCCCAGGGCGGCCTGTGATGGCAGATTGTTCTGAGTTTCAGTGTTCCTGTACAGTTCGTGAGTTGAACATTGCCTTGTGCTTCATCCTCTCTTGTATCTATCCTCCCACTACGTTTAAAAGTTTTTTGAGGTGTTTTTTTTTTCCATTTTCTAGCAGCTTTTCATAGGAATGACACACACTCAGCAAACTCAGCCTTAGACAGCCTTTTGCAGACAAGAACAACACATTCACCAGTCAGGGAACAAAGTGAGAGAAAAATGAAGAACAATATTAGAAAAGAACCCTTTGGGAAGCTGCACAAAAATGTTATATTAAAATCGATCCCAGGGCTTGACCTTTTGTGGTAGTGTATATTTTAAAGCCTTCTATTGATTCTCTTTTAATAACATGTTTATTCTAGTTTACTGACAGAATCCTAGGGGGAATACAAAAAGAAAAGAACAGATTCTTTATTATGATGGTCATTTAAATTTGTCTTGGGCATTTTTTATGTCTGACTAGTGTTATCTTTATGTATTTAATGTACATCATTCTTTCTCAGTATGATACTGAGAGATGTTATAAAGGTGGGAAAGTGATTTTTAAATCTCCTTTCATTGAAAATATGCTTAGCCTTGCTGTTACATATGTGTGTGCCCCTCCACCCCCCGAATTAGAATTTCTTGCTTTTCTGCACATGTGTAGAAGACAGAAGGGTCTTCATTTTGAATTTTTTTTTTCCCCCTAATCTTGCAAACCATCAGTAGTCTAAACTGCCGCGTCTGGGAACGTTTGGTGACAGTTCTGTGCCTGAAGACAGTTGTCTTTTACTGTATAACTAATGCAAAATGTCGAAGAAAAGGTAATTTCCGTACCTGACCCTTCTGACCACCCAATCTGGTCATTTCAAAGACAGAAATATTCATTGCTTTTCACAGTGAGGGGCCCTTTGTACTTCCCTTAGGAAGGCAGTCCTCTTAAGAGTTTTGTCCAGTCATGAATTGATGGCACTGTGTGCTCATCTCCTCCAGTTTTCTTCCATTAGGAAAAAAACAGGATTAATTTTCTTACCTCATTCAGATGATTTTTCCCAACATACAGATATTAAGAGGTATCCAGAACAGCAGGAAGGATTTGAAAGATACACCTGGAAAGGTTATCCTGTAAATGGCAAATTAAGTGAGATTCTGCCTGTAGAACATCAAGTTAATAGGCTTGGGGAGAAATAGGATGCTTGGATCTAATTCACGGCTTTAATATAATAGTCCTGTTGTTTATGGGACATCTGATATCACATGTTGAGAAGCCAGACAGCAATTCTGGGAAGGCTGTAATGAATTAGAGGACATTTCGAAAGGGCAAATAAATTAATCAAGAAACTAAAAGAATCAGAACATTGGGAGATATGTATTGTAGCATTGCACAGAGAGGGCTCAACAGAGGTACAGCTCGGGGTCCCTAAGGAGGTCCAGAGAGTTACAGGTTTCCCCTATCTTTGAGTCTTTAAATGCTGCAGGGGTCTGGAGTTAGCAGCTGTGGGACAGCCACCTTCTTGTGGCTCTCAGGCACTCCATAAGGGGAATTGTTTCTGAGCACCGACCCTGCCCTGACTACTTCTAGAATGTTTCTGCTTTTTTCTCTTACCTTGTCCCATAGCTGATTTTTTATTGCAGCCTGGCCTGCTTTTCTGTGTTCTAACATAACCTCATCCATAGTATTTTCTTAGTAACTAAGAATATCTATGGATAAGAGCAAAAATCATAAGGCACATGATAGTATTGTAACAAGAAGTGTTTCTTCTAATTACAAAGATAACATACACTGTATAGAAAATTAGAGATAAGCAGCTAAACAAAATAAAGAAGATGAAAATGGCCATAATCCTACTAATTCACACAGAATTGTTGTAAATATTTTGGTACACAGGCATACATATGAAGGGGGAAAATAATAGAAGTGGTGTCATATTGTCCCTATTTTTCTGAGCTGCTTTATTTTTATTATTAAGCTGTATCATGGACATGTTTTGTTAATAGGTAATTTCATGGTAGTTCACTTTTATATAAGACCTTGAGGCTTCCAAATAAATGGTTCAAAATGTGTCACTATTATGAACACACTGCTTTGAATATCCTTGTTATTAAATTTATACATATTTATTAAATTTATACATACCCAGTATTATTTCCTTAGGGTAGATTTTTATAAGTGAAATTACTAGGTCAAAGGTTATACAGAATATTATTGTTGCCAAATTACCTTCAAGAAATTGTGCTAGTTAACTCACTACCAGTATGAGTCTCTGCTTTTGTCTCATTGTTGCAAATTTTGGGACTACAGTAATAAAACCAGTGCTGAGTTGCATTATGCCCAGATGACCATGCCTTATTATGTCTGTTTATTTAGCTGGTATTTTCATTAGTTTTAGCAGTGGTTAGTAGGATGGACTGTGTAGTCTTTTTTTTACTGAGTGAGTGCCATGAGAGTTTAGGCACCGAGTAAATACTTGTCAGATCATTTTGGATTATTATCAATAACCTTCTAAGGTACTAGGGTACCTTCTAAGGTGATAGGGGTTAGGGCTTCAACGTATGAATTTTGGGAGGGACACAATTCAATCCATAATAGATGAATAGACTGATTGATAGATATATCTCTGTAAATTGATGGGTATGGTGGTGTTTTATAGTTTTTCCTCAGCAGTAAATGAATTCTCCTATTAAATCTTTAAAGTATCTTCTAGGTCCAAAATTCTAAATGTTGATTTTCTGATGGAAGTTATTTTCATCAGGATTCTTCAATGATTGTGGCTTGAAGTATAAAAAGGGTTAAGGCTAGGATTTAATTGATTTGTAAAAATAATGTCATATGTCCCTATTCATCTATTTTTAGCTAAGTAGGTACATTTGTAATAGTAAAACAAATGGGCCAAAGAGTAGCCACTTAAAGGTGGCAGATTACTATGGGCAAGATCTTGAGTTGAAGCACTGAGCCTCCGCAGGTATAAAACAGAAGACTATCTACATTTGAACGTGACAAGGAACTCAGATTATAGTGCCTTCTCATGGTAAGGAAGGAAGTGAACTTGGTCTTTACAGCCACGTGGTACCTCTTCACTGTCATATATACAGGACACTGACAAAATGATCATTCCCTCAATTGTTAAATTCTTGAGCTATGTGAGTTATTTAACTAGTTTTATGTATCTCACACAGATTAAAAAAAAAAAAAAACCTCTGTGGTGGTATTTGTTATTCGTAACTTTGCTTTTAAAAAATAATGCTTTATTTTGTCTTCCCATTGGAATGACCCAGACTCAGAGAGGTTAATTTACCATTTGAAGCCCATTTTTCTTTAAAAGCAAACAGGTCTCTGGCTATTTTAGGAGCATGTTTGCCAATTCTGTACTCCTTTAGCCCTGTAAACGTGGGTCTTAAAGGAATTATTAAGAATTGGCAATAATGGGAGTTTCAAGTTCTGTCTTCTGCAAATCATGTTGTATATTGTCTATGAAGATTTATCTTAGTTGAGAATCTGCTTTCTGAGGATTATCGTGATTAATTTTAATACATAGATCCTTAATGCTTTTAGAATTGATTTTTTCAAAAACTATCTGAATTGATCTCATTGGTTACTTCTTTTGTCACCCCATTCCCAGGCATAGGAACATACTGCAACTCCTAGAAATTCAAATATGTGTTTTGTTTTTCAGTGACTTAGTCATTTCATCTTGGAAACCATAATGAAACTTACAGCAGTGTCACTCATTTTCATTTTCATTCTTGTGCAATCACTATTTAAATGAACGTTAAGGTAATATCATTGCAACATTTACTGCCAGTGTGAGTGTGTTGTATACAAAGAGTTCCAGAGGCATCTTTATTCGACATTAAATGGAAGAGCAGTTTTAATGAGGGTTCTGTAGATAGTTGAAAAGAAAAAATTTGTAAATGTATCCCTGTTTAAATAGTATTCCCATTCTGAGTTAATTCTATTAAAGTAAGCTAAAAATGATTTAGAAATTAGTGTTGTAGCCTCTGGTAGTCTTATATGAGTGGTCTTTCTTTGGTAGTGCTTACCTTCATCCAGGGTATCTCTATATAAAGCATGCTTTTTGTGAATTGTTAGGTACTACAAATAAAATTATTCTAGTATTAGGAAAGCCTAATCATCATGGATTTCTACCATTATACTAATTACAAACCCACCTAAATTATGAGGGGAAAAAAATAAGGACCAAACATTCATTGTCTTTGGCGTAGAGATCTGATCCAAATGCTGGCTTTGCCTTTTTTTTTTTTTTTTTTTTTTGCGGTATGTGGGCCTCTCACTGCTGTGGCCTTTCCCGTTGCGGAGCACAGGCTCCGGACGCGCAGGCTCAGCGGCCATGGCTCACGGGCCCAGCCACTCCGCGGCATGTGGGATCTTCCCGGACCAAGGCACAAACCCGTGTCCCCTGCATCGGCAGGCGGACTCTCAACCACTGCGCCACCAGGGAAGCCCGGCTTTGCCTCTTAATGATCTGTGATCCTGTGTAGGTCACTCATCCTTCTACACCTCAGTCTCCTTAGTTATGAAATTGGGTTAATAGGAATACTTACCTGATGAGATTGTTTTTAAATGAAGATTAAATAAGATAATGTGTATAGAGTACCTGGCACACATTAAACTTTCAATACAAAATGCTTATTCTTACAGAGAACTCCTTTCTCTCTTTGAACTGAAGAACAGTAGAGTATGTTGGTTAAGAGTGTGGTCTCAGAGATCAGACTGCTTGGGTTTGAATTCCAGCTTTAAGGGTTACTGGCTTGGAGACCACATTAGTAATTACTTAACTTCTTCAAGGGTCAGTTTACTCATCTGTTAGATGGAGGACAGTAATAACACCCACCATGGGTTATTTTCAGGGTTATTTTGAGGATTAAATGGGCTATTCCATGTAAAGTTGTTAGCTCAGTGACTCACACAGAATCATAGTAAATGCTGCATAAATTTGTTTGTCTTATCCATCCATCCGTCCATCCATCTATCCATCCATCCATCCATTTCAGAGAATTAGTTATTCTCTGGTTATACTGTGTTTTCTTCAAATGCCCTTTCTCATTTCTTCTTGCCTTTATCCTTTCTAAGGAGTATAGAAAATCTTTATACTGGTGAAAATACAGGAAAAATAAGCTAAAGGAAGCTAGATGAACTTGTTCTCTTTTGCATGAGCCATTGTTTGTATTTTTCCAAGGGTGTGCCCAGGTCTAGTTCCTAAAGTGCTAAATGGGAGAAATGAGAACTTTTTTTTTTTCTTTTTAGAGTAACAAGTGATTTTAAAAAGGTAACATAGCTTTTAATTTGAAAAATATTCCTTTTAGGTAATATAAGTTCTAAAATTGATGGTTGTCCTTATGTATTGGTGCCTTCACTTATTTATTTATTTATTTTTGCTTTCTGAGAGAATCATTTTCAAGGGCTGGGAGACCCTCTGTAAAGTCCATGGGTCTCCACTGCTGGAATATTGCAGTGTTATGTATGTGGGAAAGGGATGTAATTGTGTTTGGCTTTTTAAAGATATTCTGAAAAGAGATCCAAGTGATTAGCAGTAGCCACTTCTACTCATGTAGTTAAAGCCCTGAAATGAAAACAGTCAGTGGCATTGCACATGAAATATGTAATTTTATGAATTCTTATTTATGTACCAAGAAGGTAAATAACATGCATGGGTTGGATAAAGATCTGAGAAATCAACAGTGAGAGAGTAGCATGCCATGAGCTGAGAACTGATACGAGAGAAGCTTTTAATGAGCACCTCCATACTGCTTTGCAATTTAGGAAGAAAAATACCTAACTTATGCCTAGATATGCCTTTGAAACTTTTTGTAGCCCTGTACTGTTAAGCACTTGAAGTGTCATTGGTCCAAATTGGTATCTGCTCTAAGTGTAAAATACCCACCAGGTTGCAAAAACTCAATATGAAAAAAATATAAAATATCTCTTTAATAATTTGTATTGATTACATGAGGCAATGACAATATTTTGGATATATTGGGCTAAATAAAATATTACATGTTGTTAAAATTAATTTGACTTTGTTCTTTCTTACTTTTTTTGATGTGGCTTTTAGAAAATTTAAAACTATGTTTTTAGTTTGCATTATATTTCTAATAGTCAGTGCTGCTCTAACATATTTTATTCAAACGTAACGTATTTGCGTAAAAATGTCAGCATCGCAAAACTGAAAAAAAATAAGCCCAGTACCCCATCTTGCTCCCCAGTGGTAAGCATCATTAACAGTTTGTTGTGTATTCTTCCTGTCATTTTACTAAGCATTCTGTTCTGCCCTTAAGTACATTGTAAACTAGAGAATAATCATAAAAGCTGATGTAACTTAATATATATTTTTGGATTGGGGTGTGTAAAAAAATACCAAGTGAATACCTGCCTTTTTGTCTGTTATTCATACTTGAGAAAAGTCTAATTACTGAATCTGTGTTCCCTTAAAGAGACACCATCATTACCTGCAGGAGCATCAGGACCGGTGCTTAGGAGAAATTAATTAGTTTTCATTGAATTTGTAGCATCAATTCTTTTAAATGGTTTAACAGAAAAAAGGGACTCTTCCCTGACAGTGGTGGTAATTAAGATCTTATAGTGAACTAAGACTATTATCTATCATTGGCAAACTTTTCAGGTTTTCTACAGTATGTATTTGAAAGCAGTTTTATTTCTTTTTGAAATAATTGGTGATACAATTGCTGATCTGGTAAAAATGGAATAGAGTGAACTTAATAGCATTATTTAAATGTCATGATATAAAGGAAGGGATGTTAACTGTGGTTGATGGTGGAATCACTGATTTTATTTTTAAAACAATGCTTTGTACACTAAGCACATAATAAATGCTCAATAAATACTTTAATCAGTGATTAAAACATGTTATATCAAATTGATTAATAGAGCATTGAGTATCACTGTTACTTTGTCTTTTTTCCAAATGAAGATACTTTGTAAACTATCGAAATATGACATTAAATAGAAGTTTAGGTGAGAAAATATTTCACCCGTATATTTGTGTAGATTCTTCTATTATTTTGTGCTTATTTTCCACCTTTACTGTAGGAACTAAATGAGGCAACAGAGATTGCCATTGCCTGTTCTTTGTGTTCTAACCACCATGGTGATCATGTCAGTGATGTGTTCTGTGCAGGCCCTTCCCAAGAGCATTGCAGGTGCTCGGTAAATGTTACCCAGGATTTTCTTTGTTTACTCACATTGGTATTAATGCTTTTTGTTTGACCTAGTGCTTACCAATATTATTTAATTTGATTCTATAACAATCGTGTGATATAGGGTGTTACTATGCCCATCTTCCTATGAGAAAACCAGCAGCTTAGAGAGGTTATATTGAGAAATTCAATATGTGGCAGAGTCAAGTCTTAACCTAGATTTTTAGTGATTATTGACATGGCTGTTGTGAACTGTAAATGCAGATGAATGTTGGAAATTGGGCATTATTTTCATCCTTTGACTGGTGTTCTAAAACCACAGTAATGTTAACATTCCAGTTAGGAGGGCTTTACAGTCCTTTCTTCATAGCTCTGTGGTTTTGAGTATTATTTAACTGATTTCAGTAAATCCTGCTCTTGTTGCTCTTTTTATGCTTATTTTTGATACATAGTATTGTTTGCAAATGAGGCAAGTCCTATAATGGGTGCAGATTATCCATTCATTGGATTAGATGGACACATTGAACCAATTTCTCTGTGAAATTTTTTAGATCAGGAACTTCTCTTTATAGAAGATATGGAGATAAGTCATTATTTGATCTGAACTTGCTACTGAATAATCAAATTGACATGTTGATGCAGCTGGCAGATTTGATTCCTAAATGTATTTGAATGTAGACCACACAATGTTATTTTTACACTAATTCTCCTTTTTTTTTCACTTCTTGACACAGACCTGTGAGTTCCTAGTAATTTTAAAATTCTGGTGAATGACACTTGATAAATGGTGTGATATTGTGAATACTGATAGGCGCTAGAGATTCAGCTGGCGAAGCATCAATTTCACACCTTGAGACCCCAGCTCAAAGTTTAGGTTAAAGGTTTGCCTGGAGTCCATAGTCTTTTGCACAGGTCCCCTGATAAATGCAGTGATTCCAAACCACATTTTTCTCCTACATCAAATCCAGGCAGCACTCTGAATCATTAAATATTAAACCTTATATTCAAGAACATTATTCACTCATTAATATTGCATTGTGGCCTAAACTTCATTGTTCAAAACATTTTAGGATATTATGCAAGTCTGTCAAAATACATTAACAAACTTAGTCATGTCGAACTAAGCAAAAAATGACAAACTGTTTGTACCACAAACGTGTTGTCGTTGAATTTTTGTACAGTGTAAGCATTTTAAGTTGGGATATTTGGAAATCACTGTAAAGATAAAATGGATTGCAGTAGAAGCCAGATGGAATAATGAATATTCATCTTCCATGTAACATCTGCTATATATCTTAATGAAATTTATAGTTATCCCTGAAATTTTTCTTCCTTGACAGTATTTATTTATCTCAAAATTATTTTAACTAGGAGTTGAGTATGAGTTAGTACAATTCTAGCTGCTTATAAAACTGCAGTATCTGATTCAGGGACTGTTTTTCACATCTCCATGATGGCTATCATCGCTGCAAAATCGAAGCTAGATAGGCCTCCTGTGAACTGTGGATTAACTGGGAAACCTTTGATATTCGGCTGAGTGTAAAAGAGTGATTGAGTTCAAGTCTTGGTCTCTGTGACAAAATTTGTTCTGGATTGCCATGAACACATCTGGTTTCTTGCTGCTTTTCACAACCGTGTTAGTTACAGTGAGAAGCCATAAAATTCTTCCCAGGGAGGAAAATGATAGAAGCATTTTTGTGTCCAAAATTGTTCCTTTTTTAAAAAAGGAAAATAAATCCCTTTTCTGGTGCAAGAAGGAAAATTCAGATAGCAAAAGGTGTGAAAATACACAATTGCTGAGGAGATACATTGGTTTTTTTTTTGTGCAGTGGAGCTAACAAAGCATATGAGCTTTATCTGAAGTATGGTTTTATTGATTATATTATGCATTAGTGATTATTTACATTTGATGGGTTAGAATTTAATGAGGAAGACCAGTAAGAGCGAAGGTTGATGTTTCATCCTTGATTACCTTGAACAGAGGATGGATTAATTTTCCTATGATACGTGGATCAGAATCTATGTAAGTAGCCGGTGGGGTCATCTTGAACACCTACAGCTGTTATTTCAAAAATGAGAGGAATGGGTGTTGTGAGGTAAATAATGAAGGTGGCATAGTGAATTCCTGCTGGTTGGGAGTTCAATTATTCATTTAGTTGTTTTAGCTAACATGGTTCGTGCTGCGTGGGATTGGAGCACTACGTCACTGACTAATATTGCATAATTTAAAAGCCTCAGTTCCTCAGGCCTGTAATATAATTGAAATTTAGAAATGGTTGTTAACATTGTGGAAATAGTTTTCTTTGTGTAGGTAGGTGTGGTTTACCTAGCCATTTCGAAGTTCTTGTGTTGTTAAACATGGGTGTAAGGCGGAGGCAGTTTGCCCAGGATGTGCTTAGCTGTAGTTAATGTTGCAGTTCCTTTCTCTTGATCTGCTTCCACGCCATTGTGCTTTTCTGGAAAGACTGCCCCATCGTAAACGGTCCATTTCAAAAGCCTGGTGAGCGCACGTCCTCCTCACTCCAACTTCTCAGTTCCTTTTCCTCCTCACTGAGAATTACGTTGCGGATTAGTGAAGGGGTTTGGGAGGGTCGCCACCTCTGTAACTGCTAACTTTGGGGCTCATCATAGGCGTTTGTACCTTTGCAAAGCCACTTAAACAATAATTTATTACCTTCTCAGCTGTAGTAACTCTAAAGGGAGAAAGACCTAACACAAGCCTCTTTGAATTTTTGTACAATGTTATACACGGTGTTTTGTAGTCATACTCAGTGTGACTATAATCTTTAGTTTATCCTTCTTCACTTAATGTAATTTTACGCGCAGATTTGTACCTTTGGAATAGCACTGTAGCAGTATTTCTCGACCTCAGGAGTCTGTGAGTGGAAAAAGAAAAGTGTGGAAGCACATTCTGGATCGCCTGTCAGCCAGCCACTCATTGCCATGTGATATCAGTACCTGTGTTTGTGTTTGCAACTGCATTAGGGCCAGTTGAGTTGTGTCCTGCATAAATGGATTGAAGAAGGAAGGGCTTTGTTAAGGGAGGGAGGAAAACCTAGACGCGTGTATTAATATTTGAACCAGAACGTGGAACATTTTACTTTGGGGGGCTTTGGCTGAGTGTTTTAGTTCACACAATCAAGACCATGTAGTGTAGTGACTTGCGCATGGTTTCTGGAGTCGCAAGTGTAGAATACAGATGCCACCACATATTTTCCTACGTGATTTTGAGCAGTTTAACTTCTCTCAGCTTTGGTTTCTTCAGCTCTGAAAGGTGAATAACAACTACTCTGTGGGATTTTTGTGAGGATTAAATGAAATAAAATACCTGGCATAAGGAGGTACTCCATAAATGGTTATAATTGGTTGAATATTATGCATTTTTTCATTTGGACGACATAAGTTATATGTTAAAGTCTTCAATACTAATAATAACAAATTAAATGGAATAGAGAGTGAGAGGACCACATGGGCCTGAATGCTCTTGTTGGAATAGTTGGAACTGTGTTCCGGCAGACTTCTCAAGAGCAAGGCCTCGCTGTTCTGCTCTGTCTTCTGACCTGATTCCTTGTCCTCACACTATGGTGTGCATAGTAAATTCCTGATAAGTACTTTTTAATGCTTTTTCATTTTGCAACTCCATTTGTTTGTTTATTTTTGCCATTGATGTGAGTTCTGAATGATAATTTTTACTTCTTAAAGTATGTCTGTGATTTAACTTGTAAGAGATGGGAAATATCAAGGGAATGAATAGGAGTTACCATAAAGTGACAGTAGGTAAAATCATACCGAATTTCACATCATTTGCTCTTTTGATATGTGTTTCTGCCATCTCATTTTATGTTTAAGGTGAAAATTAAAATGAAGTGAAATCGGGCTTCCCTGGTGGCGCAGTGGTTGAGAGTCTGCCTGCCGATGCAGGGGACACGGGTTCGTGCCCCGGCCCGGGAAGATCCCACATGCCGCGGAGCGGCTGGGCCGGTGAGCCATGGCCGCTGAGCCTGCGCGTCCGGAGCCTGTGCTCCGCAACGGGAGAGGCCACAGTAGTGAGAGGCCCGCGTACCACACACACAAAAAAGAAGTGAAATCCAGTATACTTGCTTAGTGTGGCTTTCAGATCAATGTGTTTTTATTAGAGTTTGTTTTTTCTTTAGCATGATTTCATAGGGAAGGCTAGAAATAAAACGTCTGCCAAGGAATGGATTTTTAGCTGGTGAATAGTGTCAGAGAGGCATGAGCATGGATCGTTGTTACCTAGGGAGAGTGCAGCGCGGGGTGGGCGTGGTGGGTGCTGAGGCTGTCTGTTGTGCTTCCTGTGCGGACCAAGGTGACTTAAAACAGAAAGATGAGCCTGGCCTCACGGAGAAGGCCCCTTCCACTCTTGATATTTCTTTTGAGGTTACAGGGTAGTTGAAGTAAAAAATATAGGGCCGTCTTTATTCAGAAGTGCGACTGACGGAGATTCTTTTCTCAAGCTTGTGTCTAACTAGCTAATAATAACAGTTGTGACTGTGCTCAGTGATACAAAATTTGACTATCCTTTTGTTGGAGTGGGTTTCAAATAGTGTTTTGGGCACAAAATTGCTGGAGGCGGGTTGTCCCTCTGTTTCACGTACAACTTCATTTTCTCTTCAGTTTTCCGAAGACGGTGCCCTCTTCTCTCAGCTAGACTGGACTTTACAGCAATTGGCTGAGCATTTCACCAGCATTATAGAACAGGTGCTTGCTGTGGAGTTTAATCTTGAACTTACTACCGTGTGATACTAAAAGCAGAGCTCTGCGATATAGGGTGTCTTCTATCCGTTGATGCCCCAAGACCTGTCCCTCAGTTATGCCTGATGATGATCTGTGAGCTGCAGAACCGGACCATGTTGTTCTGTCCCCATGTAAAAATTGCTCTTATTTGACTGTGTTCTGGTATTAGTAGTTTTCACCCTGTATATATCTAGAAAGACTTCATAGTCCTTGCAGTATGGGGTGGGGGGGCTATGCTTCTTTTTAGGAAAATGCAGCTTAGAGTGTAGAGACGAAAATAGGAAAATGGTTTCCATAAGAATTAATGTACAGTGCCCGAGATTGCCCCATCCAGCACGTTTAATCTCTTAACTCTGCCCTAAAATGCTGTAAGTACAATAAGTCCCCTACATACGAACGAGTTCCATTCCAAGAGCGCGTTCATAAGTCCAGTTTGTTCATAAGTCCGACAAAGTTAGCCTAGGTACCCAACTAACACAATCGGCTATATAGTACTGTCCTGTCATAGGTTTATAATACTTTTCACACAAGTAATACATAAAAAACAAAAAATAAAATATTTTTAATCTTATAGTACAGTACCTTGAAAAGTACAGTAGTATAGTACAACAGCTGGCACACGGGCTGGCATCGAGTGAACAGGCAAGGAGAGTTACTGGAGGAGGAAGAGGAGGGGGGATATGGCAGAGCTGAAGGATCGTCAGCAATAGGAGACGGAGGGCAAGCTGCAATTTCAACTCATGCCTGACGTTGATGGAATGCACGTTTGCATCTTTGAAAGTTTGCAACTTAGGTTCATATGTAGAGAACTTTCTGTAACTCTTTAATGTGGGGGAAAAAGCTATAATAGAAAATTTTTTGAACATCTTTATTGGAGTATAATTGTTTTACAACGGTGTGTTAGTTTCTGCTGTATAAC
Organism: Aethalodelphis obliquidens; assembly: GCF_003676395.1. Taxonomy (NCBI): domain Eukaryota; kingdom Metazoa; phylum Chordata; class Mammalia; order Artiodactyla; family Delphinidae; genus Aethalodelphis; species Aethalodelphis obliquidens. Next base: position 19,719,452 of record NW_020837949.1, read on the forward strand.
AAAGTGAATCAGTTATACATATACACATGTCCCTATATCTCTTCCCTCTTGCGTCTCCCTCCCTCCCACTCTCCCTACCCCACCCCTCTGGGTGGTCACAAAGCCCTGAGCTGAAAAAATACGGAACGCTTCACGAATTTGCATGTCATCCTTGCGGAGGGGCCATGCTAATCTTCTCTGTATCGTTCCAATTTTAGTATACGTGCTGCCGAAGCAAGCACTTTAGTAGAAATTTTAAAGGTGGAAAGGATTCTATGGAGTTGGAAGCTTGAAAGCATCTCCATTGTCCTCTCATTGCAATTTCAGTCTAATTCCCAGGTGCTTTTTCTTAGTAGAGCATCTGATGGATGGGTGAGAGCCAGTAGGTTAGTTTCGGCACAGCACAAGTTGGCCCCAGTGTATTTGAATGTTCCTGAGAGAAGCTTTTGATTTCTCTGTCTCTGTTGTCTGGGTGGGTAGAGGGTGGGAGACAGGAACAGAGAGACTTTCTCTTGGTTCCCTTGACAGGGGGCTGACAAGGTCTCAGCCTGTGGTATACCACTGGGCCACAGGGTGGAGACTGCTTCATCTCCCACCATTCAGCGGGCATCTCTGCTTAACATAACCGGACAGCTGGGCCTGAGCCCTGGTGAGTAGGAGATGAAAAGCAGTAGCAGCCAGGGAGAAGGACACTCAAAAAAGGTGCTTCTAGCAAGAACTGTTGAAATATTTGAATGGTGCTTTTGATGTTTGTAGCACTGGCAACTGTTGCCACTTGGTTGTTGGTGGTAAGACACATTGATTTTAAGAGGCATCTTGATTTCATATTGAAGGATGAGGGTGAAATAACCCTATATATTTGATGAAATAGACTAAATTCTAGGTGGAAATAAAGGGAAGAGAGAGAGGAGCAGTGATAATTAAATGATATAAAAACATTTCACTGAGCTGAAGAAAGACTGGAGTCTGCAAATTGAGAGGCCTCTCTTTATTCCAGGGGGATTGATGAGAAAAGATGCACACCTAGTCATAGACTGCTAGAATTTCTGAACTCTAAGGATGAAGAGAAAATCTTACAAGCTTCCTGACAGAAAGAACCACTGATTTATAAAGGAAAAGGGGGTCAGTCTGGTTTAGGATTTTCTTTGCCAAACTGGAAACTAGAAGGCAGAGTGACATCTAGGGATTCCTGAGAAAGGACTGAAACCCCCCAATTCTTTGTTGAGCTCTCATATGCCTGTCAGGGTGAAAGAGAGACTCACAGATATGCTAGGATTTGGAGAACTTATTAATGTGAACAGCAGCCAGAATCCACTAAGGAGACAAAACCCATCAGTTATTTTTACAGAGAGAATTTAATGCAAGAATTGTTAATGCAGAACAACAACAACACAACTCAAAGGCAGGGCTGTTCAGTAGAGATGTAATGTGAGCCATCTATGTAATTAAAATTTTTCTAGTAGCCACATCAAAACAAATTCTAAGATTTTATTTTCCCCAGTATATTCAAAATATTATATTTTAACATATAATCACTATAAAACATATTAGTCCTACTACATTCTTATTTTCATACTCAGTATTAAAAATCCAGTATGTATTTTATACTAACAGCACATCTCAGTTTGGACAAATCAGATTTCATGGGCTTGACAGCCACGTGTGGCTGATGTTGACTGTATTGGCCACTGCAGCTCTAAGCTATCCCAGAGGTAGCAGTGGCAGGAAGCAGCAGGATTGAAAACATTGATGCTTGAAGGAGGGCGCTGTGGAACTGTAGTCCAGAGGAGGGGAGGCCAGTGGGTCTGGGACTCAAGATATTTGAGGAGCCTACCGGGAGGCAGGGCTGGTGTTTCCAGAGTGAGGTGCAGTTAGGTTGCAGGTTTGAGCAGACTGCAAACTGGATTGGACTGCTGCTGTAGGAACAAGTGCTGCTGCTAGCCTGAAGCAGTGAGGCCAGAGCAATGCTGCAAGGCGTAGACTGCAAACTGGAGAGTTCCTTTTCCCTCCTCCAGCCTGCGGTCTCCCTCTGTCGCCCTCTATTGGCAGAGCCTAACAGGAACCCAGCTGCAAACCAGAAATGGGATTTAGAGACTCCCGCTGCCACTTCACAAAGCGGATGATAAAGGGGTGTGAAGCCGAGTCACGGCTAAGTATCTGACACACTGGTCCATCTTAGGAAGATTCTTAAAGAATTCGAACCAAATTACAAATTAATTATAACAGAGATCTTAAATAGGGAAAGGTAGAGAGGAGAAGCAGCACCCATGAGAATCAACCTTTGTACTGTATACATGGATGATAGACGGGGAACATCTAACAAAGCTGCTAATAAGGATTCTTGAAAATGAAGAGTAATTCTTAATGAGAAAACTAGGAATTGTATGAATTTAAAAGCTCTGAACTCTTAGCTAAGAGTTAGGGGTGGGCAGTCAAAGTATTCAAGTGATTTCATCTTACTGAGTTTGCAGAGGGTGGTGGTTGAGAAAGTAGTAGGAATTTTGTTTTTAAACAGTAGTAGGGAAAAAAGCGTTTGTGAATGTTCAGGAAGAGGATGACCACAAATCTCACAGAAAAATACCAAAGATCTTTCTGAGAGGGGAAGAGAATGTGTAGTAACTTGATATAACTGGGAAAATAAGGAAAGGGTAAAAAGAAATAACAGCAAAGTAAGATTAATAGTAAATGTAATATAAAAGGAAAGAAAGTTAGGTTTATCAGTTTCTTACTGTTAATAATTGTGCCTGGCCACAATTATCCATTTAAAGATCAAGGCTGCCAGATTATATTCACACACACACACACACACACACACACACACACAGAGCAAGAGCTATGTATTATTTATGTGACATATACTTAAAGTAATTTGTTTTAATCTTAATAATAGTTAAAAAATTAATGGATTGGCAAAGCTGTACCAAACAAAAATATGAGAAAAGGTACAAATGAAGGTTGTAAGCGCTAAACAATTAAAAAAGCATGTAATGATAACATGTAATGTAATGTATGTAATGATAACAACCAAAGTTTATAAAGACAGCAGTCATTAACCTTTATGCATCAGTCAAATTAGCAGCTCAATATGGGAATCAAAAATGATTAAAAATTCAAAGACTACTGGATTTAAAAAATAATAAAGGACTTTGTGTAATTATTCTTTCTTTAAAAATGTTTACTCTAGGATTGATGGAGTAGTCTGCTAAGCTTTAACATTCAAACATCTACCATAAAAAACATTGGAGTGAGTTAGATGGTATGTGTATCTGTGTATGTTTGAGAGGCATAATGCAGGTGGAGGGTGAGAGGTTGCAGTTTGGTTCAAGCTTGAAAGTCCTTTGAAATAGAAAAGAAGAAAAGTATTGATTCTTTGCCCTACAAATCTTAGAAAGGAGAATGGTAATATCTTCTCTCTCTCTGGTCAAAAGTTTGCCAAGACTTACCAACTGAACAAGGACAGTTTCAAAATATGTGTCCTGGCAAAAATGTGTCTTTTAACAAAAAGAAACATAAGTGCAAAACACTGTAAAAGGCTTGATGTATCTTTTGTATACGTTAGTATACTAGGATGCTGTCATTTCTTCAGAGACCAGGGCCCTGAACCAGGGAATGTTGTCCTGGTTTCCTGTCTTCAGGAGGCAGCCATCTCATGTTGTCATCTGTCCCTGGCTCAGGCCCATCGGGGTGAGGCCAGTGCTTAAGTTGCTGTCTTGCCCCGCTGGGCTGATGAAAGGGATTTGCCCCAGAGATATCTGCATTTGACCTCTGGTTCGTTTTTCCTCCGAGAACTCTGTGGTCTTCCTCCAGCATCTCAGTAAATAAACAACTGCAGCACCCATCCAGTGTATGTTCGCAAGGGAGAGGGATGTAGATATTTTCAAAACAAGTCTTCAGTAGTAACAGGTCATGCATGGGCATTTCCTTCCACTACTTCTATAAAACAGTTTATTTTCAAGCCCTGCTGATATGGCACAGTTCAGTGGTGTGTGTCTCTGCCTCCCTGCTCCCATCATTGTTCAGTTGTATTTTGAATGTTTTGACAATTGATGTATACTTTAAGATAAAAAGATGATTATTGTAGTTTAGGATGCCTCTAAATATTCAGTTTAAGACAGATAAAAAAGAGGCCGTAGGTCCTTCTAGTTAGATGCAAGACAAGGGTGCTTTGGGGTGTCGTGTAACTTCCTCTTGGGGAGTTTAATTGTGTATTCCTGAGGGAGGGAGGTGTGTGGGCCATGGATATGGTGACGTTAACTTGTGTGAACTAAAACCAGAATTCTTTTCAAATATAGATCTATTTTTTCAGTGCAGTAAGAGAATGTATTTGATAAGAAAATGGTCCGGGAAAATCCAGGACAGGTAGAACTTGTTCTCAAGTGAGACTTGAAATAGGGACTCGAGGTACAAAGTAATATGCAGTGTGTAAAGGAGAGGTGATCGTCTGGAAGGGGGAGATGAGAACCATTTAAGATTACAGCTATGGGTAATCCCTCATAATAGTTGTAGGCTTCCGGTTATGGGCTGAGTTTTTTTCCCTTAGGCATCATTTTGAAGCCATGCAGGAAAATGCCCCCAGATTGTGAGTAAATTTTAGTGTGCTTTAATCACTTTTTAAAAGTATTCTTGTGGAAAGGAAGGAAACATTGTTAAATTCTGAATGACATTTTAAATGATATTTATGTAGAAACATAGATGAGCAAAATAAATGTCCTCTTGGTTGTATTCAGAACCAGGTCTTAATGCTGGTTAAATAATACTGATATACTGTAGGTTTGCTAGATTTCAGTCATTCAGCGTTCCAAGACAGTGCCATTTCTTTCTAAATTACCATTATATCAAGGGTACCTGTGTTCCATCATATTAAACTCTATTCATTTCTTTGAAAAATATTTATTGAATGCCTGCCAAGAGCCAGGTACTATTTAGTGTCTCAGTTACAGTGGTGCCTAAGACAAAGTTCTTACCCCCCGGCTTACATTCTAGTAGTATATATATATATTATGTGTTTGTGTGTGTTTGTTCATGGGTTTATCTTCTGTAAGAATGCAGGCTCTGAAGTCAGCCTGCTTGGCTACACCTCTCACTGGCTTTGTGACCTCGGGCAAATTACTTACAAGTTCTGTAAGCCTTAGGTTTACCCAACTTCTGTGTGCCTCAGCTTCCTCATCTGAAATACAGTAATTTGATAGGGTTTTTGTGAGGATTAAATGAATTACACCTGTCGAGTGCTTGGAACTGTACCTGGTACAAAGTAAGCATTAATAAATGCTAACTCTTTATCTGTTATACATATAGATATTACATCTCTATACATATTATATGTGAATGTAATATGGTTATATTAATGTACATTCATCTTTATGTGTTTATTTGGGGATCTCAATGCATGTACATTTCCTTCCAGGATTTGAAATAATTTGAGCTGAGAAATTTTATTAAGCTTGCCTTGTACTTTTATTTTGGTAAAGTCTTATTAATAGAAAGCTGTATACTTGTTCTGTCATTATTTTTAATAGTATAATAATTAGTTTGTTGGATTACTGGCTCAGCTTTTCCGTTTAAAAAATGAGTAGTAAACAGTATTTTGAATGCTGGTTCAGCATGTCCTGACAAAGTATGATGCATTAAAATAAAATTCATCATTAGCATTAAAAATGACCTTTGAGGTTGTAGTCGCTCATTTTTCTCTTCCAGTGTTTGAAACAGTCTGAGTCAAGTACATTGCAATAGTATGCAGATATTGTCTGTGTGTAATGGTCATAGTTCAATTTTAGATAAATCATTTCCTCAAATCACTTTATCTAGAACAATCTCAGTTTCCCATTTATTCTCACCCATTATCTGAGGTTCTTATCAACTTTCCCTCAGTAATATAATGGCCTTATATATTAAATTATAAAGTAATTTTCTAAGCTAGAATTGTATAGCATTACCTTTGTGTCAGCCTACATGAAGATAAATCTGAGTGTTTGTGAATGGCCAGGTTCAGAGAAACATTTAGGGCCACTGAAAGCCAAACCACTTTGGGAAAGGGCTGGTTTGACTCTGGCAAACTCTGACTTGACATAATGAAAACAAATAAAAAGTGAGCTTCTTTTAAAATAATTATGAGTAATATGATTTTTAAAAACTGTCCTTATATGACCACAAAGGTGAGTAATGTAATGGAAACTGATTCCCGTTGGAGTGGTGGTGGTGTCATTCTTCAGGAGGTTTAAGAACCATGGCCTTGGAAATGAGATCAGGTCATTTCAGGTCTCCTGTGTGCTTTTCCACATCTCAGTTTTTCTCATGTTAAAGGAAGATAGTAATACCTCCTTCCTCGAGGACAACAAAGTTGAATATATAAAAAATGCCTAGCTAAAGTTATCTTTAAAATACCCTTTCCATTTTCTTAAAACCTTTAGGTTCTTTCAATAAAATAATTAATATTGGTATTATTAATATTACCAGATATCTATGAGAACTGAAAATATTTGAGTAATTTATTATTATTATTTCCATTTAAAGGACATGTTGTAATATAATATTCATTGTAGGAGATTTGGCTGGTTTTTAGAAATTCATTTTGCTGGTGTATCTTAAATCTCTTACCTGATTGAGAATATACTGAGAACAAGAACTAGGTTGCTAGGGCTTGAGGTATAAGGGCAGAGCTGACTGGTATTTGTTTCATTAAGCTTAGGCAAGCTATCCAATTACTTAATGCAAATAAGAAAAGTTTACACTAAACTCCTACTTCTTTGCTTAAAACTCTAGAGAATTTAAATGAGGAGAGATATGTATTTAAAAGAAGGAAATTTAAATGAAACTTAAATCAGGGGCTTAATGTAGAATAATATTAGACCAGCAGATCTGAAATAATAAGTGGGAAATGCCAGTAAATAAAAAAGAGAATGTATTCTCCAAGATACTTGGTATGTTTAGTTTTATTTTGAGATAATTCTTAAATCTTTGGAAACCCAATAATGAAAGACTTACTTTATCTCATACCTTTTTTTTTTTTCTTTACACGTCACACGGACCTTAAAAGTAGCGGTTCCATTGTCAAAGAGGGCTTCACCCCTCTTTCCCTTGGGGAGTGTTTGCAAAACAACTTGGCTTTGGATCTATACTCAAGGAGGCCGGTAGCACTCAGAGAGGCCCAGAAAAGAGAGTCATCACACTGGGCTCAAAATAAGAGAAAAATTGGTTGATCACACAGCCACTATCTTTCATAGATGGCCATTGAATAGAAAAGCCTGATGGAATATAGAAGCAAGGGCACTGAGAGGAAGCTCTGAAAAGAATTGGGAGCTTCTGAGAATACAAGCACATTTTCATTGCAAAGTAGTTGTAAGTTGTTAAATGATTTCAATGAATCCATAAAAGAGGAAGCTTATTCGAAGAAAATATTGCTATAAATGCTTTATGTGGAGGGGGGAGAGGTGGGGAAATGAGGAATAGTGCAATTTAGACATTTCTAGTCTATTGCTTTTATTTCTGAAGGCACTGGACAAAGCTCTATTAGTTATACCATTTTTTCTGAAACTCTGCCCTCCAAAATAATTTGAAAGAAAGCGGAACTTTCTTCTAAAATTTTCTAAATTTTTTTTTTTCTAAAATTGCAAAGGTGATTAAATAATTGCTCAGTGCCTCTGGAACTGACTGAGGTTTCCTCTAAGACAGTTTTTCCTTCCTGATGTTGCTCATTTTATGTTTCTTAGATCTCAGTTTAGATATCAGCTCCTACCCATATAGTTTTATGGCAACCTCACTTTTTAAAAATAATGAATTTGTCAGAGTTGAAGCTTCATGAGGGTAGGTGTCTCTTTTGCTCACCATCTTATTCTCAGTAATCAGAATAGTGCCTGTCACCAATAATTATATACTGAATGAATTTGTGAATCCCATTTACTTCTACCTAGTGTACAGTTTTTAATTAAGTAGTTGGAAACTCTAAGGGTGAGACTAGAAATATAAGTGCTCATTGAGTGAAAATTAGAAAATTTGGAGATAATACTCCTTCATTTCATTTATCCCCTGACTCTACATTTCTCAAGAAATTTTGATATAGAGAGTAATATATTTAATATATGATGTTTGTAGAACTTTTAACTGCAAGGGACCTTAGACTGTAAAGCTCAGCCTTCAAATTTTAGGGCCGAGAAAACTGAGGTTTATTAGATTGTGCCACTGAGTTGCTGATAGGTAATGATAACTTGTTCCGGGCCCTGCTGTCAGATGGAAAGATACAAAATTCTGTTTCATAAACAGTCACACACAGACCTTTCTTCTTTTCGTTTTATTTTCAGCTGTTCCTTTAGAACTAACTGTCTGAGAATTTGTACAGGTCTATTTGTAAGGATAAATGAAAGTAACTGTAAGAATTAAGAAAGGAAAATTCCTTTTTGATCAATTTGTGCCCCTTGCAATCTCTCTTCAGCCAAGAGTCAAGCATAGTTAGATGTATTAGGTATTGAAAGAAAGCAAAACTTTCTTCTAAAATTTTCTAAATATTTTTTCTAAAATCGCAAAGGTGATTTTTCAGGGACCCTTCCAAAGCCTTGCACTAATGTTTATTGATAACTCTGTGTGTGTGTGTGTGTGTGTGTGTGACACACACACACAGAGTTAGGTATTTCAGAGGCTCTGAAATGTTGTGGAATGTAAAACGCCCTTCTGTTTTAGGTTAGTGTGGTCTGGGATCATCGCACTTGTGACACTTAACGTCATGGTGGCTCGGCCTTTGTAGGGCTCAGTTTGTGTCTAGTTTTGTAAATTCCGCAGTCTTCTGTTTTCTGTAACTTGTTTTCCATTTTTGTCTGTGGTTGGAAATATGCTACTCATTCATTCATGCGTTTACTCAGGTATTTTTTGAGCACTTACTGTGTGGGGCAGGCACTGTTTTAAGCACTTAGGGATATAGCAGTGAAAAAAACCCAGACCAGGTCTTCGCCCTTGTGGAGCTTAGAGGCAAGTGGGAAAGAAAGAAAGGAGCATGTGCAAGGATGGGGCTGCTAGAGTCATTATAGTCAATTTACATTTTAGGGGTCCTTGATCATAAAAATAATGCAGAACTGGGACTTCCCTGGTGGTGCAGTGGTTAAGAATCCGCTTGCCAATGCAGGGGACGCGGGTTCGATCCCTGGTCCGGGAAGATCCCACGTGCTGTGGAGCAACTCAGCCCATGTGCCTGTGCTCTAGAGCCCACGAGCCACAACTACTGAGCCCATGTGCCACAACTACTGAAGCCCTCGCGCCTAGAGCCTGTGTGCTGCAACAAGAGAAGCCACGGCAATGAGAAGCCCGCGCACCAGAACGAAGAGTAGCCCCCGCTCACCGCAACTAGAGAAAGCCCGTGTGCAGCAACGAAGACCCAACACAGTGAAAAATAAATAAATAAATTTATAAAAAAATAAAAAATCAGCGTAACTTAAACTGCTTTATAAAATTGATATGCTGAAATTTAATTTTACTGTTTTCGCTTATGCTCTGATACCAAACAGGACTTTTCATAAGCTGCTTCTATCTCTGGGTCCATCTTACCATCAGTATCATCTAAGTATGACCACCCCCAGATAAATCTGTTCCATTTTCTTCATAATCTGGAAAAAAGTCTTCTCTTTCAAGTAACTCTTGATATTTCTCTTGGTAATCTGGATCAGCTGCAGTGAAAGGAACACCATCAGATGTATAAAATGTTGGCTCATTCATAAAATAATTAGGATCATTTTCAGGTGTTGCTTCCCTGTATGTTGAAGTTGCATGGACTCTACCCCAGTTACTTGACCGGAGTTCTACAAGCTTCAGGAGCATCTGTTTTACATCTCTGCTGCAGTTTGCATCTAGGACAACATTTTCACTTTTCTGAATAATTTCTTCCATATCAGTCTTTCCTTTTTCCTTCCAGGCATCTTCTAAAACTCACCCTGTCAACTTCAGTAATTTTACTGCACAAATTAAGTTGTCATCCATAGGATCAGAAAAGAGGGCATTCAGCAGCTCCCGAAGACTGACCTGAAGAATGTCTGCCCTTGTAACCTGTCCATTTGTTCCTTTGATCTCCAGGTTAAGATGAAGTTCTCCCAGAAAGAGTACAAATGCGTGGAATCGTTTTCGAGTCACTTTATCCCCTTTTGCAGCTTGATCTTTAATTTCATATTCAGTCCGACATCTTTGAAGTAGCAGCTGGCGGAAGTTGCCACTCTGTGGGCTAACTGTCAGATGATGGGACAGGTAATTACAGAGGCGAGCTCCCATGGAAGAGAAATTTGGGATAGATGTGGCCTGTTGATAGGTGAGATCCACAAGTTCTTGCAAAGCATCATCTGTTGTAACCCAGCCATTCAGGGTCTCCGCAAACTGTTCAATTTCAGTTTCAAAACTGCCAGGCTGCTCTGAAAGATGATTTAAAAAATCCTGAACATATTCTGACAAAGTGGGATAATCCTCACAACCATCCTCATAGGATTCTGTATAATTAGAAGAATAACTTGATGGGTAAAATTCAGGGGCGTTTACAGACAGCTTAGACATTAATACAGGAGCTACAACTACCTGGGGTTTAGCCTTTGTTGACTCCAAATCCTGCTGTGGGATATTATCCTGCGAACTAGGTGGAGCTCTCAGGGGCCTTGTTTGTTCCCTGGCGGCCCGGCCTACCTGAGGTTCTCTGGAGAGAAGTCCTTACTTTTTCTTTTTAAAGCATTGCTTATACCTTTGGGATATGATGGTATAGAGGGGTTATTCTCACAAAGAAGAAAAGGCAATCAGAAAATCTTCGTCCATGAGATTAGACTAAAATGTACTCTCATTCAGTGACTGCTGAATACCTTTATGTGCCAGACACTATGGTGAAGATGGGTGCCAAAGTAATTTATCCTTGTCATGCACAGTGTGGAGGGGTTTTAGTGGATTGTAACTTAGCGTGAACTAATTGTGTGATGAGGTTACTGATAGACCTAATGTAATCAGATGCTTCATTAGTAGAATTAGTGTTGTGTGGGAATCTTGGGAGGTGAGGTTCTGTTGTCTTACTTTGCTGGACCGTGTCTGCCGTGTTGCATTTAGTTTGGAGCTAAGGGACAAATTGGAGTCATCCCACAAGTGAGGAGCCCTGCTATTGAAGGGTCTGGCCATTTTTGCAGATAAAGATTGTTGGAACATTCGCTGGGAGGAAGGATCTCTTAACCGTGTTTTTAGTTCCTGCCGTAACGTCAGGTCCATGAGGGCAGTGACTGGTCCTTGGCAGTACTGTGACATCAGTGCCTTGCCCATTGCCTGGCGTGTATTCAGTAAACAGTTGAGTCAGTGTTGATGGGAAGATGATGCTTACCTTCAAATGTTTGTCTTGTGGATGGCTTTTTTAATTAGATGTATTCCTGCTATCTCTAGAGGGCAGGTGGAGGCACCAGGGATCGAATATTTAGGTGGACAGATTTCAAGCTGATATAAGAAGATCTTTGTAAAACGAATTCAGCAGTCAGATTGATTAGCCTCTTGATGTATTTGAATTCTGTTATTTTAAATGCTTGGGTAGAGGCTGCTTGAGGATTTACTAGAACATATACCTGCTTTGGATAAGTTTTAGGCCAAGATGATTTCATCTACTAAATCTGTGGCTTAAATGTATTTCATTAAAAAAATGATGTCAACTACCAAGATCTTTCTTTTTTTTCCTCTAAGTTAGACCTTTGTTGTCTTTTCAGACTAAAGCAAAGCAAAGAACTGGACTCAGAGAAGGCTTTTGCCAATGAGCAGTTGACCAGAGCTATTCTTCGTGAGAGGATATCAAATGAGGAGGAACGTGCTAAGGCAAAGCACCTGGTGAGTTTTAAAGATTTAGTGGAAAGGTCTTGTCTACAAGGAAACTTCTGATATTTGGGAAAAGCTTGCCAACTTTCAGTGTGGATGATATTCATGTTCTCTTTGCTTAGATTTTCTTTATTTTTGCCTTTTACAAGTGGCTGACAATTTGCTAAGATTAACCATCAAAGACTTTAAGGCAGGTGTAATGAGAATTATTGAAGAAAAGATCAACACGGAGACACAGGCATCTTGCCTGAAGGGAACTGTTTGCTTGCTCCCACCCCGCTTGCTTTTGGTTTCTTTGTATTTGAAACCTCTGGGGTGAGCAGCCTAGCTTGTTCCTCTCCTTCCTGGCAACCACCAGATGTTAGCCTGGGAAGACTCCAGCAAAGGTGAGTAAAGTGTTTGGGTTTTTTTTGGCCATACCACGTGACACGTGGGATCTTAGTTCCCCAATTAGGGATTGAACCCGCACCCCCTGCATTGGAAGCGTGGAATCTTAACCACTGGACCGCCAGGGAAGTCCCAAAGGTGAGTAAGGTTTGATCAGTCGCTTTCTGGGCTTCAGAAAGGGGAGCCATTTTTTATAAGAAAGGAGATAATTTTTTCAAAGAAAATACTTTTTAAAAATTTAATTTAAAAAAAAGATTACATAAACATGTTTAAAAATGATTATTAGTAGAAGAAAATTTAAGAGGCACCCATAAATCTCTCATTCTCACGTAACCACGGTTTACACTGGGGTGTTTCCCTCTAGACAATTCTTATTGCTGGGTCTGTTACCTATTGAGGACTTTGAATAGTGCTGTACATAGTGTTTAGCATCATGAACATTTTCTGTATATAACCGAAATGTAGTTTTTAATGGCTGAACAATAGTGTTTTCTGCATGCAACATGATTGATTTAACAACTTCCCATTGTTAAATAAAAGTGCAGCCATTCTGGGTGAAGCCTGGGGTCCTGACTACTCATCCCTCACTTTAACCTTCCTAGAAACCCTCATATCACTTCTCTAACTTCTCAGAAGCTTTAGTGCTCATTGGAATATGGTTGGGAACTCACTGGAAAGATAAAATGTAACTATATAGTGGAGAACTTGCGATGCAAGACTCAGGGGGATGTCCCTAGTTCAGGCAGCTGGGGATCATTAACAATATAAGAAAAGACTCAGTTTCTCTCCTGTTCTTTTCCCTTGGTCTTTTCTTTGAGAGGCTAACTTATGACCAGACGCCAATAGAGAAGATATACAAGTAAGCCGATACGTAATGAATCCATTTCTTCAGTGACTAATCCAGGATCCAGGCTGAATGGGTAGGCAGTGAAGCCAGAGCAGAGGTGATGGACTAAGAAAGGAAAGTCAAGGGACCGGTTGGTGCCATCACGAGGACACACACATTGAGTGGAACTGAGGCCAAGAGATGTGGAAGGAAAGTCATTCATTGTGAATGGGGGATAATTTCAGGATTAAAGTTGTTAGGTGTTGAGTAATTCAGTCATGACATCTGCTGTGCTCCCAAGTTTGAGAATTGTTTTGAGGAAGTTGAAAACATATCAGGCCAGTGTGTTGAAGGGTCATTCCCACGTATTTTACAGCCTCCCAATTTGAAGGCCAGGGATGGAGTGGAGAGTGTTAACAGTGCTTATGGTGGAGGATGGTTGGGGAGCAAGCTTCTCGGTTTCTAGTGGGCGGAAGACTCCTTGGTTGGCATTTTTCTTTGTGCCCCAGCTTTTGCCTCTTCTCTTTGAAGCACTCTTTTCTCTACTTTTCTCGGCCTAAATTTGAATATATTGCCTTATTCTTTTAGTTCAGAGAGATAAGCAGATTGGGATTTTTCAAAAAGCTCATTAAATGTACACACAGGCACTTGAGATGGCATAAAAAAGGAGAGTATTCACAAGAAATGTGAAAGTATAAAAAAATTTCTTAACTAACAGTAAATAGAATATTATGTAATGTAGTTGGGTTGGAGCAGTATGTCTTCACATTTTTTCCTTGTACCTTATAAATCCTCTCTATTTCCTTGTCTGTTTTTTTGTTTTCAGGTTAAGCATAAGAAGCTGGCATTGTATATTCTGTTTTGTAGGTCTCTTCTTTACTGATTCAGGGGTTGTAGGGTATGGGTGGCAAATTACTGTACTCAGAACTCCTGAATTTCAGCATCTATCATAATATTGGCTAAACAGAGCCCTCAAAGCATGTTGAGACTAAGTAGAATTTATGTAATAGTATTATAGCTGATTCAGAGGTTCCCGTCCTGGCTTGAGCATTCTCAGACATTTAAGTGATAGTTCATGGCCACAGCAACATGGCTGCCTACAGCAATGTAGGTACCTGGTGACTCCCAACTTATTTACCAAATTACCCCCTTTATTGTTGTTATCATTATTGTAGAAGACATGCATATTCATTGGGTAAAGATCAGAAAATAAATACAGAAATAATAAGATGAGTTAGATTACCATTATCCAGAGATAATTACTGTTAACATTCTGGTTTATTGTTTTATATTCCTTTTCATATTACTGAGTCTGTATAAAGTATTTATATTAATATGTGTATTTGTATTTCTCCAAACATAGATAGTAGTATATATAGTTTTATGTAACTCTTACAGTAACCTTCAGATTAAAAAAATTTAGACTATATGATAAAGGTTTTTCTATACCACTAAGTATGTATTTGCATGATCACATTTAATGGTTGAATGTATTGCACTGAATTTTCCTCTAATTATTAACATAATACAGGGATATTATAGAAAATTTAGAAAATGTAAAAGTCACTAAGGAACCACCTCATATCCATTAGGATGGCTACTATTTAAAAAAAAACAGACAATAAAAAGTATTGGCAAGGATGTTCTGGGAATGTAAAACGGTACAGCCACTTTGGAAAATAGTATGGTGGTTCCTCAAAAAGATTAAAACTAGAATCACCCTATGATTCAGCAATCCACTCTTCCGGGTTTTTATCCAAAAGAATTAAAAGCAGGACCTCAAAGAGATATTTGTACACCCTTGTCCATCGCAGCATTATTCATAATAGCCAAAAGGTGGAAGCAGTCCAAGTGTCCATCCACAGATGAATGCATAAAGAAAAACGTGTTATATACATACAGTGGAGTGTCATTCAGCCTTAAAAAGGAAGGAAATTCGAACACATAATGCAACATAGATGAACCCTGGGGACATTATACTAAGTGAAATAAGCCAGTCACAAAAAGATAAATACTGTATTACTGTCCTTATATGAGGCATCTAGAGTATTCAGATTCAGAGATGGAAGACGGCAGGGTGGTTGCAAGGGGCTGAGCAGAGGGAGGAATGGAGAGCTTTGTCATCACTAGAAGTCCAGTGCGCTATCCGTTGCGCTGCAGAGCCACCTGGATCTTTTTAATGGGTATGGAGTCTCAGTTTTGCAAGATGAGAAGAGTTGTGGAGATTGGTTGTGTACCAGTGTGAATGTACTTTACACTCTGGAACTTAACACTTCTACATGGTTACAATGGTAAATTTTATATCATGTGTATTTTACTATAATTAAACCTTAGAAAAAATTACTAAGGAAATAGCATTGTTGCACGTATAGTTAATGTTTAGGGAGCATAAGGTTCTTTCTGCTACTCCGCCCCCGCCTGCCACGTAAATAGTCCAGGATTCAGATTCTTCATCCCACTATCCTGTATAACATGTGCTGTGGAACATGACTTCAAGTCTGTTTTGTCTGTTAGTGCCTTGATCCCCAGCTGTGGGAGTGGGCATCCTCAGAACCCATGACTCTTGTGAATGTCACCCTAAGAACTGTTCTGCTCTGAGTGCTGGACCCCCATGGCTGCCATTCTTAACCCTAATATGTGGGACTCTTTTGAGTGATGGCCAAACATTGATTTGTTCCTCTTTATTTAGTACCCAAATATTGCAGCCAGCAAGAAAGTAAAGGTTGGATTTCACACATTTGAAGGAATTGGAAGGCTGTCTTTCAGTAGAACTAGGGGGAAAAATACTGATATAATGTTAGTGCTGTGAGATAAAACTTCTCCTCCCCCTTCCCATTCTCCGCCCACGAACAGTTGACATTTAGATTGCTGTCTCCTTAGATGTGAGTCCAGGCTTTTTTCCCCCACAGTTGTTGTAGCAGCTAGCTTTGTTGAAGCTCTTTGAAGGGCAAAGTCATGATGGCCCTGTTGCTGAAGTTTTAAAATAGGATCAGATGAAAACTTGGCACTTTGGAAGAATTGCGTTAGCTGGAGAAGCCGTTACGTCCTGCTCTTGATTCAAGAAGAGTATACCAGTCCCACACTGTACCTCTCACTGACTGGTACCAATATTTTCATCAGCTGTTTCTACCCAGAGGTTTTGGAGAGGCAGTTTACTGATAACTGTATCCACATGAAAATGTTAACTAAAATTCACATGAAAGGATTAGGAGCAAGAAAGCAACTCTGTAAAGAATGAAGACTAATTAAAAGGACAGAGCCAGGAAACCTGTAAAGTTAATGTGACTTGACATTTGTCTATCTTTGAGAGCTCCTACATCTAAATCTAATATTTGCTGTGTCATTAGATTTTTTTTAAAATTAAAGAGTAGGGGGTTGTGTTTATTTGACTTTGCAGTTATATTTGATTTCTTTTTAAAATGTCAATTAAAATTTTGACTCACTCTTTCTGTCTTACTAAACAATGCTGGTTTAACATTAGTCATTTCTTGTTATAACCACAGAACTCTGTAGTATTTTTTTCTTTTTTAATATAGACTTGAAGCCACAATTTACTTACTTAAGGAAGTATTTACTTAAATATTCTGGAGCTTATAAAACTAAATGTGAAATCCAGGGAAGCCCTCCCTCACTTTTTGGACCGATGTTTTATTGAGTGCTTACTGTATGAAAAACATGGTGCTGGATACTAAGGATGTATAAACGAAAAAGACAAAATCCATAAGGAATTAGTGCAATGTGGGAGACAGATACACGAAAAATAATGTTGAGAAGCGCTGAGTCTGGGATTTCCCTGTGAAGGTCCAGTGGTTAAGACTTGGCCTTCTAATGTGGGGGGGTGTGGCTTCAAGCCAGGCCAAAAAAACAAAACATAAAACGGAAGCAATATTGTAACAAATTCAATAAAGACTTTAAAAATGGTCCACATTAGAAAAAAAAAAGAATGTTTTTTTTTAAAAAATGTGCTAAGTCTGTGATAGAGCCATGCCACTTATATCCTTGTGAGAATCCTCACTTAAGTGAAAGCAGGGATTTACTTTCATTTAACCCATTGCTGTCTGCATTCGTTCATTCACACATTTGAGAGCCTAATGTATACCGGTGCCTGGTAAAGAGTAAAGAGTCAATAAATGCTTGCTGATTTAATAAATGAAGAATTGAATTTACTCAGGTCGTAGAAATGGGAGGAGAGGAAGTGGGGAAGACAAGAAAAGATTTCCTAGGGAAGTGGTGCCCTAGTGGAATCTTGAAATACAAGTAGGAATTGCCTGTATGGTTGAGGAGTAGGGATGGTCCAACCTACAGTATTGCAGGTAGAAGCATGGAAGCCTGGGGACACTGGGATACGACAAGGAGTTGCTGAGTGGGAAGTACAGGGTAAGGAGTGTTGAGGGATGAGGCAGAAGAAGTTAGCAGGGCTAAGGTCATGAGGAGCTTGTATGCAACCCAAAGAACCATGGACTACATACACGCAAAGGTTTGAAATGCAGTGGCAAATGCGGGCATTTTGATAGCTCTCTTTAGTGAAGTGTGAAGGATGGAATAGAAAAGGGAATGAATGGAAACAGAGATCATCCTCTTCTGTGTTCCCCTTCATCACAAATTTATAAGACACCTACTATGTGCTACATGATGTCAGTTGCTGGGGATGCAAAGATGAATTAGATTTGGTTGCTTTTCCTAAATCTCCGTCTCCAGTCAAGTATAGGGTGTGTGGGGAAGGTCATTTGTAACTTGGATTTTCTTTTCTACTTAAGTTACAATTTTTGAATTTGTAATACCTCATAGTGTTTAGAAAAAATAACACAAAAAAATTAGGGTAATTGGATGCATAAATTCAGTTTTTGCAAATTTAAGCTGCTGTTTCACCAAAATGTCACTTTTCATCCTCAGTTTCCCTTTTGTCTGAAATGCTCCAGTGAAGCAGTCAAGAAGAAGAATGGATTAATTTTGTGCTGTGTGCTTTTCAGTTCTGTGTTTTGTTTGTGCTTCAAACTGTGACAGTTGAAATTTCATGGTAAAGAGAAAAAGGTTTTGAATTTGGGTTCTGGAGGAAAATGACTAAATTAAAGGAAATAGATAAGAATACCACTGCTGCCCAAGTATAAGTGAGGTTCTGCCCAAGGGCAGAGAATACACTTGGGGTTGTAATTTTGAAATGATCAACATAGTTCATGCTCAAAAGTTCTGTGTTGAAGAAAGGTAAGGGCGATCACTTGGGGCTTTTAGTATCATTAAAATTAACCAGGTAAATGAAGTTGCAGTGTAGCACTGGTTATCCTGGGTTCTTTTGTTGGGCACTTAAAAATTCTTTTTAAAAATGTTTGCTATTTTGGACTTCCCTGGTGGTGCAGTGATTAAGAATCCAGCTGCCAATGCAGGGGACACGGGTTTGATCCCTGGTCCGGGAAGATCCCACATGCCGCAGAGCAGCTAAGCCCGTGTGCCACAACTACTGAGCTTGCGCTCTAGAGCCCACGTGCCACAACTCCTGAAGCCTGCATGCCTAGAGCCCGTGCTCCGCAACAAGAGAAGCCACAGCAATGAGAAGCCTGCACACCACAACGAAGAGTAGCCCCCGCTCGCTGCAACTAGCGAAAGCCTGCACACAGCAACGAAGGCCCAATGCAGCCATTTAAAAAAAAAAAAAGAAAGAAAAACATTGCTATATTTTTTGGGTGCAATTTAGTAGTTCAGTTATAATCTCTATTAATGCACTCCCTCTGGTTATATATGCCCTGGGCTGGTTTTCTTGCTATAGACACAAATCCCCAATTGTTCTGACATGCATGGCATATTAATTTGCTTTGAATGCCAAAAATGAAATTAATGATTTTTGAGCTTTCACTTTCGAGGACGATTTAAATATAGAATTTCTTCTTTATGTCAGAGATTTAAGCCATTTAGGCATAAGGTATTTTCCTCAATGTTATTGGTGAGAATGGGACCTAGGATCCATCTGCAAGTGCATTCTTCCTGTCTCTTGCTCAGTTCCTATCTTACCAGGAAATGTAAAGGGCAGCGGCCCTCAAGACAGGTGGGGGCAGAGGCATACAGCATCACTTTGCCTCCTGTGTAAATGTTTGGATTCAGCAGGCCATTATAGTTTCCAGGACAAAGCATCCGTATCCCATCTTCTCCCTTTATGTACTTTGTTATCTTGTGTGCTCTTTACCTCCTGTGCATGTTAAAGCAGCATTACTGTTGTCAGCTGGAATGCATACAGCCCTGTGAAGATACTGTTAGTCAAATACTCCATGGAGTGGCAGGGCACCTTCTGGTATGTTTGTTTGCCACAGTAGTAGAAA
This sequence comes from Aethalodelphis obliquidens, assembly GCF_003676395.1. Taxonomy (NCBI): domain Eukaryota; kingdom Metazoa; phylum Chordata; class Mammalia; order Artiodactyla; family Delphinidae; genus Aethalodelphis; species Aethalodelphis obliquidens. The sequence goes on from NW_020837949.1 coordinate 19,738,748, forward strand.
AAGAGAAACAAGTTTTGTCTCAGTATGCCAACCTCGTCTTTACGTTAAGAGCCCAGAAAGAATAGGACTGCTGTTGCAGATTTCAGTATTGCTTGTATAACGAAATCTTAACCAGATGAATGTATTTCTCAAATGTATGTAGTCAGACCCCTTCCTCATCAAGATTTGCAGGAATACCTAGGATCTTAACATTACCAAATAGCCTTAGGGAAACCTGATGTCATGCTAAACAGATATTGAAGGGCCTAGAGGAGAGAATGGCTGAGCGTTCTTTTCAGAGTGGAGATTAAATCTCACTGTCGAGGTTGGTGAGTCTGTCCAGTGAACACAATGTAGAGGTGACTGCAATTTGCTGGTGTTGCTTTTTTTGAAGGAACTATCTCAGTCTGTGAGACCTGTTGACAAAGTGATTAGAGAAGAGTTGAGTATAATGCTGTTGATGTTCTTGCCAACAAGTAGTTGTATTTAAAGATAGCTATGAGGAGCAACTCTGCTTAGAGTGTGCTGTCTGTTGTCATTCTGAATGCACTTTAAAAATTCATCACGGGCTTCCCTGGTGGCGCAGTGGTTGAGAGTTCACCTGCCGATGCAGGGGACACGGGTTCATGCCCCGGTCGGGGAAGATCCCACGTGCCGCGGAGCGGCTGGGCCCGTGAGCCATGGCCGCTGAGCCTGCGTGTCTGGAGCCTGTGCTCCACAACGGGAGAGGCCACAACAGTGAGAGGTGCGCGTACCGCAAAAAAAAAAAAAAAAAAAAAAAAAAAAAAATCATCAAGTTTCTTGCAAACTAGTTGGCTCAGGGCAACATCTGTTGAGTGGTGTCATATGTTGTATCCCTGCCATAAATAGCTTATTGGCATCCCATCAGTTGGGTCATTATGGGTGTCAAGGTGAGGTATGGAGAGCATTGAATAAAAATCCATAGGTAGCTAAGGTGCAAAGGGCTGGTTATACTTCCATCTGTTTACAATGCCCTGGCATTTATTGTTAACTTATTTGCTTCACTGCCTGGTCTGCGATGAACTGTCATTAGGGCCTTGGAATTTTATTGAACTGACATCATAATCTCATCTCCTACTGAAGAGGCTAAGAATTATGGCCCTCAGTGTTTGCTTTAACCTGTAACAGATTAAAAGTTTAACAGAAGCATAATGAAGTCTATCAATCCTTCCAAATCCCAAAGAAGAGTTTTGCACATTATGTTTTGAATGAGACTCTAAGGCAAACGTGCTCCTTTTTTGTTCAACAGCAATCTTTCCAGTTTGTCTCCCTGGCAAGTCTCAGAACTGTCAGTTTTTTTTTTTAATTTTATTTATTTTTGGCTGTGTTGGGTCTTCGTTGCTGCGTGCGGGCTTTCTCTAGTTGTGGTGAGCGGGGGCTTCTCTTTGTGGCATGGGTTTCTCATTGCAGTGGCTCTCCCGTTGCAGAACACGGGCTCTAGGCACGCGGGCTCAGTAGTTGTGGCTCACGGGCTGTAGAGTGCAGGCTCAGTAGTTGTGGTGCACGGGCTTAGTTGCTCCACGGCATGTGGGATCTTCCTGGACCAGGGCTGGAACCCGTGTCCCCTGCATTGGTGGGCAGATTCTCAACCACTGCGCCACCGGGGAGGTCCCAGAACTGTCAGTTTTGATACAGCCTTGGAGAATTGCTTTCAGCCTGTGGTGCGTGGACCTCTAGTTTAGTGAATTCAGTAGTAAATTGAAGAGCAGTAATGTTTACTAGGTGACATACCATGTGCAGTGAGGTCTGCTTCATTTTTGTTTATTGGACAGTAAATTCTTCACAATGCTGAAGAACATCCTTGAGCAGCTCTGTATTTATTTCTTTTATGTATCCCGGCTTTTGTTGCTTAGATATGATTCCTAAATGGGATTGAGTTATGTTCTTTCTGTGTTTCTTGATGTTTTGAACTGTGCCCTGCTTTGGGGGGGTGGGAGGGATTATTGTCATGTAGCCTGGGGTTATTCCCTTCACCATAAAGACATTTCAACATTTTGTTCCAATGTGACTCTCTCCACGATTTTCTTTACTAACTATATTTTAAGGATGACTTCTTCTGAAAATACCAAGGGGCAGAATTACCAAATGAAGTAAGGCCTCCATTCTCCAGAGAGCAGGAATCTGTTTACAAACCTGCAGTATTTATTACATACCTCATTTAGCTCATTCATCATTTTAATAGAAAAATGAGTCATTTTAGATGATTCTGAAGTAATGCGAGGTAAGCTACATAGCCCCAGGCAGAATATGATTTACTCAGCCACCAAGCTGTTTTCAGAAAAATAAAATGGAATGATCAGCACCAATAATTTATGATTACTTGTGGTAAACTTATCAGATGTCTTCATTGTCATAGAAATTTGTTGATGAGATTAAAAGTTTAGAGGAGTTTTCTAGCAAACTTCTCCCCGTTTGTCCATCTTTTACGACAAGTGGCTGTAAGGTTCTGTACTTAGCTGTGTGTTTAAATTTCCTCTGCCTGCTTAAAACACTGACTGTAAATTTAATTCCAGATTTGTGTTGAATATTCTCTTGATAAGAAAGAACACCAATCAGTGTCACAGGGCCAGTTTTATTGGAGTTTATTATAAACCTATTTGTATACATTTTCTGCTTAGACATTAAATGTTGATCCTTTTACAGTTTCCTTAGCCTATCTGATCTCAGGAACACAGCTGGTTGATGGCCTGGAATCATAACTCCGAAATCGAAATGAGTCACAGAGTGTTTCTAGGTAGTGCCATAATGCTCATGGCCTATATTAATAACCAGCATCACAACAAAAACAGTTGGTACTTGTTTCTAGTATTCCTCATTTAACTAAGAGCTTTCAAGTCCAGCAGCTTACTTGGTGTTAATAAATGTTTGATATGGGTAGGACATCTATTGTTTCTGTTTCAAAAAGATTGTAAACCCAAAGGCTGCACAAAGATAGAGCCAGAGCTACAAATTGGATCCCTACTGCCTAGGTGATGTTATTTGGCACACAATTTAGCAAATTCAGTTATTATTATGTTTTTAGCCTATAGTGGATTGGGCCCACTGTATTAGAAAGGGTGAGGGGCTTTTAGGCCTAGGCACATGGACAGAACAGAAATTACCACAGACATAAACAAAAACAGGCATCCAAAAATCACACATACGATGAGCACACACAGGGCTACAAAGCATCATAGCGTGATGGGCCTACTCAACATAGAGGCAGGCAGCCCTGGCCACTCATAGGCCTTGTGTGTTACTGCCTAGTGAAATAATGCATTCATAATCATAACACTGTCAGGGGCTAAGAATAACCTGTTTAAAAGCAAGGAATGTAGTAATACATATTAGAACTAACGCTTCCATCTAAACTGTTGTGAATTGAAAAAGCTTCTGGCACTTCAGGTAAATTTCAGTATTCCAAAAAAATTCTCTCATGTGAATCTCTACATTGCAAAGAATAATGAGGTGTTAACTGTATACTTTTATAAAGTCTATTTTGAGTGGACTTATTAAAAAAAATTTTTTTATGGTCTGTTCTATTTTGGGAGAGGTTGATAGAGATACAAAAGGACCTGGTTAATAGCAGTTATTCATTCCCTTGCCCTCCTTTTTTTATGTGCAATGTAAACTTTTTATTTTCAGGGGAGGTGAGAGATGATTAGGTTATTTTCTACTTTGGATAATAAAGATGCACTAGTCTGGCAGGATGCTTGTTGAGGGGAATAGAGATAGGCTTGCTGCAGTAGATTATAATTGTTTTTTAATTAATTAATTAATTGATTTTTGGCTGCGTTGGGTCTTCATTGCTACGCATGGGCTTTTTCTAGTTGCGGAGAGCAGGGGCTACTCTTCATTGAGGTGCACGGGCTTCTCATTGCGGTGGCTTCTCTTGTTGAGGAGCACGGGCTCTAGGGGCCTGGGCTTCAGTAGTTGTGGCTTGCAGGCTCGAGCGCAGGCTCAGTAGTTGTGGCACACAGGCTTAGTTGCTCTGCGGCATGTGAGACTTCCTGGACCAGGGCTTGAACTCGTGTCCCCTGAATTGGCAGGCGGATTCTTAACCACTGTGCCACCAGGGAAGTCCCTTGCTGCAGTAGATTATTTTTAAGAGTAACTGTAATATATGTTAACAATGTCTACTTCACTCATGCAGTGGATTCAGTCAGTTTTGTGGTTTGTGTTTTCATTGAACTTTGGGAAAATTCAGAGTGATGATATTCCACAGGTTTTTCTTGTAAAGTCTACACACACGCATATGTGTGTGCGCACACATACACACGTTTTTCTGAATCATTGGAGCGTGGGTTGCAGACATCATGCCAATTAGCCCCCTTAGTATTTCTACCCGTAAAAAATTAGTGTGTGTTTCTTACATTACCAAGTACAGTTGTCAAAGTCAAGAAATTTAACATTGATGTAATATTTTAATTTTTAACCAAGATTCCAATGATGTTCCTTATAGCAAATTTTCTTCCAGGAGCAGGGTATATTCTAGGGTCATATATTGCATTTATGTAGTTGTCATGTCTTAAAACATTTTAAACATGATTTGCAAACAGTAGGATCAAGAGAGGTACTGTGTTAACTTCAATTAATGAATTCTTGCTGTCATTGCTAGAGTTTTAGAAAGATGAAAGAAGGATGGACGCAAAGAGGTGAAGAGTTTCATTCAGACATATAGATTAATATTCTATATTGTGGGTGAAGGAATAATTGTTTTGGATATTTTCTTTATATGAACCAAAACTAAAACAACTTAAATGCTTTTGCCAACATCTGTGTAGATTCCGTGTCCTTGAAATGTAGCAGGCATCCAAGTTGTATCATTAAAAATTATTAGAGAGTAAACTGTTCTACTATTTTTCTCCAGAGTTTTTTGAACAGTAATTTTATCTGAAGTATCCTTCCCTCCGCACCTCCCCTGCCCCACACGCCCAGTTACTACTCCATGTAATTTTAGGCAAATTGTTTTTCTTCTTTATGCCTTTTGTTTCCATTTGTTTAAAATGAGGACAAGGTTGTGAATGTACTTTTCTTTCAAGTCTGTTACCTCGATGAATAAATATATAAATACAGGAGTTCTTAGAGAATGCAAAGTTCTATATACTTATAAATTGACTTTTCATAAAGTAATTTTGTTTTATGAATAGGTTACCAATTCCAAGAGTCACATCTATTTTAATTTTCTTTAGTTATTAAAAACAGTCCATTTAAAAAAAGAAAAAGTTGAAAGCCTGTATTTCCTTGGTTAAATTGGATTTTTGTTATTGAAAACTTATTCTGATTAGTAGAAGTGATTTAATCATAGTCACAGTATAAATGCTGTTAGCAGTCACTGTATATTGAAAGGGTCAAAATGAGAGAGGGGTCCTTTTCTTGGATATAAGAAGATGGGATTTTTTTGCTAATATGTGTTTATTGGCTTAGAATGAAAACTCAGACCGTTGTTAGGAAAATAGACTTAAATTGATATCATTAAAAAAATATATATATACAATCAAATTAAGAGACACAGAAATTGATCTACTTTATAACTTTAAAAAATGACTGTTAAGTACCTTTCTGTGTTAAATGCCTTAAATTTCTGGGTTATAGTAAACCACCTATAAGTTCAAAGATTCGTCTTTTCAAATGCTTACTTCATTTTCCATTTATTTCCCATTTGTTTCTTTAACTCATTAAAAATCATTTGTTAATTTTTAATATGACCATTGTATCTCTACCTTGCCCATTCCTGACATAATTTTTCTTCCTTTGCTAACATCAACCCCCGTGTTAAATTTGCGACCCATGGACAGTGACATTTTTGGAATGTTCCTGCCATGCATGGGGGTCGGAGAATGTATTGGTGCTTCAACCTTTTTCTTTTAACTCCTTGAAGAACTTAATATATTTTAAAGAAACTGGCTCAGTTCTAACCCTGAAGGCACCAAAAAGAGCAAGTTCTAAACAACAACCCTCCTGCAGCATATTTTCACCATGTATCTCCTCCATCTTGGAGGTCACCATTTCCAAGGTATATCTTTAGCTCTGCATATGCTCTGCATGTATAACATTGCTTCCCCACTCTTCTTCTCCTCCCTCCTCTGAGTTTTTAATGTTTTCGGCGAGCCTTGGGAACATGTACACAGGCCTGTACAGTGACACAGCAAAAGCAGACTCTTGAAGTAGTCAGGTTTTGTCCTTGTAAATGACATGGGACAAATGCATGTGGTGGATTAAAATATGTTCACCCTGACAGAAATCTTTTACTTGAAGGGAAAAAGCCTCCCTTCAATTCTGATCACAGCAAAGGTTATGCTGCTGCCAGTGAGGGTGACTTGCCAAGACTGCCAGTTTCTCAAGCTCTGTTCTAGAGATACATTTGTCACTTGATTCTCAGCTTTGAGTTGGTTATAATCTTGTATTGGCATGCTTTGTTTCCAAATACATCAGTTTTCATGTTTCTTTGGCTTTTTCTCAGGATTTATGAAGGGGTGAGGGTAGATTTAGCTTTTTGTCTGGCAAGTAGCAAAGCCTGTTTGACTTTGCTAATCAATAATTGTAAAATAACTGGAAATTGATCCATGCCAGCCGTAAATCCATCCATGCATTTCTGTTAATGCCTGTCATCCTAGAGAAGCTGTACAAAAGATATTCCTGTCCCCATGTCATTGAAGACAGGACACAAGCAAGTGTAATAGGCTGCTTGTGTATTAAGGGGTTGTTGTTAAAGTGTCCACAGTTTGATACAAGGCTTTGGGAGCTGTTTCCCAGGTTTGTAGTATAGACATTGTTGGAAGTTGAAAAAAGTTTGTCACGTGAGCATAACCTAGTTTGGGGGCTTAGAGCTCGTCCTGCATGTGGGCAGAGTAGTGATGTGATTTGACACTATTGTTAGGTTATGCCTCCCCCAAAGTATCCTTTTTACTGATCTGGCATTGCCTCACACTCATCTCAGTTTGATCTGGAATTCTTATTTCCCTCTCTCTCATTAAGGGGGAAAAGTGCTGAGTGTTCAGTTTGACCGCTTTTGATAGACACATCTGTTACCTGGGCACAAAAGATGCTAGTTGGTATTTGGGGAAAGGGGACACACCTTTTCCTCCTCTCCCAGTTACCATGATGAGGTATTAGTGTGTCACATTGCCACCGTGTCACTGTGGAGGTTTTATTATAAGGCCTAAAGGTTCTAACCAGACAGGGCACTTTTGTTTTGGGAGGTCTGATCTGAGCTTGTGGAGCGCAGGAAGAGTCTCCTTTCAGTAACTTAAAAACAAGGGAGAAAAAGTCATCTTAGATAAAGTTCAGAACATACTCTGACTTCAGAACAAGACTTGCCTGTCATTGATTGACCATATTAACACGTCCAAAGAAACAGTATGTCGATCTTGATTTTTTTTCAGTCGTTAAAGTTTTAAAAAGATTATTTAATATCATGGGACTAGTTTGCAATATGATATTTAGTAGAATAAAAGCCAACATGCTCTTTAATATTTGTGTATCTGCCCAGACAGAAAGCTTGGTATAGGATTGTGCGTTTTTTTTTTCTTTCTTTTTTTCCTTATATTTTTTAAACAATTTCTGTGTTTACCTGATTCTCTGAATTGAATAAGTATTAATTTACTTATATATAGCAAAAAAAATAGATATCTTCAGTCATTACTTATTACGTTAGAGTTTTATATAGAGAAGGAAAGAAAAGATTCAAAAAGATAAGCAATTCTTGAGTCCATCCCACCCCAGCCCTGGTTTAACAATTGTGTGGTCCTGATGGATGCCTGCCTCTTGTGCAGATCCTTAATGCAAGCTGTCTTAGTTTCATGCCAGCACATTTTCAGGTCATAAAGCTCATCGAATAACCTTCCAGTTACGATTTGGCTTTCCACATAGATGACCTGTAGAAAGCACATGTCTTGGCTGGACGTCCCACATGCCTGTTCTTGGCAGGTGTGGTTCTTATTTTAAAGTGATAATTTGGCCTTTTAGTTGATTTGTAAGTCTCTGTAAACTTCTAGGCCGTTAGCAAACTAGGCTTCTAAATGTGCAGTACCAAGTTCACCAAAATAATTAATTCTTCACTGGGGCCTTTTGACAGGTGGCCCGAAGCCGTTTTCAGTGATAGCCCCTGTGCTGTGTGCCGGGTTGGGCCTCTCTTCTCCCAAATGTCGTTGAATAAAGGGAATTGAAAAGTGTGTGCTCTGGAGGACATGCCCCTTGACACGAGAGCCTCACAGTCAGAGTGCTGTGGCAGTTTCTTAGTTTTGCTCAGAGCCTGCTGTTTGGGTTCGAGCTCCTTTCTCTCTCCTTTCTCAGAGGCCAGTCAGCCTTGGTGTAGATGGAGGCAAAATCATCTTGCATGCTCACTGTACTTCTTGGTATAACTTAAGGAGACAGTAGAAATCGCCCTGCCTAACCTCCTCTTCTTCTGTTTGTGAAGAGAGAGGCCCAGGGCTCTTAGGGATAGAGTGACAGAGTGAGGACCAGCACTTAAATCTTTCTCTAGGAAGTTTTTCATCTTCTTCAGTCATGGTTTCCAGATAGGCTCCAAGGATTGCAGGCCAGAGAACAGAAAGGTCAGGGATCATTCTACAAGCTTGGACTGGCTTGAGATGAGAAGCCTCACTGAGGATGGGCAGCCTCCCTGCATCGTAAGCCAGGCATGCAGAGGGCATTTGGGGTAGATAGCTCTTCAGGAGAGTGATGTGGGTGCATGTTTGTCTTTGGCTAACCAGCTCTTCTGTCTCTCCTTTATATATCGCAGTTTTCTCAGCTGCCTGTTCTACCACTTATCTGTCTCCTCACCTAGGAGCCTTAAGTATCTGGGAAAAGATTAATGTTATAACTTCCTAGACAGTGATACCGGTGCCTATGCCATAATTTCTCTTAAATACTGGGGGAAAGGCCCATATTATTAGTCAGTTATCTTCAAGGCCACTATTATGAGTACTGAGGTAGTGAGTCAATGTCCCTGACTTCTCTCTGCTCTTACCTTGAAACAAAGAGGCAGCAATATGGTCATCGAATACAGTGAATAATGATCATTGATAGACCTCATTGTATGATTACAAGATTATATTGTACTTATGTGTAATTATAGCAAAGCTCTTACAGTAATTTAAAACATAGCTTGCCCATCATAACTAGTGCCCATTAATTTAGCAAGAGTGAACTTTCTCTTCTTGCTTTTCCCTCATATGTATATACCTGTGTGTGTGTTTGTGTATGTATGTATTTCATTTGCATTTGTATTTAGGAATTATTCATTTAGAATCTACTATATGCTCGGCACTGTGATCTGTATGCTGGGGATACATCAAAAAAACCTCAATAACAACAAAAAACCCTGCCCTAATGGAGTTTACATTTATTAGGAGGAATTGTCTGAAACTATGTTTGAAATAGTTACAGATTAGGAAGAAAGGGAGTTAACCCTAAGGGAATAAAAATAGTTAACTCAGTATTTAATGCCCTAATTCAACCTCTTGATCTTTTTTTTTTTTGGTATGTGTGCGTGCTACCTTATACCTATAGATTGCTTTATAACTATTCAGGGCATTTGAACTTTTATATTTGAGTTTGAAAAATTTTGATAATTGGGTGAGATGACAAAGTTTTTGAAAACATTCTTTAAAACTGCATAACACTATACAAGTATTAGGCTTAATATTCGGTAAATCTGTATTAGGGTTCTCCAGAGAAACAGAACCAGTCGGGTGTGTGTGCGCATGTGTGTACATGTGTATATTATATACACGTACACACACACATATGTAAAGATGGATTTATTTTAGTGAGTGGGCTCGTGTGATTGTGAGGGCTGGCAAGTCAACCCAGAGAGGAGTAGATGTGACAATCTGGAGGCAGAAATCCTTCCTCTCTGGGGGGACCTCAGTCCCTTAAGAACTGCTGCTGCTCTCGTGGCTTTTCTGTGCAGGACTTTGTAGCATGTTGGAGCTCTGCCCTATGAGCAGTTGGGTCTACAGCTGTGGGTCCCTCTGGTCTCTAAGCATGATAGCATCGTTTTTGTTGAGATGCCAGAGGTAGCACAGGGGAGGGCTAAAGTGGCACGTGTTGGCACTGTCACTTGCTCTCACCTCTCAACCACTTCTCAATAATATTTGTCTCTGGGTGATTGTCTCACCCTAACCTCTGGCCCTGTAACTGCAGCGATTTGGGTTCTACCAGCTCTAGTCGTTTCCTGTACATGCTCTGAAACTCTGGGGCCAGTGAAAATTGCTAGTATTGTGGCCATAGTCTTCCTCTTGAAACAGCAGAGCTGTGTAATGTGACAAAGTGGAATAATGTTGCTTACCTTGATTCATCAGCTGAATAGCAACACATGATTATTAACCTATAGGTTATTATTTTTAATTTTTTAATAACATCTTTATTGGAGTATAATTGCTTTACAATGGTGTGCTATTTTCTGCTTTATAGCAAAGTGAATCAGCTATACATATACATATATCTGCATATCCCCTCCCTCTTGAGCCTCCCTCCCACCCTCCCTAACCCACCCCTCTAGGCAGTCACAAAGCACCGAGCTGATCTCCCTGTGGTATGCGGCTGCTTCCCACTAGCTATCTGTTTTGCATTTGGTAGTGTATATATGTCAGTGCTACTCTCACTTTGTCCCAGCTTCTCTACGTCTGCGTCTTTATTCCTGTCCTGCCCCTAGGTTTTTCAGAACCATTTTTTTTTTTAGATTCCATATATATGTGTTAGCATACGGTATTTGTTTTTCTCTTTCTGACTTACTTCACTCTGTATGACAGACTCTAGGTCCATCCATCTCACTGCAAATAACTCAATTTCGTTTCTTTTTATGGCTGAATAATATTCCATTGTATACACGTGCCACATCTTTTTTATCCATTCATCTGTCGATGGACACTTAGGTTGCTTCCATGTCCTGGCTATTGTAAGTAGTGCTGCAGTGAGCATTGTGGTACATGTCTCTTTTTGAATTATGGTTTTCTTATCACCTGTAGGTTTTGTGCACATCCTCTGTGCTGGGTGCTGTGTCAGGAGCCAGGAAAACACAAGATCGAACATAGTCCTTGCTCTCAAAAAACTTACAGTGGCCATAATATAGACTACCACTTACAAAATAAGCTAGTTAGGCTGACAAGCCCCCATGCCCTGCTGCTTTTCCTCTCCTCATGCTGGTCCTCTTGCCTGAATGTCATCTTTTACTTCTCCACCACCTCTTAGCCCCTCATTTAAATTTTGCCCTTCATTTCAAAGCCCAGCATAAATATTGCCTTTATAAACCCTTCCTGGTTTTCTAATTCATAAATGATCAACAACCTTTCCATATTTCTAAAACCTTTTGTTCATAACTCTTTTATGACTAGGGTGACCCTATAATTTATCATCCAAACAGAGAAGGTGAAAGGAGGCACTATTCATTAATTACATCAGGATAGCACACATAAACCTGGACATTCCCCGGAAGCCAGGACATATGGTCACCCTAGTTATGACCTTAATACCCTGTTTCAGTAAAGTATGTTCTGGTCAAGTGTGTGTTCATCTCGCATTTTAGAATGTGAATTCCATTGGTCGGGTGAGAGAGGCAGAAAAGAGCCATGTCATTTATACTTGTATTTTCACACAGGGCTTTATTTACACTCAGTAGGAGCTCAGTAATGCTTACTGAATGTTCCATTCCTATGCTGTTCACAAGAGATGTCAGAAGTTGAGCAGGCCTGCTGGAACCTCCTGTATAACTGTCAGAAGACGGTCAGTATGAATCGGCAGATGTGAGGCCAGGGAGACTTGGCTGTGAAGGGGCTCCTTTGGATTGTCCAGTAGTCCAGATCTTGGTATAATGGCAACTTGGATTCATTCGGGGCTGCTCTGATCAACCATATGGCAAGGCTGTTCTGTTAGGTGGAGCATTGACCATGGGGAGGCCCCCAGGAGCAATCAGGAAGGTGGTAGAGCTGTGGTTTCTGGGCAATCCGTCTGAGTGGACAGAGGAACGCAGCTGAGACAGGCAGGTGACAGGGCCCTGTTCCTACATGCTGTGGTTGGTGTCTTCAGAGTCTTCATTAAACCTGACTGCCTCCTGGCAGTGTATTCAACTGAAAGCATTTGAGAAGGTTGTAATCACTTCGTGAAGTTCCGTAGAGTAGAGGTCTCTATAAGGTTCTTTTATAAGACTAGGTGTCCCTGACCAATTTCCTTGATGGAGTCGGGAGGACTTATACATATAAACGAAGCACTTGTCATTTAAACAGTCCTTTTCACTGGCGAGAGTAGGCAGCTAATTGGTTTAATAAAGTGAAGAACTTGATATAATACTGAGTTTATTACCACATGGTTCTAAAATAAATAAATAATAGATACATTGACTTTATAGATGGCTATAAGAAACCTCTTTAGAACACTTCACAGGTCTCTTTAAAGGTGTAGTACATATTTTACTGCCGCCTCCCCTATTATCATTATTCCTTAGTGCGTAGGGGCCAGCTCCCATTGAAAAGGTGGGTACTTAGAATCTTTTTGTGCATAATGAGCATTTGGTTTTACTACAATCTATAATTTAGACTTCAATGGCAAATTGTTAGTACAAACACTTGAGCCTAGGGTATTAACACTTTTTGTCAGGCACCTATGCTCAGCAAACTCTATATGGCATGAGTTTATTATATTTTCTATGAAAGTGAACTTCTCATTCATCCATTTAGGGCTGTCTTGAGTGCTTTCCTTTCTGTAGTTAAAAATCCCTTAGGCTTGATATTACTTTCCTGGACAGGATTGTTTATTGTTTAATTCTTTGCTGCACTTCCTGTCCTTCACTTGCTCTTGTAAAATCTGTAGATGACTTTTTTTTTTATAAATTTATTTTATTTATTTATTTTTGGCTGCATTGGGTCTTCATTGCTGCACGTGGTCTTTCTCTAGTTGCAGTGAGCAGGGGCTACTCTTCACCACGGTGCACGGGCGTCTCATTGCAGTGGCTTCTCTTGTTGCTGAGCATGGGCTCTAGGCGCGCGGGCTTCAGTAGTTGTGGCGCTCGGGCTCAGTTGCTCCGCGGCACGTGGGATCTTCTCGGACCAGGCCTCGAACCCATGTCCCCTCCATTGGCAGGCAGATTCTTAACCACTGTGCCACCAGGGAAGCCCTGTAGATGACTTTTAAAGCTGGGAATTTTGCACCAACCTCCTTTTCTCTATCAACTGTGAGTACAGGTGCAAAAGGAAGAGCTGTGATCGTAGGATGGAGGTTCCCAAGGTTGGCTGGCCACCAGAGTCCCCTGTCAATACAGATACCCAGGTGGACTCAAACTTACAGGGTGGGACCTGGGCGTGTGTGTTTTTAAAATACATGAATCTGTTGCTCAGCCCTCATTGTGAACAACTGATGGAGGATATGAGAAAAGCAAGGCATCCTCCTCCTCTTTTTTTTTTTTTGCATCTTTATTGGAGTATAATTGCTTTACAAAGTTGTGTTAGTTTCTGCTATATAACAGAGTGAATCAGCTATATGCATACATATATCCCCATATCCCCTCCCTCTTGCGTCTCCCTCCCACCCTTCATATCCTACCCCTCTAGCTGATCGCCCTGTGCTATTCAGCTGCTTCCCACTAGCTATCTATTTGTCCCAGCTTACCCTTCCCCCTCCCCGTGTCCTCAAGTCCATTCTCTACGTCTGCATCTTTATTCCTGTCCTGTCACTAGGTTCATCAGAACCATTTTTTTTTTTTTTTACATTCCATATATATGTGTTAGCACACGGTTATTTGTTTTTCTCCTTCTGACTTCACTCTGTATGACAGACTCTAGGTCCATCCACCTCACTACAAATAACCCAATTTCATTTCTTTCTATGGCTGAGTTGGAGCAGCTTTGGTGTAAGCCCAATGATAGTAAGGCTGTTCATTGGTGTGCCAAGGCCTCAGTGCCTGTACACATTTTCACGCTTCCTCCATGTTATATGATTATAAAATCTGTATTAAACATGTTATGCAGTCCTAATCTTCATATTTTTGTTGGGATTCAAAGAAACTCTCCCTACCCTTCTTTCTTGTCTCTTCCCCCTTAATGCCACTTCATTCTTGTTTGGTCTTTGGGAAAAGAGCACTGGCTTTAGAGATAGAAGACCTGAGTTCTGGACTCTTGAGCTCGTGAGCTTTTGCTGTTCAGCTAGTCACCTCACTTTTGTCTGGATTTCAGTTTCCTCACTTCCAAAATCAACATGATATTTTCCTTATGGGTTTCTTGGTAGGATCCAGTGAGCTAGTGTGTACGCAGGCCCTTTGGAAGAATGTAATGCTATAGTTTTTGATTCCCACAGTGGCTGGATCAGTGTTTTTCCTCAAAATGGGTCATCAACAAATAATCCTAACAGGTTGTAGACAGAAGATTCTCAGAGTTAATGATGCATTTCCATCGCCTCTTTCTAAATTCTTCTCTTCTGCCCTCTGCACCATCCTGTGAGGCTGGGAATTCCACCCCTTGATTCATTCTGGGAAACAGGACTTGTTTCCCCTGCAGTTAGTGTCTCATGTTGGAGACCCACCAGTCAGTAAGCATGTGGAACTTTCTCCTTGGCCTTTTCAGTGGTTTAATTCCAATCACGTTGTTGAAACAATATTTCACTACTTCTGCTTTTCCTAATTATCATGCAGATAAACAGTGGGGATTGTGACATTAGAATAAGTGAGTGGCTTATGATTTTTGCCTCAGAAAGAGAAACTCTTGCTGTTTTTCTCCCCCCTTGAGCAACACAGCAGTAATAAATGAACAAGTCCAGAGGACTTTATGATGGATAGCTAATGGTGCTGTGCCTCAGCCAACAGGCCTGTTTCCACAGCATCTGTCACAATTCAGAGTCATTAGCATACCTTTAATGGTTTCTTTTCAAATAATTTCTACTAGGGCATTTAAAATGCATCAAGGAAAAATATTGAGTTGTAGAGATGAGGAATTTTAAATGCAGACAAATGGTTTTCATTCTCTCAGATGTAATTTTGGCAAAATTGAGAAACCACATAGCAACATACTGTGTACAGTCTAACACAATTGACAGTGCTTAATGTACTAGCTGGGAATTATTTTTTCAGACATTTTAAAACAGTTAATTAAAAAAACTCACTTAATAAAATCTTAATTGAAAAAACTATAGAGTTTCTTAGCACCGTTGACCCCACCAAAGGCCTTCTTCTGGTGTGTGTTTGGACTGTCCACTGGTGGTCTTTCGTACTCTGTTTTATGATCAATCATGGAATCAGTGTTTTTCTCATTTTATAAGATGAAAAATGTTTTGTCAGGTATAAGTCATTTTAACATAATACTGGTAAATACTAGGCTTGCTTATTTATTTAGTTGTGAGGGGAAAATCTTCAGAGAAGCAAATTAAGCCATCTTTTTCCTGAAATGTCAAGGGCAGGTGAGAAGAGATCTTTATTAGATTTTTAAATATGAATGCATTTATAAAGACATATTAAAAAAAGCAAAATTACTTTCTTTACTTTTTCAACATGAAAGCCAACCTGTATTTTAGCATGTGTACATAGCTTTGTGAATACTAGTTCCTTATATTTGTAAAGCATCTGCTTTTTTTAGATGTTTTTTCATACCTTTTTTCATTCTTTTTTTAAAAGAATTTTTTCATACTTAAATGTCTACAACAGTACTGTTAAGTCACAGGGGGCATATTACCCCATTTCCCAAAACCAAATTGAGAACTAAGAGGAAATTGGATACAGTCCAGTTTATACAGCTGACAGTGGCAATGGCCAGGGCTTCTGACTTGTGTGTGTCCTTTAACCTCTTTTCTTGAATGTTGTTTTAGTTAATCTGTGCTCCTCTGGAATGATTTTTGTAACTTCACCAATATTAAAATTTTTACACAACACTTCTGTCACCTTTTTGGGAGAGACCCTGTTTTTTCAGTATACTTTTCTTGGTGCTTAGGAATCAAATAGTTTGATTTTTAAAGGTCTTAAGACATATCTGATTAACTCTAGGATCTGAGAGTTTTTTTTCTTTAATTTATTTGAAATCTTGACACTGTATGAGGTCATTTATTCATTGTTATCAATTATTTTTAAATTGGACTATTTAAAATTTAGAGTCAGTTGATGAATTGGGGAAGGGTATTCATTTCTGGAGGATGCTTCATATATTTTTGCATTCTGTAACAATTAACTGTTTATACTAAAACAAATAAATGCAGGCTGGTTAAAAGATAAAAGTTGCAATTTTAAACTTTATATTAGTATTTTCTTATGGTTAGTCCTCATCCATGGGGTCCAAGAAAGCTTATTTTCATATCCTTGTTTCAGACAACAGAACAGAGTGGGGGAAAGAGGAGAAGTAGGGTTGTATTCCCCTCTCTTTTAAAACGAGTCCTGGAAGGTACACTTACCACCTACCCTCACATTCTCTTCATCACACCTTAGTTACCTGTCCACACCCAGCATCAAGGGAAGCTAGGAAATGTCTTTTTCCTCCCTCTAGGATGATAATGAGCCCTGCTAAACATCAGAGCCCTTATTACAGATAAAGGTGAGATGGATATTATGAGGGGTTATCAATCTGCCAAAATTACATGGTCTTCAGAAGTGATATTTGAGCTTTCTGATGCAAAGCCAATTTAGAAAGCATTTAGATATTTAACATATCTTGACAACTCCTTTGCAATTATAAATCATATTGACTTTTTGATTACATACATTCATTTGAAAAAACACCAAATGCTGTTCTTTTCCTGATATTGTGGTGATTATATAAATAACTGATTGACTTTGTTATAAAGCAGAAACTAACACACCATTGTAAAGCAATTATACTCCAATAAAGATGTTTAAAAAAAAAAGTTGTCAGTAAAATCTAGAATCTTTAAATAAATTTTGAAAAGGGGTGATGGACCAAATGGAATTCTAATTATTTGATTTCAACACATTTCTCTTTCATTTGAATCTTTTAAGAGAAAAGTGAAAAGCAATGTTATCCTTAAGAAATTTTCTCTCAGCATCTAAGCAGCCGTTTTTAATTACAGAAGATGTCTTCAAAATCTGTTTTGCCATTTTAAAGCTTTAGCTGTGAGAAAGTCAATTGTCAGTTGTGTAATGGAGGAAAAAATCTTACACTAAAAAGCCATTTGTATATTATGTTGAGTAGACACATAGGTTATTTGAACATTAGTGACTGATTTTCTATAGAAAATTTTTCTTCTTGAATTTGTTATCATTGTTGGTCACATAAACACAAAAGAGTCTCCACTGTCAACCAACTCATGCCTGTAGAAGTATGACTATAATGAGAACTGTTCAAAAATAAACCAAGATCATGCATGAAGTTCTTCCTTCTAAAGGACTCTCCTTGGGAAGCCGTGTTTATTCTCCTAGAACTGCCCTTTCTCCAAGTCTCTCTGCCTCTGTCTCTCCCTCTCCTTCTTCCTCTCTCTCTTTCCTCCCCTCTTTTTCTTTTCTTTCTTTCAAGAATTACCTTAAAAAGCACATTTCTTTGCATATCCTCCAAGGTGATAAATCTTCATCAGCTGAGAATAGATTTAATTTTTGGGAGCAGCCAGAAATCATTTGGAGTCAAGGCTGGTGGGTGATGAAACTGGAATAACGTTTTCGCTTAGACACAACGAGTGACTATAAACTAATGAGACCGATTTTCTTGAATTTTTGGAAGGCTGACTAAGAAGGAAGTTCCAAAATAGGAACTCTCAGTCTGGTGTGTACGTTGGTTAAAAAAATGAGTCTTATTGTTTGATAATGACATTACAAAATTTGTGTATTATTTATTTAGTCACTTATTTTTGTATTTGCCCCTATCTCTTTTTCACAATGGCTGTGTTTTGTGTCTGCCTGAGGGATTGTTGTCACATTTTTATTTTATGGTGATATTCCTTTTGGAGTCTTTACTTCTATCTATATATCATATTTGAAATATAGTAATAAAACTGACATACAGGGGGAAATCAAACTTTACTCAATGTTTAATTATATAAATTGGCTACCTGATACTTTTTTCTTTTGGAGTTTAACATTTGAAAATTGGCAGCAAGGTTTTTATGCTTAAACATCATCCATGTAGATCCATGCGGTTTTCGAATGCAATGATATTATTATAATATCATGAAATAAGTGGTATATTTAGTGCGCTCTCAACTTATATTGCTTGAAAGGTATAACTGTCAAAAATAAATTGAGGCGTTCAACAATTACACTAAACATTTGAGTCTTTCTATATCAGTTAAATATAAAACAATGATATCTATTAAACTAAAAAAATCTGTGGTTCTCATTTCTGTATTTCTTTTAAACTTGAACAGTATCTCATTTTTTAAGGCTATAGTTTAGGAAACTTCTATTTTGCATTCTTACTGCCATTAGAGTTTTTGTTTTCTTTCCCCGAACTTCTTGTGTAAAGTTTTAAAAGAAAGTGAAGTGCTGTTGAATTTGCTTTGGAAGACAGGCAGGCAAGAAGGAAGGAAAGAAAATAAATTAATACAAAAGCCAAGAAGGTGTGCTTACATATTAAGATAAAGTACCTTTTGTTTCTGGTTATTTGTGCTACATGGTTTATTTTATTTAATTTTTGATGAATAAAATTATGCCTTTGACTGTTATAAGACATAGTAAATTTAAAGCACTCATTGTAGTGATTAGCCATACATATAAGAAATAAATTTTGCTAGGGTATCCTTTTGTCTACTTACTTTAAAAAAGCATTTTTATTTTACATAAAAGCAACAATCTTCGTTAGATTTTCTAGCATTTTAACAGAACGGTCTGTCTTATAAATAAATACTCATTAGTTCATGTCTTGAAAAGGAGTAAAAGTAATGCTTGTTCAGCAAAAGAGAATGCTGATTCATGAACTTTTTTTTGGTAGAACAGACTGCTGATAAAACTCAGTGGCTTAGCAGAAGTTTTAGGATGGTGTAAAAGTTACTGTGGATTTGAGCATTAAAAAACAAAAAATAAAAGAAAATATAAAATTTGGATATTCTCATTAAAGACATTATAATGGGAATTTATTCATTCATCCATTCATTTGTTAAAATGTGTATGTATCAGGCTGTAGTCAGTAACAGAGATGGAAGTTTGCATAAAAATAGCATTCTATCACTTTGGAACTCTGATATATGCCAGTTGTCACTCTGCATTTATATTTATAAAATAAGAATATAAGACTAATCATTTTTGAAAAAAAAATTCCTGAAGTTAACTCTCAATGACCAGTAACAAAAAAAGATAGAATATTTGTCATTCCCAATTGAATGAAGGCCCAAATGACACGAGAGTCCAGTGTCAACACAGTTTATCCTCTCAGCCATACTGAGTATAGTCACAAGAAGAGTTCTAAGTGATGTTCCAGACATAGGGCTCTAAAATGGACCGATTTTTATTTACAGGTATTTAATGAGTGCCTGCTCTGTGCAGGCACTGTTTTTCACCAAATCAGGTACTTTCAAAGGTATTGAGATGCTCTTGAATTTCTCACTGTTCTCTTCCAAAAAAAAAAAGGCCAATTTAAGATTTTAGTTAAATTATTCCCCTGTGGTTAACTGAGCATTTCCTATCAAGACCAAATACAGTAATCATCAACCTGATTTTTTAAAAATGTTGGATATAATAATAACGTACCTAGTTTTTGATCCAGTTTATATTTATTAAGTGGATGTTTGGGCAGTGTGTGCATGCAGATGGTTCTGTTTATCATTTTCTGTAAAAATGTTTATATAACCTTTGTAAATCTGCCCTCTGAAGATTATGCCAGTGTTTATTAGTATAATTGCTAACTGGTGTTTCTTGGTGCAGATCGTGGTGGTGTTTTCAAACAATTCAGAAAATCTTATGTGTACTTTTCGTGTGCCTCATGCCAGTGGTCTACATTTTAGTTGATCTTCAGTATTTATTCAGTAGACTGTCTTTTTTAAAACTTTTTTTAAAACAAAATTTTATTAATGCAAGTTGAGTTTGCTTAAGTGAGAATTACACAAATGATTGCTTACTCTTTATGTTAATGTTATCTTTCCAGCTTGCTTTTGCATGTGTTTTCTTTTGGTCTTTCCCCTTTTCTTCCTATGTATCACTTTTAAAAGTAAAGTAGTTTGGGATCATTTAATCACATAGAAATTATTTTAACTTTTTAGTAGAGAATAGAAATTAATTTTGATGCTTGGCAATCCATCGGAAGGGGTGTGTGTGTAGAGATGTGTATGTATATGTATAAATATACACACAGTGCTGAAGAGATTTAATCTATTGGGTTATATTCCTTTACCGCAAAAAATAGAGTTCTGGAGTACCAAGCCTTATTTGAAGAGTAGTATTTCAGATTATTTTTACATTTTGCATATATTTAATCCTTTTAGCTTTAGGCAGCACTAACTTAAGATGAGTCTTTTTATTTATTTATTTTTATTTTTAATTTTTATTTTTAAAGATTTAATTTTATTTATTGTTGGCTGTGTTGGGTCTTTGTTGCTACACGCGGGCTTTCTCTAGTTGTGGCGAGCGGGGGCTACTCTTCGTTGTGGTGTGCGGGTTTCTTGTTGCTGTGGCTTCTCTTGTTGCGGAAAACAGGCTCTAGGTGTGTGGGCTTTACTAGTTGTGGTGCGCTGGCACAGTAGTTGTGGCATGCGGGCTCTAGAGTGCAGGCTCGGTAGTTTCATGTGGGATCTTCCCAGACCAGGGCTTGAACCTGTGTCCCCTGAATTGGCAGGCAGATTCTTAACCACTGCGCCACCAGGGAAGTCCCAGGATGAGTCTTTTTAAAAGTAGATTAAAAAAAGAAAAAAGAAAACCCCCAAAGCAATCTTGATTCTTAATGGTAATTTAAAAGAAGCATTTCTATTAACGTCAGAACAGAGGATGTCCGTTATTTTTATCATTGTGGAGGTTTTAACCAAGACTATTAGATAAGAGAAAGAAATGGAGGGAAAAACATGGAAAGGAGGAGGTAAAATTTCCATTATTTGCAGACTGCGTACCTGGTAAACCAAGATAATCAACTGGCAAATTGTTACAAGCTAAGAGAATTCAGTTATGGTGACTGCCTATAAAGTCACTGAAGAAGTTCTTTATGCACTGATAAGGGATGAGAGCAACGAAGAAGTCTAGAGTAGGTTTCCATCTTGGAAAAAGTTATGTTTCATATAGACAATTATATTAAAAATAAAAGAAAACCACGATTGTTGTAGAAAAATGTATACTAGTAGTATTGAAAAAATAAAACATCTATAATCCTACCACTCCTGATGACTACTGTTAATATTTTATGTATGAGTCTCATTTTTTTTACCATTATATTTACAGATGTACACACATATGTGCGCGCACACACTTTCTGGGATTTTTATAGGTAGGGTAGAGGTGTACAAGTTTGGGCTCATTTTGCACTACTAATTTAAAACCTTTAATGAAACAATATGTTGTGAATATTTTTTCTGTATTATTACTACCCTTCTATAGCAGTCTTGTGGATATAGTATCGTTTGGATATTTAACCACGTCCCTATTTTTGGGTATTTATATTGTTTCTATTTTGTTTTTCCAATATTATCAACAAAGCTATAAAGAAGAATATTCCTCTTGGCTAAATCTTTGCTGAGATCCATGATGTATTTTCTGTTTTTTCAGTAAATTTCTAGAAGCAAGTGTGTTTGATGTAAGGGTGTGTTTTAATGTTTTTGTCTTTAACACACACACTCAATTTCTCTCCAGAAGGTTTGTACCAATTCATACTCATAGTAGCCTAATTTCCTGCCCACTAACCAGCATTATAATTTCTTCGATCATTTATCAACTTGAAAATGAAACAGAGGATCTCATTTTTATTTGTTGTTCTTAGATATGGGAGGGGGGACAGAGAGAGACAGAGAGACAGAGAGACAGACACACACTGTTAATTTGAATTGCTCTTTCATTTTCATTCACCTTTTTTCATTTTCTGGTATTTTAAAATATTTTTATGTTTTAATTTGTAGATTGTCAAATCTATCAGTCTTTTCTTTTTAGAGTAATTATATGCTAGAGAGGTTTGCAAGATTTATTTTAAAAGTTTTATTTCTACTTTTTGTGTTTTCAACTTCTTAACAATGAGATTTTTATTCAGTCTTGTATTTATTTTGGCATATGGTATCACACTAGGTTTTTCTAGAAAGTTTTGCAGTATTGGTTTTTTAAATAAATAATTTACCCATTCTCCTTTGAGGTACTTTGGGTTTTTTTTATACTACGTTCTGTTGTAGAATTAAAGCTGTTTCTGGTACTTGGAATTCTGTTCATTTGGTATATTTACCAATTCTTGAACCAATACCACACCATTTAAATTATTGTATCAATAGATTTACACTTTAAAAAATGTTTGTTAAGTCAGTTCCCCAGTGATTACCATTAATTTTCAAAATTTCTTTATTGATATTATACATCTGTTCTTCAAAATGAACATTAGTCTCTTTTCATTAAGCATTTTAACACTCAAGCCTTTGGTTATTCTTTGTGCATTGCACTACCATTATACAGTATTTGGAATGTATGTGTAAATAGAAATTTTTGTGCTTTAATATTACTTTAGATACCAGGTAGTTTGTTCTTTAAAGCATCTATTCATGCTTATTCCTTATCCTGTCTCCTTTTCTCATTGTTTGCTTGAGTCCCTTCTCTCTATTTGCTCTCAGATCCTTTATTACTCTTGCATGGTTTGATGCTTTGTAACCCTTGCAGCCAATCAGGTGCCCAGTGGTAGATAGCACATGTAATGTGGATTTTGCTATTAATAAATAACATGAGTTTTTTTTATTGAAGTTCACCTATGAACTTCATTTAGATTACTCTTCCTGTTTTCATTGTGAATAAAGAGAATGACTTGTTTGCTTTTTCAGAGGACATTTATGTCATATATTTTTCTCTCTTCATGTTTTATGGATGTTGTCATACAGCATTTTCAAGTCTATAATACTGGTCTAGATCCCATCATATCATTTTTAGTTCTTCAGTATATCTTCTTTTAATAAGAAAAAACACACAGGAGAAACTGTCTGAAAATTCTTGTGATGTATAAAGCCACAGAATTCAGTGATGTGAAATTATAGTGGGTTCTTTAGTATCTTCAGAGAATCGCAATTATTAACACTGTGAGTCATTTTCCTTTTTCTTAGCTTGTAGTTGGTAGAGAAGAATTTAGAAAATTGATCCTTCTGTCAAAAGTCTAGATGAGGGCTTCCCTGGTGGCACAGTGGTTGAGAGTCCGCCTGCCGATGCAGGGGACATGGGTTTGTGCCCCGGTCCGGGAAGATCCCACATGCCGCGGAGCGGCTGGGCCCGTGAGCCATGGCCGCTGAGCCTGCGTGTCCAGAGCCTGTGCTCCGCAGCGGGAGAGGCCACAACAGTGAGAGGCCCACGTACCGCAAAAAAAAAAAAAAAAAAAAAGTCTAGATGAGTAGGATCCAGGCTCAGTCTGGATATGACAACATTAAGAGCCCTGCAGCTTTTACTAACTGTGAAAAAAGGAATCTATTTTATACTCCATTAAACTGTTACACATCATAAATAATTTATATCAGCCTTGTTCCCATCTATATCAAGGATGATAAACTAGTCACTGTAAGGATTTTTTTAAATGAATGTAATAGTATTTCTTCTTCTCCTGCCTTTTCTTTCTCCCAGTCTCTCTTGCTCATTAGAAAGAAGTGTATACCTCCTGAGTGGTCCCAGCCAGGGCTAGAATTATGATAGGGATCCACTCAGGACATTTCAGGAAGTCAGGTGACTCAGGGTGATTTGTCTCCTTAGCTCCCCTGCTCACTAAATATATAACTTTGGCCACAATCCAGTCTTTCTGAATCTCAGTTTCCCCATCTTTCAACCAAACATAGGCACCTCAGAGGGTTTTTTTTTGAGAATTCAGAGATATGCAAAAGTGCTTTGTAAACTGTGATTACTATACTCATATTAAATCCCTGTAGTTAACTATACTAAAGTTATTTTTGACAATTTAACGAGGATTGGCAGATCCATGTACAAATTCCACAGTTGGATGTGGGGAGTCAGGAGCTGTCGTAAGCTGTCTCTCACCTTGTCCTGTACTTGTTATAAACATGCCTCCCGACTAGATTGCTGCCCTCTCTGATCGCACACCTATCCCAAGTGTTTGGCAGAAGAGCAGTTGGAAAAGCAGGGGAAATGATGGCATTGAGAAGTAGAGGATCGAGTTCCTCAGTTTTGGTGTCTCTAGCAATATAGGGAACCCAGCATCACCAGGAAATGGGAATTGATTGGTAAAGGTGGAAGGTTTGAGGATTATATAGGTTGTTAAGGAGGATAGAAGATAGGAGGTAAGGAGGTTGTGGTTGAAGAAATGGGATGTCAAGTTCAAGTCTGTGTAGTGGAGCGTAGCCTGCAGTCCTGCAGCCTAGGAGTACCTCTAACGGTGAGGGGCTGATGGTCTTAGAGGGGGTGTTTTGAAGAGGACAAGAAAGGCCCTGGTTGAGAACTGAAGTGTACTCATGCTGGGCAGCAGGGAGAGTCTCAGTGGAGCATAGCTGGGGATGACCTCGGGAATGGAGCGTAGATGTGGCTGCTAGGCAGAAGCTGCAGCTGTGCAGGGAACTAGCCTTGCATCATGAAGCTGTAAGAAGTACAGTGCCTTGTTGTAAGTATAGTCTTCAAGAATGACTGTGAATCTAAGAATTGTTTTCATAAGCAGTGACCATGGCCACTGCTTCTGTTGGATGTAGTCACAAATTTGATGACAGAATTCAAAGAACTGCTGCCCTACCATAACCTTTTTGGTATATTTGAACACACAGATCATAATGCCTGAGCAGTTAGAATCATGTAAGAATGAATGAAAACAAGTATGCCTTAAAGTAAGGCACCTGTAAGATTGGGAACCATCAGCTTTAAAGTAATTTGAGAAAACCTTGGCCATTGAGAAAGTGGCTTCTTTGGTTACATTGGAACTTGAATCTCGGGTGTGGAGTCTGGGGTTGAAGATTTCCCCTGCTCTCTTCTACTAGAAATGGAAACTGACAGGGTGAATGCAGCAATACCTTAGTCGTTCCATTTCTGAGTAATAATAAGAATACTAGTACCATTTGCTTTTCTCCTCATGCCACCATTCCTAGCCTTATTGACACCCATTGAATATATTTCTTAACAAGTTTGGTTATTCCACCATCTCCCAATGGTCCATGGAGGATGCAACAGACTCTTAAACTGAAGTAAATAATGAGATCTGTGACTCTTAGAGGTGTCACAGTAATCGTGGGAGAAATGACTGCTAAAAAGCCTGACATTGAAGGAGCGGACAAAATGTAAAAAGTAGGAACTGTATTAAAGTACTCCAGTGATGAGTATTCTTAATGATGGTCTTGATTCATCCCTAAAACAAAACTCAAAATCACTTCACTATACTTTCCACCCAGTTGCTTATAAAGGAAACAGGGAAATGAAATACTTTGAAGAAAGATTTTCCTTACAGATGACCACACATGTAATCAGAGATTTAGAATGCATGAAGGGATAAGCCTCAGTTATATAGAAAATTCACGTAAATGGAGCACTTTATTTCCCAGGGACGCAGATAATTGAGTTACACCGAAAATCTTGACCCGTGTAACACACGTGCATATGTGTCTAATTTCAGTGTGCTAAGAGGTATTAAATGGTTTGAAAACTGTAATTAAATAGCTGAAGTTGTGCTGCAAAGTCACTATAAGCATTGCCTCATGTAGTATTTCAGCGTTAAGTGCTAAAATCTCATCTGAGTAGCTGTGACTAATCTAGTCTTTATTTGTAACACATTCAAATTAAGAGGTGTGTGTTCTTGTTCATGTACTTTCCCGTTAGCACTAATATTGCTAACGGGAGTGACAAATGTACTATGTTTTCGCCTATCACACCTTTTACGTAGCTAGCTCCTTAGAGGAGGTAATTTTCCATGTGATACATTTATGGAGCTGTGTGTTTAATAGTTTCCTCAAAAGAGAATATTTCCATAGGGACTATTTTAGTTGATGGGCTCTGGGGAAAAGAAGTTTGAATTAATCAATTTGAACCATAGAAGAAATTATGATGGCAATTAGTATAAATGAGAATATCACACATGCATTTGTTCCTATAGATCTTTCAGGCTTTTTTCCCCCCTCTTATTTATTATGAGATTTCAAGCTTTTTCCCCAGAGTCTTGGCTTTGATGCTTAATAGCCCCTCTTTATTCCTCTTCTCTACATCCTCCTGGTTGTTCAGAGGACTCCTTAATGTTCAAGAGAGTGACTGAACAGTTCCTAGTATTTAAAACCATCTTCTTTTTGTGAATACTCATCTCATTAAGGGCTGGTGTGTTTGGTTATTGTATTCTCTCCAACCACCTTAGCAAATACTCTGGTGTTCTGTTTCGTTTTGTTTTTTTCTTCTTTTTTTGTGAGATATCCAGAATGGGATCTGCTCAGGGACTGTTTGCTGCTCCCCGGCGTCTGCAGCTCCCATGACACACTCTCTTTACACACATACACACACACGCATACTCACACACACACGCATTTACAATATATCCCCCTCCCCCCAACTCCACACCCAGTAGGAACAGTGGTTGTATGCTACCTGGCTTCTCGAAGCTCCCCAACACACACGCGTGCACACACACACTCCCCCCTCCCCCGCTTCTCTCATTCACTCTCATTGCCCCCCTCACACACCCTGTGGAACGGTGGCCATGCGGTCCTCACAGCTCCAGCTCCTCTTTGGGAATCCTTCTGTCTTCTCCTAAGGGCACAGAGATTGGAACTTTCTGCCTGGAGAGCCTTCTCCAGGGGACTCATTGGAGACACATGTATGAGAAGACGGTGGAGGAGCCCTGTCACTCCGGCCTGTGGGCATAGCTTCCTGGCATTCCTATTTCCAGTCGACGTGCACGTTTCCTTAGAGACAGTGTTATAAAGAGTGGTTAGGTTACCTAGGACCATTTCATGGACATTTTCATGGCAGCATAGTTCACCTGTATTATGGATTCAATAAGAACTCGTCTAGACTGCTTTGGGACTTAATCAATACATTGATTTCCCAAAACCAAATTCCAAATGACCTTTGGGAGCAGCCCATTTCCAAATTGTATACTGTCCATATTTCTGACTCAAATTGTTTACTCAGGTTCTGGAAATAGCTGGATCAAGTCTGCAGTGTAGCAGAGAGGAAAGAATATTAACGTTAGAATCAAGAAACTAGAGTGAATCCTTGTTCTTATTGGTTTTATATTCTTGGGCATGAGCCCAAATATTTCCGCCTTTTAAATGGAGGTGATAAATAACCATGAATAGATATTTCACAGAATGATCAGGAACATTTTATGAGATAATGTACATACAAGTGTCTTTAAGTTGTTAGGAAGGGATGTAAACAAAAGATAGAATTATTTAATATTTAATAATTGGAAATACAGAAAATAGCTGTATTTTGCAGGTATCTAAAATATACATTTTAAGTTGTTGAAGGGATTTGCTAGGATTTTTTTTACTTCTGCCATCTTATAACATCATTGATGTATTATTGTTAAGTAATACAGATTTTTAATGAATTAATTTTCTTAATGGCAGTATGTTTGTAAGTAAAACTTAAGTACTTTGGTAAGGCAATGTCCTTTGACAGATGAAAGGTCAGTCAGTCTCTTTATGTATGTAACACAGTACAGAAATAATCAGCCACCATATTAAATCTTAAATCAGTAACAGTGTTCACTAATTACAAGAGCTGGTTTATATATTGGGCAAATTGTTGTTTGTAAATGTTGGATTTTATTAACTAACACAGCATGTTGCCATCCACAAAATAAGGTTTGCTAAAAGCTTTCATCAATAGCTTGAAGTAGGCACTGCTGCCTAATATTTTAGTCAGTGTGGAAAGGCAGGTAATGAAATTATGAATATATTTATAATGCAGCCCAATTTCTTCTGAAATGCATATAAGCATTACTTTACCAGGAGTCTGAAATATGATTTATTTAATGCATTTCAGCCCCCATAATATTATGATATAATTGAAATGAGAAGAAAAAAAAATTGCATGTAGTCAGTATGGTACATGAATCAGAGACTAAATTGCTTGTAATTTTTAAAGGCACTTAAAGGAATTGTGAAATTCATATAATGCATCCTTATATTTGGAAAAGGTTGTAAGAATGATAGTCCAGTTATTTTAGTATTTCAGTCCTAAAAATAGAACTCTTTGAATTGTTATTAAGCCTAAGATATCCATACACTGAACAAATCCGAATCTTTCTATGTCCAGTTCTCATTAAATAATTTTTGTGAATTTTTCCTTTAAGCCTCTTATATTTAGCAAAGTAGTTGAGCAGCATATGATTTCTGTGAAGGCCATAATCTAGTTTTTCTAAACTATACAACCGGATGAATGACAGCAACATAAATGTTGCCAGCATGTTTAGAAGGGAATCAGTTAAATGGTACTTGGAATTTTGATGATTATTGCTTTGAAAAGACAGAAAATCACAGGTCTTGGCTTTATAGTTTAATTACTTGCTTAACAATTGCTAGTGATTCACTAAATCACAAGGCTTCCAAACAAATAACATCAGTAACTGCTGCCATGCCTGAGCAACTCCAATTTTCTTGACAATGGCTACCAAACTGTGTTTAGCCTTATTATAAACTGTTAGTTTAACATCCAGCAATAGGAATTTCAAGCGTGCCGTTGATGAAATGGCAGCAAATCGAGTGCTTTACCAGTGGTGCCACTTGTGTCAATAACTTGAGCATGTTTCATCAGGACCAGTTGGAGAAGCAAATATAGTAATTATCCACATCCCTTTTTGATATTGGATGCAATAATGAGCACTGTCCAGCTTTCCAGAGCATCTAATTAATAATTCGTTCTTAATAACACAGCATGTGTTTGAATAAAACTGGGAAACAGGGCAAGCTCAAGGTCCTCCATGCTTTTATGGGCCAGAGTCAGAACTCCTGGTGGCACTTTAAAAGAAGAGCAAGTTGTAGGCAGAGATCCAGGTGTCCTTGTGGGAAAGTTTAATTTGTGCCTTTATTGACCTGTGCTGCTTTCTTCACAGTGTCTTAACGTCGTGGCATTTCCATGAGTATACTGCTCTTCCATCGTGCCCTTTTGCGATGGCATGGTCTTTATTTCAGATGGATTTTTCCAGAATTAGATGAGTTCCTCAGTTTTTATTTATGTAGCAGCCACAATCTTTTGCTCACATGAGAATTATCTTAACACTGTTCTTTGGTATTTCACCACTGAAATAATGGAAAAGAAACAGGTCAGACTGCGTTTAATCAGTGGTGATAGTGCCCAGTGTCTTATTGGGTGCTTACTTGCCAGACACTAAGCCAAGAATTCCGCATACATTTTATTAAATTGTTACAGCATGAGGTGGTAATATTATTATCCCTATGATAGGAATAACCGAGGCTTAGAGAAATTAAATAATTTACCCAGAGTCACTAGGTAGACAGTTTGGCTCCAGACCGACGCTCTAGGCTACTGTGCCATACCACCTCTTTAGTATAAACATGAACTCTTACTTGAAGTGTGAGCATTACTTATTCAGGTGAGACACTGTCTGAAATATGCTCTTTCTTGGTGTAGATGGGTATTTTAAAAGTTTTATTTAAATGATAACCCACATGAATATATTTTGCATTATGACCCAGTGCACACACATATATTAATTGAAATGTAAGAAATGATGCTACTTGTGGTTCATTCTACTATTTTCTGTTTTTGTATTTTCTCTTTTACTGTTTTCATTTTTTTTACTCATTTTTTATAATGCTGGTTGTGACCCACTAAGATGATTTCACAGTCCACTAATAGGTAGCAACCTACAGTTTGAAAACCATTGAGAATCATTTCTGGCCTTGCGGGGTTCATGCTGGTCAGTGGAATATGTGTTCTGCTGGTTTGACTCTTGTTAAGATGCTGCCTCAGGTACTTACACTTCTAATTTTGTTACTTTTCTAATTTTGTGAGACCTTGAGTAGTTTTCGCCAGTAGGCATTTGTGAATGATTGAGTTCTATGGGTGGATTAATACCTTTCTGAGGCTCAGAGAGTTTCTCCTTTGCCATTTTATCATGGTCCTTTAGGGGTCCTGTGGAGTTTAGATTATAGGGTTTTACTCAGAGTTTGACTTTCCAGAGGCTGCCTCCCCTTCTTTCTGTAGTGCTTCTGTGCAGGCAAGTTCATTTTACGGCAACTGAAGGAAACTGAAGTAGAAAAATGTTCTCTCCCCAGTTATCTCTTCCGTTTTTGTCACGTGCGGGACACAGTATGCTGGATGTGTTTCAGAGAGAGTTGAGAAGATGCAGACTGTCTCTTACCTTCATCGTCTTGCACCCTTTGTCAGGCAGACCTACCTAAGTATTGCCCAGCAGGCTGGACGGAGGTTGTTGCGCCACTTGTCTATGTCCAGGACCAGCTGGTAGCACAGGACTGGGGCCGCCAAGCACCCTCTGGACGTGATGAGGTGTCCATGCTGTCTCGTCCTGTCCCTCCTATAGCCAGCAAATTGGAGTGCCTGCTCTGTGCTGGCAGGGAAGGCAGGCAATAAATATCGGCTTGGCCAAAAAGTTCATTAGGTTTTAAGTAAAAATAAGACATTTTTTCATTTTCATCAAGAACTTTATTATTTAGCCAACCCAATAGTAAATAGATATATAACTATATGTTTATTTTCTAAATGTAGTTGGTGTCTGAGGAACAGTGATGCAGAGAAAGATGTTAGAGAGCTGTGGCTGCAGCATTTCTTCACTTATCTGGGCCCCACACCCAGGGTTATTAGTTTCCTCAGGACCTGCAGAGCCTCTGAAGAGATCCAGACAGTGTGAGCCAAGGCCGTCATAGGATCTTCAATTGTGAGAGGCCTGTAACTCAAGAGGAGAATGTTGCGAGAAATAGGTCCAATGCGGTTCGTAGTGACATCGACGTTACTTTGAAACTTGTTAAAAGTGCATCCTCTCTGGTCCAGCTTGGCCCTGCTGAAGCAGAATCTGCGTTTGAACAAGGTCTCGGGGTGAATCCTTCTGCAAAGTAAAGTGTGAGAAGTACTGCTAGATTAGTGGCTTTCGACTTGACTACCAGAGTTGGACAGGATAAGTCACTCCCAGTGAAGTGACATTTGGTCAAACCTTCAAGCATTTCCAGGGAGGAAATCGTCATATGACCCAGCTTTGCTGCCCTTTTGACCTGTCCTGCCCTTTTGACGCTTCTCTCCCCGACTCTCCCCTCCCCAGAATGGACCACCTGAGGTTAGTCCTCTCCCAGCATTAATCAGAAATCGTGCTGGTATGCTCCAGTCCTTGCATGTATATCCCCAGCACCAGGCCTCTTCTGTTTCCTTCCACCTGGACATGAGACCCCTTTAGACTGTGACCCCCATGCCAGGGACTCCCCTTGTCATGCCTGTGCCTGGATGCGTAATAAACCTTTGGATTGCTTGTGATCACTGGCTCAGCTGTGCTGTGTTTTTACCTCCAGGAATTTTCGAGAGAGGGACCTGGAGACCCAGGTGTGGACCGAGTCAAACTAGAGCCCTATTAAAAAAAAAAAAAAAAAAAGGGGAGTCTCAATTTTCAGACATAACTCCAAACCAATGAAATCAGCATCTCTACCTAGCATTTTTTAGGCCACAGCATTTTTAAAGCTCCCAGGTAATTCCAAAGGGCAGCCAATATTGACAACCTCCACTCTAGGACAAATATCCTTTATGTTGTTAGGGCCCTAGAATATTATAGAAGCTACTTATGATAAATTCTGATGTTTTAAATGTCCATCATTGACATATACCCTTCTTGTGCAGATGTGTACGTGTGTAGCATACTGATTACACCTTCAGAATTGCTTGGTCCCGTTCTTATAAAACTATGGCAGGACTGACAGCAACAGAACAAAGTTACCAGAGTTGAATTTGAGTCACCACAATGAGATTGACATCAGATCTTGTGGGAAATATGTTGCAACAAATGTCTCTCAGTTGGTAAATGAATAATAACATTTTTGCATTTGAAAAAGAACAATTCCTTTTAAAGTTTAGGACATTTTTGCCTGTCATTGTCATCTAACTCAGACCTGCTTAACATTTATGAAACTGATCAAGACCTAGGTGTACATCTGATTCTGAAAGTGACACCTATAGTCCCAAACTTCCACACTCTGGAAGATTTTTTGTCTACTTTGCTTTTGCCTATAGCTTTTCCAGATGACACAGAGCAGCAAGAATCAGCTGGGAGTCCTTCAAAGCCAGAAGAGTGAATGGAATTAGAGAGGGTATCCTGAGGCAGGAAACAATGATTAGAGGAAGGGACTCAAAGGGAAAGATCTTGAGGCCCTTAGATTTTACAAAGTTTGCTATACCAGGGCCGTAAGCTATGGTTTGGAAGAGAAACCCAGGTGGAAAAATTGAAAGGAGGTCCCTAAAATTTTGTGGGATGGAAGAAAGAGAGATTTTAGCAGAAAAGGTTTGTGTGCTAATTCTGAGGCTGATGTGAAATATTGTCCTCCCAGCACTTTGATACGTGTCTATCAGTGGTCTGTCTTTGACGTTCAGACCCTGTATGAGCTGGCTTAACCTCCGAATCCTGACTAAAAGGGAACAGCTGGAGGTGGGAGGTTCAGTGGTTGTGTGTGACAGCGATTGGCTCCCAAGTTGCATGGGCCAATAAGCAGTTCCTTCCAGGGTAGAGACCAAGGGGAGCGCCTCGCTTGTGCTTCGTCTTAGTGTCTGCATGTCTTTGACAAGCGAACAATAAAATGTACCGTTTGATTCCAGACTATCTTGCTTCTTTGCTGTGTCCCTCCTGCAATCTTTCTTTTTCATGTCACATTACATGAGGTGCTTTTTACCTCTCTTTCCTGACCCTGGGTTCCATTGTTCATTGGTCCCTCTCACCCAGGATGTGCTCTAATTGGCAAAATGGTAACCTGGTAGCAGCAGCCTGCTCTTTCGGTTTCCTAATTGGTGTCAGGGGCAGCTGGTGGAGCCCAGCCATGCTGGATTGATTGATAGATTGGCTGCTGTGACTGTCAAGCTTCTGTCTGACCAACAGGTTTGTTACTTTTGAAACTAAAACTTAAAATGTTAAATATATCCTACAGTGTTCATAGTGGGTCTGAAATAAAATCAGCTCTTCATCATTAAGGAGTACTTTCAATGTTACCTGAAGGTAACATTGAACCTGAAGGTCCTTGGGTTTGCAACTCAAAATTTTGTTCTCTTTCTAACTCACAGCTGGCTGTTTTCTTGCTTTCATAATGTGGTGTAAAGCTGCATTATATTTCACACTGCCTGCTGCACAGTGGGTTTCTTCTTTTTAGAAGTAATGCAGACATGGTGTTAAATGTGTGTGTTTGGGGTGGGGATGGGGGTGGCATTGAAGACATTCTTCTTACACAACTTGAAATTTACAAGCTCATTTTTTCAATTTTTATTTATTTATTTATTAACATCTTTATTGGAGTATAATTGCTTTACAATGGTGTGTTAGTTTCTGCTTTATAACACAGTGAATCAGCTATACATATACATATATCCCCATATCTCCTCCCTCTTGCGCCTCCCTCCCACCCCTCTAGGTGGTCACAAAGCACCGAGCTGATCTCCCTGTGCTATGCGGCTGCTTCCCACTAGCTATCTATTTTACGTTTGGTAGTGTATATATGTCCACGCCACTCTCTCACTTTGTCCCAGCTTACCCTTCCCCCTCCCCACAACCTCCTTTATCTACATTGGTCAGTGAGAATATATTGTTATGTTGAAAGTGGATCCTAAGAACAAAGTGATACAAGTTCTTTTTCAAAAGCTGTTTCATTGAATTGACATTTATGTTGAAGATATAACTGAGCATTTAGTCATTCGAGTGTAATATAATGACCATTTACCCAAATTAATGCTGAAGTTACAGAAGGCTACAAAATGCCGCATTTTAAAATCTAGTTTTAATACTTCAATTAGCATATTATATTCCAGTATAATAAAACAATGTAGTGATCTTAAAGAGATCAGATATTACCAGTGAACAGAGTTCTGTGATGTTTTTGTCTCATCTAATTCCTGTAGCCAGTACGAAGTCCTAAAGCAACATTTCTTTTGTAGAAAGAGAAGTGTGAGTTGTTCATTACCAACACACATTGTGTAGGATGTTATAATAATAATACTGTCTTACATTTGTTTGCATTATACTGGTTTTCCAAAGAACTTTCATATGTATAATCTCACTTGGTCCTTTGGGTATCCTGAAATTAAGAATTATTATTTTACATTTTATGGTTGAGGGGGCTGAGAGTCAACAAGTTAAGTAACTTGATGGAAATCACTGCTGCCACACATGTGACTGACTCATGACATGCACCAGTCCTTGTGACTCCAGGTCTATTGTTTTCCCAGAGTAACATACTGCCCTCTGTGTGCAGAATTTTAATGTTTTGGGGGTTACAAAGATGACTCTGGCTTTCTTGGTATTAAATTCTAGTTTGGAAGATTGACACGTGCACAGACAGAAACACAGAGTGCTGAAGGGCTGAAGGAGTAATTCAGGCTCTGGAGATGGCGTTGGGCTGTAGGGGTGACAAGGAGGGAAGCGGCCATGGTTTCTTAAAATAGTATCTGAGCTGCAGCTTTCACAAGGGAGGGGCATAAGGATTTAAAGGGTGTTTGGCATCCCAAGTAAGAGAGCAGCTGGAACAAAAAGGTACAGAGATGGGAGAAGAATGTAGGCTCTGTTTCAGGACGTTGAGTAAATGAATGTGATGAAAACTTAGGGTGCTGGGTAAGAAAGCGCTAATAATGGTTGGCAGACATGGAAGGCAGAGAGCAGCCAAACTGCCACTCTTTGACCACACTGAGGACAGATTAAAGACTAGGAGAGAAAAAGGGTGACATCTGTTAGGAATGTGGTACAGCCTTCCCAATGAGGGGAAGCAGTTTGAATTAGGGAATTGTTCATTGGCATTCAAAGGGAGAGATTGTATTTGGTAGACATTCCTGAGGTTAGAGGAAGATTAGAAGTAGAAGGTGGGAAAGGAGAAATGAGCTAGGCCACACCATAAAGATTCCTCCACCTTTGAGGACTGGTAAGAATCACATTTCAATTTAATAAACTTTGGTTTATTACTGAACCAGCAAACCAACAATTCGAAGAGTATACAATGAGTTAAGGGCCCAAGTAACTGGGTGAGGCTTCCTCTTGCCTTGTTAGTTCTTCACAGAGCAAACCCAAGGTTCTGTCATTATATCTGTCATCGGGGAAATAATCTGCCATGCTAGTGGCAGTCAGAACCAGAGCTTCTCTGACTTTCCTATAGGAAGCTGAGGAAGGCGCCCGCTCAGCCCTCAGGCGTCTACATGATGGGACAAGAAGAAAGCCTTCCTGTGCCTGGTCTTGTGCTCCATTTCTTACTGTCTCACTGGGCCCTGACCCGTGCCAGGGAGTAAAAGGTTACTGCCGTATGAAGATGAGTGGCAGCTTTAGATTGGGTTACTGACAAGTTGTGTTTCAGGTTGCTACATTTGAAGGACCTTCCAGGCATCCATGTGAATCTGTCCATTCAGTAAATTGGCAACATAGGTCTGGAACTGGGGAGGGTGAACAAGGGTGGAGAGAGTTCTGGGAATCCTTCTCCAAGAGATGAAGATCTGGGAAGGGGTGAGATTTCCAAGGAATAGAATGTGAAGGGAAGTGAAAAGAGGGCAGAGGCAGGATTTTGGCAAATCCCCACCTAAGAGGCAGCAGGTGGAGTTGTATAGGAGGCCCCACAGGAGTGGTCAGCAGGGAGAGGCGAGAATGAGCACCTGGCAGCCACCAGAAGAGAGTTTCAGGAAGCGAGGTGGTCGGTCAGAGGAAGCATTTCCAGAGGGGGCCGGTGGAGGAGCACGGATGGGAGGCCGTTGAATCAGTGATTATTGATCGATAGCTGCCTTACTTACATCATGTGCATATAGTCAAAAAGTGCACTGGACTCAGAACCCAGATTTCAGATGGTTAAAGAAGAGGGAAAAAAGGGAAAAGCTGAGGCAGTTATTATTCTTTCAAGATTTTAATCTTTGAGCTTCCCTGGTGGCGCAGTGGTTGAGAGTCCGCCTGCCGATGCAGGGGACAGGGGTTCGTGCCCCGCTCCGGGAAGATCCCACATGCCGCGGAGCTGCTGGGCCCGTGAGCCATGGCCGCTGAGCCTGCGCGTCTGGAGCCTGTGCTCCGCAACGGGAGAGGCCACAACAGTGAGAGAGGCACACGTACCGCAAAAAAAAAAAAAAAAAAAAAAAAGATTTTAATCTTTGAAAGAAAGGTGATAAAGAATATGTATTGATACCTTGAAGAAGCAACAGTGTTGTAGGAGGTTTTCTTTAGAGAGATTAACGTGTATGAGAGCTGAGGGCATGAATCCCATGGCAAGAGAAGGATTAAAACGCAAGAAAGAAGTGGTAAGAATTTGGTAGAGCAAAACCTCAGAATTTTGGAAGGGGGTACTTTCAAGGGTAGAAATGAGGGTCTTTGGAAGCTGTGGGGGGAGCCCTTTCTCTTCAGAGGGAGAGAGGGAGAAAAGGAGGGATGATTGAGGAAATTTAAGTGGGAGGGAGGGAGGGAAGTTTCCTAATGGCCTCCGTTTTCTCAGCCATAGGATTTACTGAGACTCTCTGTGCTTCTGTGTAAATGCTGAGTCAGCCTATTCTTTAGGGTAGGTGACTGGGGTACCCCAAGGTGAATAAGGTCAGATAACACAGATGCAATGGAGTTCCCAGTCCAGTGTCCTGAGCAGGTGCAGCTTCCTGCTAATCAGAAGTTGACATCTCTTTACCTGACCTGACTGCCCCCTTCCTGGCACGTCTGTCCCAACTTCAGCTTTCACACAACTCGGTGGGACTTCTTTCAGTTTTTCATGTTACAGGTCTTCCTTCTTGCCTGACCTGCCCTCCTTCCTTAGCAGGCCTCCAACTAAAGACCCCAGCCTAATCTTCCGTTGGGACTTGTGAGGCCTCTTGTGGAACCTGACTGGGTTCTACGCTGCTAAGAGCGAACGAGACTGAGGTTGCCTTTTGGGCTCCTCTTTCGACTGGATCAGTCCATGTATTTGTTATATGAATACATGAATACGTTAGAGGATCCTTCAGGATGTGGGGATCCTTCAGGATATGAGGTAGATTAAGATACTTCTTGGGAAAGATGGGACCTTTTTAAAAAAAGTAGAATGAAGTCTTAAAGACGTCTGGCAGATTTGTTTTCCATCAGATTAGTTTTTCTCACTGAAGCATACTTTTGAGTCTCACTTAAGGTTGAGTTCTTCCAGTGCTTCTGAAATCTATTCTGACTTTCTGATAGTAGAAATGGACATCCAGTTGCAAGAGTAGCCTTAAATTAAAGATTGTCAATTTTAAACAGTTTAATAGATATGTAATTGATAGCTGTATTTTAACAGTGTCTTTCATTTTTTGAAAAATAACACTTGTTTTAGAAATTCAAGCTGTTTTAAACCAACTTCTTCCATGTAACTTGGCAACAACTCTTAGACTATTCTAAATGGCCTGGGCAAGGTTCAGTGTTGTAAACTTGGAGGGTGTAAAGTTTGTTATGAATTTTATCAAATCCCCAGTTTTTCCTGTGTTTTACAGACGTGTATAGATTGTTTCATATCTACCTATCTGGATTAGGAGCACAGCTGGTTGATGGCTGGCGAGACGTTAGAAATGAATACAAAGGTTCCAGAAACTTGGTGTGTGTATTCAAAGCAAAGATCTCCCATTTCACTTCATTTTTCTTAATGAAGGCAGATGAGGAAGGGACCAGAAGCATCAGTAGTTTACAGAAAATTTATGGTTTTCCGTGAAACTGTTGTTGATACTGCCTTTTAGGGAATGAACTAACATCTGTTTCATAGGCTTGGTTATAGTGTGCTCTTACATGGTTCTAATACAGGGGTTATAGGTTTATGTGTAATCTTTTGAAGACATGTTTCAGTAACTTGTATTCCCTAAAGTTCTGTCATGTTTTGGAATCTGATCATTGCACCCATATCCCGTAATACATAGCGCTGCTCATATAGACAAATCAGTAGAATTCTTGATAAAGCAGATTGGATACTGATGTCTTATTAAAACAAAAATACCTGTGTATCAAAGGTGCAGCTTACAGAATACATTCACATACATCTCATTTGCTTGTCACAGGGTCCTCTGAAATAGGCACACTTCCTTTTCAGCCTCTCTGCTGTCCACAGATGGTCTCGTCCACACCCATGACTCTAGCTATTAGCTGTAAACCAACAACTCTAGAATCTAGTCAAGGCTGTAGTTTTCAGCATGTAACATTTAACCAGTTCTTCTCTTAGCACTTGCCAACTTCATGAGAACTTGGTGTTCTCTTTCTCAGTGGGCGAGACCACCATCCCCATCAGAAATCCAACTGTACTCTTTGCCATCCCTTGCCCCTTTTCCAAACCCTGCTGATTCCAGTTCCTCATAGCATTCAAACCTGCTGCCACAGACCTTGTCCTAGCCTTCCTGACATTCAGCCTGTAATTCTTCAAGCATATCCCTGATTGTCTCTGTGTTCCACATTGCCTCTGGAGTGGTTTATCTCCAAGGAAACTCTGATGTGTCACTCCCATGCAGGAAGTCCTGCAGTGGCCTGCCACAATCTTCTGGTAAAGCGGGAGTTTCAGTACAGCACCAAAGTCCTGTCTTCATCCTCTGCCTGTGCTTGCTTCTGCTGCCTTATCTCTGACCGTATTTCTAAGTGCATCTTAGACTCTGCTGCCCTGAACCATTGGCAGGTTACTCTTCCGTGCTGCCATCCCTCCGTGTTTTAATGCCTTACGCCGTGAATATCCATCTACATCTTTTCCACTTCTTTCTTGAGCCCCATCTTTTGGAAACACTTGTTAACATTTTCCATCAACTGTGGAGCTTGTTATCCTTCCTCTCTGTTCCTGCTCCACTTCCCCAGTGGATGGAGAAGTCTTAGAAGACAAGGGCAGTGTGGCCTTCATATGTTTCTCCAGCCCCTTGTATCATATCTGGGACACAAACCTTTGCAGAACATTTCACAGGTCTGAGTCTACTCACATTTTAAATAACTAAATGACTTGTTCAGGATTACAGGGCTAGAATCAACTAAAAGTAACCCCAGGTCCAAAGTTCTTCTATTCTGCTTTTGTATATGCTGATTTTTAAAAAAGTAAGTCATGATAACTAACCAAACCTTTGGTCTTAGCTGAGATACCCTAAAAAAAAGGGGGGGGTGGTATTGATGTTAAAATAGCTTGTTAGTGTGGCTGGGTGCTGGTAGACTGTGCCATAGGTGAAAAAAATCAGCCACAGATCTTTTCAAAAATTTCTATAAATAACACAAACTCAATAAAAACTTCACATTACTGTCCTGAGGGTGTAGCCAGGGGAACCGTGTCCCCTGTGAATAATGCTTAATTAAGTTCAAATTCAATGTTAAAAGACAATACCTGGACAAATTAATTACTCCCAATATTTATATCTTATAAAGTACTAAATTGTAGCTGGAAAGCAGTAATGAAATTCAGTCATTTTGAAATGAAATCCAGAGTCACAGTAATGCAGGGTTAATTCACGAGGTGCCATGGTTTGTACTTGCCACTTTGCAGTCTAATCAGGTTCTTTTAAAATTAGTCTCACTTAAATGAGAAATTGTCTCTTACCCATTTTTGAGAAGATTAGAATCTCTTCATTTTCTGTTGGAGACTGAAATAATTTTTCCCACATCCATTTTTTTCTACTCTGCTCCCTCCTGCCACACTCCATTATTGATGTTATTATCTCTTCAGTTTGTTTTTTGTTTTCAGAATTTTTCTCCCTGAAACTTCCCCATTCTTTTCCCTTTCGAACAGATAAATTCAAAGAAAGAATAGCCCTTCTTTCATTCATTATAAATGATTTTTCATTTGAGCATGTCATCTTGCTTTTCGTTACAATGGAGATCAAAGGAATATAGGCTCGCCACTAGTGTTCAGCAGTTCTTTTCAGTTCTGGACCTTAAAGAAATAGGATCTAGTTTAATTTGTAGCAGCTTTAGATCTCTCTCAGGCATGTGGCACGCAGACGGCTGGCTGTTACTGCATGCTGTGTGTGTGTGTGTGTGTGTGTGTGTGTGTGTGTGTGTGTGTGTGTGTGTGTGTCTGTATTTTAAGAAAATGAGAAAGCTGGAACTTTGTTATCTCATATACTTTGCAATGCATATCCCAAAGATACAAATCTCAAAGGAATGTGTTTGTGTTGAAAGAGTACTTGTTTCTACTTAAACCAAGTTGGGAGTCCTTTAAAGATCCCTATTTAAAAATATTCATTCCACAGTTTGAACTCTGATGTCATATGAATTTTCAGTGTTCTGTACTTGCTTGGCTTTTTTTTTTTTTTAAAGGTTTTTAAAAAAATTTTATTCCTTAGTATGACCAGAAGCAGTATGATGCTTTTAAATGATGAATCAGTTTGTTGTCTCAATTTGGAGTATAGGTGGGGTGAGAGGAGGAGAGATCAGTCCTTACTTATGTTTAAAACCAGGACAGTGAATCGTACTCAAATAACTGTGAAATGTTGACAGATTTATATAAAAGCAGTTGAGCTATTTTTGAACACCCTGCTTTGCACCTTATTCTGTGATTCATGTATTTATGTTTGGATGTTACTGTAAGATCATTATTGGGTAATGTTAAACCAAAACCTTATCACTCAGTAGGCTTACTGTCTGATCATTCTTAGTCTTCAAAATTTCCATATGATGTATTCCATTCTTCACTGAAACCAGGCCTCTTTCTCCCAGTCTCATCATTGTCACCTGATCTTATCCTCTGTGGTCAAAGTCCCATTCTCCTTGCAGTTTCATTGAATATTTACTCTAAGATTTATAAGCCAAATGTAATTTTATGGTTCTGATGAATTGCATAGTTTATCAGTGTTGTCTGCTAAGGATTGCAGTATTCATTCTTCAGAAGTCTAATACCCATTCATTTATTGCGTAGAACTAATAAATACTTAAACAGTGCATCTATGTACTTCGTGCTTAATTATTCCTGTCCTTCCCTAAATCAAATTGAACTTCCCATATATCTACTTCTTTTTTATCTTTGGGTGGCAAAAGCATGTAAATAAAATTTCAGGAACTAAAGGTCAAAATCGTTTCTGGTTGCTGAGTGGGCTCTATCTTCTAGTCTGTTTCCCGTTGACGAGGCCTATTTGAAAAAGTATGTTGATTGGGATGTAGAACATGGGCTGTGATTTTTATCTTATTTTACATGCAGTTTTATGGATGAGGATCTGAAGGTACATAAAACCCTATGTAGAGTCAGGTTTACAGACCCTGAGATCCCTGTTGCTAAGAATTAAAAAAAAAAAAAATCTTATTCAAAGTCAGTACTGTATTCTAGCTGGTTGCACTTAACAGAAATCTGGCCATTGTATAAATGGAATAATGAAAAAAATGTTTTTCTTTCTGTGAATATATTACATTTATTTCTGTTTATGTCTTCTAATCTTATCTGTTCTGTCCATATGGAAAAAGTGGGTTTAGAGTGTCCAGTCACACATAAATCTGTCTATAAATGGATAGCCACACTCTGTCCAACTGTGTTGAAACACACAGACATTTAAAACGAACTAAAGTATCAACTGAACTGTTTTTTTTTGTTTTTTTTTTTTCTTTGCGGTATGCGGGCCTCTCACTGTTGTGGCCTCTCCCGTTGCGGAGCGCAGGCTCAGCGGCCATGGCTCACGGGCCCAGCCACTCCACGGCATGTGGGATTTTCCCAGACCGGGGCACGAACCCGTGTCCCCTGCATCGGCAGGCGGACTCTCAACCACTGCGCCACCAGGGAAGCCCTCAACTGAACTTTTGAAAAAGGGTTATTAATGTAATTTTTTGGTAACTAATCAAAACAACAAACGTATTAGACGATTCTATTGATGCATTTGATCTTTGAATGTTTGTTATGATGTTGTGACAATGTCTGTTATGACATGTTTGAAAAATATATGCTTTGTTCTCATTTGAGCAAGACATTCTGATTATCTTGAATTCATATTCTAAATGGCTCTTTCATTTTGGTTTTCCTTCTTGACCATTTTGAGATTCTACCTTGTGTGGAAATGAATCCGTTTTCACATGGAGGTTTATATGTAAATTCTGTTTAAGATATACTTTAGTATGTTTATTCAGGAACACTCAGGACAACCATAGATGGTGTAGGTTTGATGAAGCAAGACCATTTGGAATGATATTTCCTCATTGGCCAACAGATATGATATAGAAAACTAAGAAGTAGTTGCTTTGTGGATAGATCACCCCATACGTAAAATACAGAGGAGCTATTTATAAGTAGGCGGAAGTTAAATGTTGGGAGTCTCAGTCGTGGCTAAAACCCCCAAAGTGAATACAACTCTGTAAAAATTGGTCAGGCCACTTGGACTCAAATAATGAGAACCAGATCTCAATCAGAATAATTTCATGCTTAAGGGAAAAATACAACTTACACATTTCAAAGTCCTAACAGACATTTGAACAAAGTTCAAATGTATCAGTAGTACCTGCTGGGTTTTTTTTGTCTGTTTGTTTGTTTTTATTTTATTTTGTATTGAGAAGGAGAGAAGCAGGGCTGCAGTGTCAAGTCCTTTTTCAGGGAGTGAGCAGAATGTGGATTATGTGAGATCTGGCAAGGACTCAAGTCTGTGAGTGGGATATGGGCAGTTTTCTAAAACTCTGTGGCCTTCTCCTTGGTATTTGGGCTCTGGAGGAGGTGAACTGAATACTGATGATAAGTGAGCAGAGGCGCTTATGGTAATATTAATAGTTTTTCTTGGGAGAGGTCACATGTAATGCCTGTGAACAGATTTTTGAGTCAGGAGAGTTTTGCCAACCGCTCCTGCCTTCTGAAAGGTACAGCACTTGTACTGTCTCAGGCAGCTTCACGTGCCCACCCGCCCTCACCTTAAGCAGTTTCCTCCTGTTCTGCTGTCCCAACCCTCGTCTACCAAGTTGAGATCAGGCTTTCCCCTTTACTTTGTACATTCTCTTTGTCAGCTTACGGTAGCCGATCCAGTCCCTCTCAGTCATTACACATCAAGGAGGAGATGCAGGAGAGAGGCAGCATTTCTTAGCCCTTTCCGTATAAGTGCTCTTCCCGGCTGGGTGTCCTCGGGCAGTCGTTTACTCCTGCTGGACCTTTATTTCCTCCTCTGAACAGAGATGTGGCTTAAAAGGAGGAGTTTCTCAAGTCCTTGGAAGCTGTAAAATTCTGTGCCTGAAAGTTGTATGGTCTGTGGGGAAATTAGACCTCTCACTAACCCAGTGTCATCAGCCTCTGAGACTTGGTGATAAGTCCCTTTTAGGTTTTGCCACTGCCTGAAGACCATTTTCGAAAGGAAGAATACATTCAGAATTCCAAACAACTGCCTTAGAAGGTAGTGTTTGGAAGATAACTTAGATAAACGTTTTTTGTGCTTTTTGTTTGTGTGTGTGTCTTATTTTTCTTTTTTGTTTGTAGAAGTCTCCAGCTCTTCTTAATTTCAGTTTATTTATCTATAAATTGAGATTCTTGACACCTCCTTCAAGCAACTATTGAGTTTCTTTACTGTTTACTTTCAGGATGAGTCTAATATGCAGAGATATGTTAGATTATTAATCTTATTACTTTGGCAAAGAACTGTTTCAAAGGGTGAATACTGAAACTTGCCCTAGTACTTGGAATTTATTTGTTTTTATTACATTTCATAAATGAAATTTCAGAGCCGGGAGGAAAGTAGTGTTGTTAGTATATTTCAGGAATATATAATTGGCTTGAATTCTTTGGTAGAAAAGAATTTTTTAAATTCAGAGTATCGTTATGAGCAGAGTCTAGCTTTTTGCTTGTGTATATATGGACCCTCAAATCTTTTAAAAATTGGAGTCATAATTTACTCAAATATAATGGCTAAAATATTGTTCAGTTTATATATATGACTATTTCCCTCCCCTTGTTCTACATTTAATGATGTTCCATGGGTTTTGCTTCTCCGTGGTGGTGATCTGTCGTGAGAAACTGGAAGTAATAGCTGGGAAGCAGCCTGTATCTAGGGGAGCCCAGAGGAGGATGTTTTTGCTGTTTCAGCCCAAGCAGTGCCTGTTACTGTGTTTCTTCCCCAGCCAGTAAATGTGGGTAAGAAAGCATAAAAGAAATGATGTTTAGAATTATCTTTACTGTAAGCATTCAAAAGAGAAGCTGAGCTGTAATGGGAAGTATGGTTTGAAAAGCTGTTTTCATTATAAATTACTGGGCCAGATTTTTAAAAAGGTAATCTATGAATGACTTTTTAAAACCAAGAATATTTAAAAAATACTGATATGTAAAACAGTGAAACAATTACGTGAACAATGATTGTATCTCATTTGGGGACATAGCAAGCCTACTGTTCTGATTAAAGTGCCAACCACTTGATCTTGGAGTGGCTGGGCCATTCGTTGGGCAGCCATATTGGGCACAAAAGCAGCTTGCCTCTGAAACATGCAAGAGCATTCTGTCAGCATCCTGGAACTCTATAACTATATTTGCTTCTCTTTTTTCATGACAACAAACAAGTAAACACAAATAAATAAAGCACAAGTTAGGAAACAACATCCTCTCTATTTCTGACTCTATTTCTTGTATTTAACGGGAACAATAAGTTGAGAGAACGTGTTGCTCTTCCTTGTGTGTTCAGTCATTCAGAACACTAGTACTCCTGCGTTTAAATCATCTGTTCCTCTGCTTTTTTAGAGGACTTGCATGTCAAATAAGCAGTTTCTTTGTATAGCTCTTCATTTTCTTTCCCAGAGCGTTGGGAGGATTAGCTTTTCTCCGTCTTTTGGTGAAGTCACCACATTTTCGGTTAGAGTAGGGGTCAGCAGACTTTTTCTGTAAAGGGCC
This sequence comes from Aethalodelphis obliquidens, assembly GCF_003676395.1. Lineage (NCBI taxonomy): Eukaryota > Metazoa > Chordata > Mammalia > Artiodactyla > Delphinidae > Aethalodelphis > Aethalodelphis obliquidens. Next base: position 19,783,610 of record NW_020837949.1, read on the forward strand.
GGATGTAAATATTTTAGGCTTTACAGGCCATATGATTTCTCTTGCAACTACTTAACTCTGCCCTTGTTCCATGAAAGCAGCTTTGGACTATAACGTAGAGGAATGGATGGGGCTGTGTTCCAGTAAAACTTTATTTCCAAAACAGGTGGTGGGCAAGATTGGTGCTTGGGCCATAGTTTACTGCCCCCAGTGATAGAGTGACATTTCCTGCTCTCCATGTATTCATATACACAACACTGTTCCATGGATTACCCATAGTATAAATAAAGGGATAAAGGGGTGATGATTATGGGCATTTCCAGTGTGCTCACTGTAGCTCTACCCGTTTCTCACTTAAGAAAACATCCCAGAAATCTGAGGAATGAGTGCAGCTTATCACAGGGATAACCTTGAATCTTCTCTGATTAGTGTAATGAGTAAATGAGTCAAAATCTTCAGTACTTTGTTTAGCAGTAGTATCAGATTACTTGTCATACATACTCCTCAGAGCTGTGTGACACACCAGGCTATAGCCATTCATCGTTGAGAATGCCAGTTTGAGAAGCCCAGTTCGAGAAGGCCAGTTCTTTGGAGTTAACAGTTGGAGTCTCATAGAACACATTTTTTCAAAGCTGAAGCAAGACATCTCTGCTCATCATTGGTGTCCACATGGACCCCGCAGAGCTAAGTGTGGACAAAATGCTCTCCTTTGTTGTTCATAGAGGTAAGTGGGGAAGGTGAGCCCAACAGTCATATGCCTTCTGTTTAATTTTCCTAGCCCTTTCCCTGTCTCTGCCTCCTGTAAGCTAGAATTGCTGCAGACTAATTCTGAATACACGGGACTGGATTTAGCCAACTTGAAAGTTTCTTTTACAACTTTCTGGGAGGTGGTTAGAGATCAACTTGTCTTGGGGTATTATTTAGTCAAGGAAGGGTAAACAATTTATGTGAGCTCTTGCAGGAACAAACCCAAATAGATGATTAGAGTGAAACTAAAGGTGGTGTTGTGATACAGTGTAACTCTTATCTGGCCTGCACAGAATCCATTTGGTAGATGAAACAGCGTCCATTCCCTCATGAAACTTGATCTGCGATGTCCATGCCTTATTGGTGCTCATTGCTACTAGACTTCTGGCATTTCTTACCTGATCAACTAAGTCAAATGTTTACCAGCAGTCAGTTGTATTTGCTTGTAAACCTATTTAGGTCAGTTGTTATTGTTATTACATAATTTAATTAAATGTCATTTGTTCCTCTTTGTATGAAAAATAAGTTGAATGCTTTAGAACGACTCACAAGTTACTAAAAACTTGTTTTTTGATTTAGGTGTGGATATGGGTGGGAGAACTGTGGGAGAAATGGGGGGAGAAATTGAGGATCCCACTCACTGATTGCTCTATAAGGATCTTTAAAGTTCTCACTCACCTTTAAAGAAAGCAGTTGAAATTGTAGATAATGTAGTACGAAGGTTACAGGAACTCAACAGAGCCAGCTCATTCTTGTATCAGACAATTGGCAAGTAATTTGTGTTTAATATTTTGTTACACCTTAATGTATAATGTACATGTGTATCTTTTATTTTTCACTTTGTGTTTAAATGCATCTTTTACTGGTCTTGATTGTGTCTGAGTGCTTCCCAAATGTGCCAGAGCTTTGCATAAAGTCTCATTTATCCTCACCACAGACCGTTTGAGGAGGGCCCAATTATTATCTTCGTTTTGTGATGGGGAATCTACAGCTTAGATAGCTGATGTAACTTTCCCATGGTTCCTGAGCTAGTCCTTGTCTCCCTCATTATACCATCTCCCTGCCTGCAGCCAACTCAAGATTTTTTTAATGCAATAGGATTTTTTTTTTTTTTTTTGAATAGGGTAGTTGGTAAGATCTTAACTTGCTATGAATTGCTAAGCCGGTCTTTATGAGAATCAAGTTTGGAGGCTGTCACAGGGTGAATTAGCTTTAGTTACTGCTGGAAATATAGGCAAAACTTAACTATATTGTCCTTATGTCTTTTCTGCGTTCCGGTCCTCTTGTCTGTTTGCTCACTATATTGTTTTTGCCTCTTAAAGTGCTGTTAGGTATATGATTTAATTTGATTCTTAAAAAGAGATGTAATAGGGCAGGTATTACTAGCTGCATTTTTTTAGATGATGACACTGAGGTTCATAGAATTTAAGTAAAGCAAGCAGGATGTAGAGTTTGAATAACATAAAGAAAAGATCCACATTGCAGTTGAAAAGTTGGATAAAGAGATATTTTCCTGTGTAATACAGATATTTAGTTAAAAGAGGAGAAGGTTGAGGGGATTACCTTCTTCTAGTATGTGTAGAAGTATGATATGGAGGATTATTACTCCTGGTTCTTTTCTAGTTACATCTGAGTATGGGATTAATTTTTTTTTTTTTTTTTTTTTTTTAAAGGATTCAATTTCAGCAGGAGGGATTTAGTTGAAAGACAGGAACTAGTTCTGGTAGAAGGAAAGTCTGTTGGTTAATCTTCTCTGTGGGATTATATAAAACAGTTTTAGATTCTGTCCAGATTTAGAATAATAAACTAGCCAACCAAGTGCAAAGTTCTACAGTTATGTATATTGATTTTATGCTTTTTTTTTTTAACAACAGTGGGATCATAAACTTGGATGCAGCCTGTAGCAGTGGAATACACTCAAAATAAATTATATACTTAGACTTTATTGTAAATAATTTCCTACCATGTTCTTTTCATTCTATAGGGAAAATAAAGAATGGTGGTAGGAAACAATATTTAGGCAGACAGAGGCTTTTCAACAGAGTTTCACTTCTATCAGTTTATATCCTTTCCCACTGAGTGATTTAGTTATTATTCCTAATTCTCCAAAAGAACACTTTAATGGTAGACCCCAGACAGCAGAAAACTCATTAGGATGAAGAGTGGAAGAGGAAGGAGATAACGGATTTAAAGGTTAGAATGATGTGAAATTCAGGGATAAGAAGTAAGGTTTCACTAGATCATTGGGAAATAATTAGAAAAATAGATAATCAGACAAGAGACTTAGAAATCTCCTTTCAGGGGGAGGCTCAGGAATTCACCGGACTGTTACCCATATGTGTCAGTTCTGCAGTGTGAGATTCCAGAATGGCAATGCTAATTTTGGCTTACCAGAGAACATTTTGCTTTCTGGGAAAAATTAGTTTTTTAAATCTCACCACAAAGCATCACAATTTTACGTGTGTCAACTATACTGTGTCCTTAGTACTTTTTGTTCTCCATCCTCACAAAATCAAAAATTAGAGAATTAATTTTAAAAATTGGTGAGGCAGCAATGTGAGCAACTATTAAAAGAACTAAGAGTGCATTTGCTAAACCAGCAATAAGGAATTTTTTCTCTAAAGTGCTACTAATTATCTGGAGGGAACAAAAAGGAATCGAACCACCAGTAAGGTGGTCGGGATGAGACTAATGCTTAGGGATTTTTAGAGTCAGAAATATGAAATACAACTCGACCTCTTTTGAATTTCAAAACAAAACAAAACGCCCCTCTAATGCATCACATACATTTTTAGCTAAGGACAAGAATAAAAAGTGAAGAAGTAAAAATGAAGAAGAGGATATGAACAAAGAGGACAAGAGAGACAGAAGAAATTCCTGATAAGTGGAAAGATAAGAGAGGGAAAGAGTATGGCAAAAACTCCAAAAGAAAACACCAGAGGAGAAAGAATGAAGGAGCCATAGAAGTTGTCCGCATCTGCCCTCAACGTGCCAGTTCTGTAGGCTTCCTTGCCGTGCTTCTGCCCTGTGACGTGGCTCCCCCTGCTTGAAAGTTTGTTAGAATTGTCCTTTTCCAACCCCGTGTTTCCCAGCACCTTGATTGCCCACCTCTGTCTTACCTGAAGTCCACTTGTCCTCACCTTAGCTGTGGTTCCTGTTGCTCTCTCCAAATGGATGCCCCCAAAAGCCTGTGAGATACCTACTACAGGACTTTACATCATCTCTTGTGGAACTTTCTTTCTCTTCTCAATTTTAGCTATGTCAAGGAAGCTTTCCTCCCCATTGTTTCTAAACTGATGTATTTAAATAATCTGATTATGTTCATTTTAGAGCCCCTGGTCCACCGACCCCAGCACACACTCATGCATCTCTGTCAAGTAGGGTGTAGTGGAGTTGACATAGCTGTACCCCTTTCTCTTACTTTGAGGCTTAGTGGTTGAAGGCTGTTGTCTAGAAAAGGAAAGTGTTTTTATATTTCATTGAAATTTAGGACATGTCTATCACAACACATAAACCATATTTGGGGATTGGTACTCCTGTGTGTTGCCAGCCCTTCCTTGACTGCTCCCTGCTCTCCCACCTTTAGGGCTTCGTATTCTCTCCTGGAGCCTGGGGTGCGCTTGCTCTTGTCCGATGGATGGATAGCTACTCCCCGTCTAGGACCCCTTGCAAAGTTGACCTCCCCTGGGAAAGCTTTTTCTGACTCCATAAGCATCATTTCCCCTTTTTCTGAAGGTCCATGCCACCTTTTTCATTGTAGTGTGATTTTTAAAATTACCTGTTTGTTCCTCGTTAGATTTCTAGATCCTTGAAGCAGGGTTTTGTCGTCACTGACATACTGAGTATAGTTACCAAAGGTTGTGGAACTTGGGGAGTGGCCAAATCTCTGGCAGAGTCAAAGCAGAGGAATTGCAGGGTGCATTCCCTCCTTCCTTTTGGTTGGAAGCTCAACATTTTCATTCATTGCTTTCCTTTGTCATGTGTCCATGACATTGCTCTCCTTTGTCATGTGTCCATGACATGTGGTCTTGATTTATCAGCGTTCTGGAATTTTCATCACAGTGGACAGTGTCATCTGTTGTGATATCGAGTTGCTACTGTCTTATGCTCTTCAGGACCTAGTGTTGTCATCGTGGTTGTTACATTCTTTATTAAAAAAAGAATGTGTATATGTATAAAGACTTAATGCGTTCTGCAACTATCAACCCATGTAATCTCATAACACAGGAGGTACTGTTAATACTCCCATTTTATGGATGAGGAAATGAATGCACAGAGAGGTTGAAGTAACTTGCCAGTATTACAGAGATAGTTGGTAGAGGAGCTAAAGTGCCAAGCTGAGAGTTCCAGCTATGGGTGACATGTAATGAACCCCTGCACTTTACTGCCAACATTGTTGGGGATGTTTTTTAGTCTTTAACCACCAGCATTGTTAATCTACTTTTTTTTTTAAAATAACTTTACTTATTTTATTATTTATTTATTTTGGCTGTGTTGGGTCTTTTGTTGCTGCGCACGGGCTTTCTCTAGTTGTGGTGAGTGGGGGCTACTCCATTTTTTTTTAATTTTTGTTTTTTAACATCTTTATTGGAGTATAATTGCTTTACAATGTTGTGTTAGTTTCTTCTGTATAACAAAGTGAATCAGCTATACATATACCTATATCCCCATATCTCCTCCCTCTTGCGTCTCCCTCCCACCCTCCCTATCCCACCCCTCTAGGTGGACACAAGTCACCGAGCTGATCTCCCTGTATTATGTGGCTGCTTCCCACTAGCTATCTATTTTACATTTGGTAGTATATATAAGTCCATGCCACTCTCTCACTTCTTCCCAGCTTACCCTTCCCCCTCCCTGTGTCCTCAGCGCCATTCTCTACGTCTGCATCTTTATTCCTGTCCTGCCTCTAGGTTCTTCAGAACCTTTTTTTTTCTTAGATTCCATATATATGTGTTAGCATACGGTATTTGTTTTTCTCTTTCTGACTTACTTCACTCCATATGACAGACTGTAGGTCCATCCACCTCACTACAAATAACTCAATTTCGTTTTTTTTTATGGCTGAGTAATATTCCATTGTATATATGTGCCACGTCTTTATCCATTCATCTGTCGAAGGACTCTTAGGTTGCTTCCATGTCCTGGCTATTGTAAATAGAGCTGCAGTGAACATTGTGGTACATGACTCTTTTTGAATTATGGTTTTCTCAGGGTGTATGCCTAGTAGTAGGATTGCTGGGTTATATGGTAGTTCTGTTTTTAGTGGGGCTACTGTTTGTTGCAGTGCGTGGGCTTCTCATTGCGATGGCTTCTCTTGTTGCGGAGCATGGGCTGTAGGCATGTGGGCTTCAGTAGTTGTGGCATGTGGGCTCAGTAGTTGTGGCTCATGGGCTCTAGAGCACAGGCCCAATAGTTGTGGCACACAGGCTTAGTTGCTCCATGGCATGTGGGATCTTCCTGGACCAGGGCTCGAACCCTTGTCTCCTGCATTGGCAGGTGGATTCTTAACCACTGCGCCACCAGGGAAGCCCCTCATCTACCTTTTTTTTTTTTTTTTTTTTTTTGCGGTATGTGGGCCTCTCACTGTTGTGGCCTCTCCCGTTGCGGAGCACAGGCTCTGGACGCGCAGGCTCAGCGGCCATGGCTCACGGGCCTAACCGCTCCGCGGCATGTGGAATCTTCCCAGACCGGGGCACGAACCCGTGTCCCCTGCATCGGCAGGCGGACTCTCAACCACTGACCACCAGGGAAGCCCCATCTACCTTTTTAACAAAGAGAAGTGGGGCATTTTTCAGCTCAGAGCCTTGGGTCAGGCAACAGTTTCCAACCAGAAATAGTTTTCCTTGTATTTTCCCCATTATCTTCTATTTCTGAGAGTTGAATCTGGTTTTCCAATTATGGTAGTTATATAAAGTTTTGTCTTTTAATTATTCAACTTTTAAAAGGGAGCTGATTTAAGGAAAAATATCAGGTAAATTGCAGGAGGTCTTCAGTGCTGGGAAACTAACATAACAAAAATCCTGAAGGTGAAGCATGAAATTCGAATTGATAGGGGGTGGTGATGAGTTGCATATAGAGAGAGGATGCGGAAGAGTTACGGATAGGCCAGGTTTCTAGTTTGGCTGATGTAATTGACATTTATTCTATTATCTAATATAGAGGAGCTGAAGATGATAAAGTCAGGAGCAACTGAGGGGAGGGGAGGGAACTAAAAGAGGGAATTAAATTAATGTTTCATTATTAATTTACTCACATTTGCGTGTATGTTCAATTACTTTGGTCAGATTGGGTTTATGAGTAAACTCACTCATTCCAAAAGTGTTCTGCTGGGCAGTTTAAAGTTTTAAACTCTTAACCTGCTTGGGCCAGTGGGTATAGGGGCAGTTTAGAAAAGAAGGGTTATGCAGAGCCAAAAAACAGCCCCATGAAGTTGGTCCCAAGGCACTGAATCAGAGAGGAGGAGGGCAATGAAAATAATGAAACAATTTGGGCTGCTCCACCCTTGGATACCATGGCCTTCTTATCGGTCCCTTGATCCATCTTCATTCTGATGGTTGCTGGGCACAATAGGACACCATGTAGATAGCCTTGTCCTTTCTACCCATGTGATTTCTGAGACTAGTCTTTGCTGAGCTGTGCCTGAGGGTGAACTTGACCAGCACTCCAGTGATGCTCTGGGGTAGCCCCTGGTTCTGTTTGGATCAGGTGGCAAGTTGCTACTGGCCACTTCCTGGGCTGATAGCCCTTCCCTGATATTGTCCCTGTCAGTACCTGATTCCCAGAGTGTGGCCTGCTTTCTTTCTACCGGCTTCAACTTTGATGTGTTTGTGTAGACACTGGGCATGCCTCTTGGGACTGCTGAGGCACTGCTCTGTGTTTGTGGAGCTCCCATATCCTCCAGCTTTCCTGTCCATTTTCTCCATGCCCTTTTAACTCTTGCTTCTTTATGGCTCAGAATATCTATGCTGTTTTTGGGGCCTAATCTGTGATCACATTGCAGCCCCTTAGTTATTTTCCTTTACTTCTCTTAGTTTTCTGTTTATTTTTTCTTCTGTTTGAATCACTCTTCTTTCACCCATAGCACGTTTTGACAGCCAGGATAGTCTAGAAAACTGTCAGCCAACTCCAGTTGATTGGCAGTGCCTGCCTCTAGAACACTGTGTTGGGGAGGACTGTGTAGCCCCATTCAGACTCCGTGAGTCAAGGCATTGATGGCTGAGTGACCTCTGCCATGGGCATGGGAGTCAGGGATGGTGACACACTTGCATCTGTCTGCCATCCTATAGAAGTGTCCTGGACGCACGTAATTGCTAGCCTTCGCTGATCTAGAATACACTGTTACGTTCAGTGTGCTAAAGTAGAGGGGGTCAGGTTGGATCAAGAGAAATGGAAATAGTAAGCTACCTGCTTCGATGCGTTTCTTGGAACAAGAGAGATGGAGAAAATGACACAGACATGTGTAATATTAAATGAGGAGACAGAACTACAAAGGGGGATTTCAGAAATACGCTTTTCTTACCTTTCTCTGTCAAAAATCCAGTCCTTGAAATACCAATAATTCATAAGAATAGAAGGTCGAGGAATAAAGAGCATGCCTTAGTCAAACCTCCCTGTGTCTGTCAGGAACCTGAACCACATAGACAGTGTAGGAGGCAGAGGAAATCTTAGCACTCATCCATCCATCCATCCGCCAAACCTATATGGAATGTCTGTTACATACTTGCCAGGCTCTGGCCATACGACGGTCAGAAGATATATGTCCCACCCCCAAGGAGTTCAGTCTACACATTTTACTTTCATTTTTATAGTTATTTATATGCTTGTGTTATTTCTTGCTTTTTTTTTATTTTAGAATTTTATTTATTTTTTTATACAGCAGGTTCTTATTAGTTATCCATTTTATACATATTAGTGTATATATGTCAATCTCCATCTCCCAATTCATCCCACCCACCGCCCCGCCCCCCCAACTCCGGCTTGTGTTATTTCTTGATACAAGTTTTTTTTACAGGTTAACCTGTATCTGATCATCATCTCATTCTTGCTCCTGCCCTGTGATGGTTAATTTTATGTGTCCGCTTGACTGGGCTAAAGGATACCCAGGTAGCTAGTAAAAGGTTACTTCTGCATGTGTCTGTGAGGGGAAGGGATGAGCATCCCGGAACGGGTCAGCACGTTTGTTCAGTACACTGAGGAAAGAGGTATGCCCCCACCTATGTGGGCGGGCATTGTCCAATCAGTTGGGGTCCTGAATGGAACAGAAAGGCGAAGGAAGGGCGAATTGTCTTTCTTCTTGAACTGGGATGTCCATTTCTCTTGTGCTTGAACATTGAAGCTCCTGGTTCTTGGGCCTTCAGCCTCCAGGACCTACACCAGTGCCCCTCCTTGTGTTCTTATACCGTTAGCCTCAGGCCGAGAGTTACACTGTCAGCTTCGCTGCTTCTCAGGCCTACCCCACTGACTTTCCCAGTCCTCCAGTTTGCAGACGGCAGATTGTAGGGCTTCTCAGCTTTCGTAACTGTGTGAGCCAATTCCAGTAACAGATCTCCTCTTTGATATCTATATATCCTATCGGTTCTGTTTGTCTGGAGAAACCTAACACACCCGTAACCAACAGCATTCTATACAATGCCTCATACGTGGGAGTTTCTCCATAGCTATTGCTGAATGAATTGTGTGCTGTAGGCTGCTGGAGCCATGAGAGTTTATAAAAGGGAATGGTCAGTAGAGCCTGGCATGGATGTGTAGAGAAGGTGATAAAGGTAGTTGTGTAATAATGAGGGAGTGGTTGATAAAAGACCATCTTGCCCATTTATTGGCCATGTGATTAGGCCAATTCATTTCACCTCTATGACCCTTTGTGTGTTCTACTGTAAAATGGGGGTGATAATTTTGACAGGGTTTGCCTATTTTACTATTTCTGTCTGTGCTATGCAGTATTCTAGGCATAGCTTTGAGAGTTTAATTTAGTCCTGGTATTGTTTTGGGAATTAAGTGATATTAATGTGAAATATTTATAAACTTTTTAAGTGCTATACAATTATTAGTTCTTATTAATCTTTGTTATTTGAAGCAGCTTTCCCCAGACTCCTGAGTTCAGAGATCTATCCCTTTGATCTGTCTTCCATTTTGTTGAATTGTCTCCAGAACCTAAAGGAGCCAACCTGGCCTGGACCCAGCACCCAGGACAAGGGCTTAAGCTTCTGACCCATTTCTTGGGGCATCTAAGCCATCTGTTGAAAAGATTAATCTCTTCATTTTAGGAGAGTCTAGAATTTTAACTTTTCAGCCATGCCTTAGAAACCAAAGTCCTTACATGTTAAAGGATTCTTTTAAGATCAGAAGGCTAGTTAAATCATAAGTTAAAAATGGAATACAGGTTACCTTGATTCACATTTTAAAGGTGGCATACTAAACAACATCTCAGTGAAATATCCTAACAAATATTAAAATTAACATATATATATAAGACTTATATTTTTTCCCTAAGGTTGGGGATTTTATATAGTAGTCTTGTTTAGGGTAAAGGACTTAAACTTAGTGTCAGACTGTAGCAAATTTGAACTTTTTGATGGAAAGACATTGGTACTGGCCATAAGGAAAACTCCCTGTTACATTTTCCCACGTGATGGCAGCATAATTCTCTCAAATACCAGATTTTCAACCATAGACTGCCACTGGTGGTTAAAGAAAATAATTCCTGTGGTGACTGTAGTTAATAATATCGTATTGTATATTTGAAAGTTGCTAAGAGAGTAGATCTTAAAAGTTCTTATCACAAGGAAAAAAACTTTTGTGTAGCGAAGTATTTTAACTAGACTTATTGTGATCATTGCAATCATTATGTTTTGTACCTGAAACATTATGTCAATTGTACCTCAATAAAAAAAGAAAATAATTACTAATACCTCATTATGTACCCAGTTGTCCTCCTCTTTCATTAATTATATTTTCCTCTTTATTTTAGAGTGTTTGACATCTTACATGTATTTCCACATTACATTGTTTCAGTGGTTATTTCTTCTCAGAGATTTTCCTTGCATGGCTAACAGTATGCATTGTGTTAATTCTTGCATGTTCCCCTGTGTTGTAGAGCATGGTTTGTTCTTCTAGTTTTGTAGTTCGCTGTTCTCTCACTAGAATTTCTGCATTTACTTTATTATTTATTTATTCATTTTATTTCATTTTTGGCTGCATCGGGTCTTAGTTGCGACACATGGAATCTTTCCTTGTGGTGAGCAGGCTCTTTGTTGTGGCGTGCAGGCTTCTCTCTAGTTGTGGCATGTGGGCTCAAGGGTCTGTGGGCTCTGTAGTTGTGGCTCACAGGTTCCAGAGTGCACAGGCTCTGTAGTTTGCAGCACGCAGGCTCTCTAGTTGAGGCGCGCGAGCTCAGTAGTTGTGGCACATGGGCTTAGTTGCCCCGTGGCATGTGGGATCTTAGTTCCCTGACCAGGGATCAAACCCAAGTCCCCTGCATTGTGAGGCGAATTCTTTACCACTGGACCATCAGGGAAGTCCCTGTACGTTTACTTTAGACAGTATTTAGAAAGTGCTGGTGGAAACATAACTGCCATTCAGCACATGTAGGCCTCTATTATTCACACCTGGATCCTTTCAATCGCCCCCTTAATGGTTTCCCCACTGGCGTTCACCCCTCTTTCTAATCCGTCCTATACACCAAGATTAATCTTACTAAAATGCTGTTTTCATTGCACTCAGAAACCTTTAGAGGCACCCCGATGGCCTACAGGATGAAGTCCAGACCTCTTAGGCAGACAGTTAAGTCTTCCTGCAGCCCAGTTCCCACTTACTCTCTGGCCCTCATACTGTAATTCCCTCTTCAACTAATAGGCTTGCCGAGGCCTCCTGTCTTCCCTCCTCTGGACCTCTGTTTATTGTCCCCTTTCTTACAGTGGCCTTTGACTCAGTCTCTGCCCATCTACATCCTACTCATCCAGTCTTCAAGTTCCAGTCCAGCTGATCAGATCTTTTATTTCCCTTGCAGCATTCACTGTCCTTATCATATATTATCTTTTAGTATGGTTGTTTGTTTATACAACCTGTGTGCCGCCCTCCACCCCACTTTGTAAATTCTTGAAAAACAGCATTTGTAGACAGGGATGGATTGTTGCTAGTTTTATAGCTCCATATGTAAACTGGAGCTTTAGGATTGTGATTTATGGTCATTGAGTGAGATGCCGGTTATTCATTGTATTCTGCTGTGGCTAGTAGGGTAGTTGGATGATCTTCATAAAATAGGTTTCATTGAGTGCTGTCAAATAAATGAATAGATACATTAAGTTTATTTTGTTCTTCAGATAAGTGAATTATTTTAGCATTTAACTGAACATGTTAGCATGTATATAGGGTTTGCTTTATTCAGAATGCTCCAGGGTCATTTATGGATGGTCGTGAATTGTGAGTAGTCTGCTTGGGTCATGCTGTATGCTTAGTTAGAGCTGACTAAGTTGGTGGCCAGGTCTTTCTATCAAACAAATTGGAACAGTTTCCAAAGTGTTCCAGGAACTCTTTGGAGAATAGACCAATTAACAATCAGGCTCCCTGACTTTAAACTATATTACAAAGCTACAGTAATCATCACAGGATGGTACTGGCACAGAAACAGAAATATAGGTCTATGGTACAGGATAGAAAGCCCAGAGATAAACCCACCCACATATGATCACCTAATTTATGAAAAAGGAGGCAAGAACATACAGTAGAGAAAAGACAGCCTCTCCAATAAGTGGTGCTGGGAAAACGGGACAGCTACATGTAAAAGGATGAAATTAGAACACTCCCTAACACCATATACAAAAATATACTCAAAATGGATTAAAGACCTAAATGTAAGACCGGACACTATAAAACTCTTAGAGGAAAACATAGGAAGAACCCTCTTTGACATAAATCACAGCAAGATCCCTTTTGACCCACCTCCTAGAGTAATGAAAATAAAAACAAAAATAAACAAATGGGACCTAATGAAACTGAAAAGCTTTTGCACAGCAAAGGAAACCATAAACAAGGTGAAAAGACAACCCTCAGAATGGGAGAAAATATTTGCAAATGAGGCAACTGACAAAGGATTAATCTCCAAAATATACAAACAGCTCATGAAGCTCAATATCAGAAAAACAACCCAATTAAAAAATGGGCAGAAGACCTAAATAGACATTTCACCAAAGAAGACATACACATGGCCAAGAGGCACATGAAAAGCTGCTCAACATCACTAGTTATTAGAGAAATGGAAATCAAAACTACCGTGAGGTATCACCTCACACTGGTCAGAATGGTCATCAAAAAATCTACAAACAGTAAGTGCTGGAGAGGGCGTGGAGAAAAGGGAACTCTCTTGCACTGTTGGTGGGAATGTAAATTGATACAGCCACTATGGAGAACAGTATGGAGGTTCCTTAAAAAACTAAAAATAGAACTACCATACGATCCAACAGTCCCACTACTGGGCATATACCCTGAGAAAACCATAACTCAAAAAGAGTCACATACCACAATGTTCATTGCAGCTCTGTTTACAATAGCCAGGACATGGAAGCAACCTAAGTGTCCATCGACAGATGAATGGATAAAGAAGATGTGGCACATATATACAGTGGAATATTACTCCATAAAAAGAAACAAAATTGAGTTATTTGTACTGAGGTGGATGGACCTAGAGCCTGTCATAGAGTGAAGTAAGTCAGAAAGTGAAAAACAAATACCGTATGCTAACACATATATATGGAATCTAAAGAAAAAAAAAGGTTCTGAAGAACCTAGGGGCAGGACAGGAATAAAGACACAGACGTTGAGAACGGACTTGAAGACATGGGGAGGGGGAAGGGTAAGCTGGGACGAAGTGAGAGAGTGACATTGACATATATGCACTACAAAATATAAAATAGATAGCTAGTGGGAAGCAGCTGCATACCACAGGGAGATCAGCTTGGTGCTTTGTGACCACCTAGAGGGGTGGGATAGGGAGGGTGGGAGGGAGGGAGATGCAAGAGATATGGGGATACCTGTATATGTATAGCTGATTCACTTTGTTATAAAGCAGAAACTCACACAACATTGTAAAGCAATTATACTCCAATAGAGATGTTAAAAAAAATCTACAAACAATAAATGCTGGAGAGGGCTTGGAGAAAAGGGAACCCTCTTGCACTGTTGGTGGGAATGTAAATTGATACAGCCACTATGGAGAACAGTATGGAGGTCCCTTAAAAAGCTAAAAATAGAACTACCATATGACCCAGCAATCCCACTACTGGGCATATACCCTGAGAAAACCGTAATTCAGAAGGACACATGTGCCCCAGTGTTCATTGGGGCACTGTTTACAATAGCCAGGACATGGAAACAACCTGAATGTCCAAAGATAGATGAATGGATAAAGAAGACATGGTACATATATACAATGGGATATTACTCAGCTGTACAAAGAAATGAAATTGGGTCATTTGTAGAGATGTGGATGGACCTAGAGTCTGTCATACAGAGTGAAGTAAGACAGAAAGAGAAAAACAAGTATCGTATATTAATGCATGTATGTGGAATCTAGAAAAATGGTATAGATGAACCCATTTGTAGGGCATGAATAGAGACGTAGACATAGAGAATGGACATGTGGACATGGGGAGAAGGGAAGGGTGGGACGAATTGGGAGATTAGGTTTCACATAAATACACTACCATGAGTAAAATAGATAGCTAGCGGGAACCTGCTGTATAGCACAGGGAGCTCAGCTCGGTGCTCTGTGAGGACCTAGATGGGTGGGGTGGAGGGGGTAGGAGGGAGGTCCAAGAGGGAGGGGATATGTGTATAAGTATAGCTGATTCACTTCATTGTACAGCAGAAACTAACACAACATTGTAAAGCAATTTTACTCCAATAAAAAAAAAAGTTTTACGTTGCATTTCATCTCTTGAAGATGCAGGTTACCTCAGGTGACAGAAAGCTCCAACAGGACAAAAGATAGCTGTTTGCAAAGACCAGCTAAGCAGTCTTTTTACACACATTCAGCCAGTTCTTCCTTGATCGTGTCTATCATTACTGCTTGTATTCATCTGACACCAGACTAAAAGAATAAAGGAAAAAGATGGGGGGACTTGGGAGGGAATTCCTTCAGAGCTCAAACCAGGCTTGTCAACGGTACAGTGTCTGGTTTTTAATAATCTCATATGCCGTTTGGAGTTTATTATTAGTAAAATATAAACCTATTTCTTAGAACTCTTATATTTTTGGGGAAGATTATGAAATGTCATTTATGCTCTTCTTTCAGAAAAGTGGTGGAGGGGGTTGTTAACTTGCTAAATTTCATTACACTGCTTGTTTTCAGTTTCAGATTAATAGCAGGTGGTAGCCATTTTTTCAAAGCAAATGGGGTGTCTTTTTAGTTCAGTTAGAAAAAAGCACTAATTCTTTACTGTAGCCTGGAATAGTCTGTTCAAGGTGACAAATGGCAAGGATCACAGAACACTTTAAAAAATAGAAAAGCTGGCCAATATTGTAAATTTTTAAAGGACCAATGCTGAGCTTTCAGCAAAATATTTACCATTCTAAATAACTTACACTTCTTGGTATTTATGTTTAACATATATGTCTATTAATTTTAGTGAATATATTTTCATGCAGCTGTTCTGATTTGTGGTCTGTAGTATCTTTGTCCACTTCTGCAGTGCTCATTTCAGATAGTAAATGCCCCTGGAAAGGAATTGCATCTTAGAAGCTCTGTAGATGATCACCTAGGCAAATGTAGCTTTTAAACATATATGGATTTTTTTTGGGGGGGGCGTCAGTGATGTTAGGTTTGGAATAATAATAATTTTTATTTTGGGATTCATTTTTCTTATTCACAGGCAGGTATTTAAGAGCATCTGAGATACTGTTTAGTATGCCAGTGTTAAATGTGAGTCAGGATAACCTATATTCTCTTCTTAACTCATGACTAAGTAGCTTTATGATCTCATGAGAGTAGACCTGTCCCAGAATTAGATCTTTAACATCTGAGGACCTTAGTTTGTTCGTAAGGTATATTCCTGCTTCAAATGTATATGATTCTTTCTCCTTTTGTCTGAGTGTTTTTGGTAACTGATAAATATGGCATCAAATGTCTTTCACGGTTCGTCATTAAGATCATCATTTTTCGAGTACTTGGTTTTAGTGGCTTTGAGAATGGGGGTCACTTTCCTCTGAGCTGCAGTCTGATCACTTAACTTCTCAGTCTGAACTGTTGCTAGGAGCTTTCTAGCATCTGATCAAATGATGGATGAATGAAAATTATACTCACAGGAGGATGATTGTTAAGCCAGAAAGATAATATATAATTAAAATGATAGCCATAACCGTAAAGCAGGCTGGATATCATGTCAAATAGTTAATAACATTCTGACTTCCCAGCAGGCAAAACCAAATCAAAGTTACAAGGTTGCTTTTTATTTCTTGGGTCCAGACCTACGGGTGGGGTCTGCTTAATGAGCTCTAGTGGGAAGGGTCAGAAACTGTTTCATGACACAACTCTTCCGGTTACAGAATTCAGGGAAGTCTCTTGTCTGCAGCTGTTTCCTAAACTATAAGAATAAACGGATAAGTAAGCATATTAATAAACAAAGTGGGTGTAGTGAGGCTTTATAATGTGATTTCATTGCTGTGTTTGTGAGGCTTTTCTAATGTGATTATGTAGTTTTAGGTCTTTAAAAATGATATAGGATGTTAAAAATTATACATTGACATTTTGGTTATGTCTGTTTTTGAGTTTCTTGTTAGCAGACCTCTGGTGAAAGGTACTCCCCAGTGTGCCAAGGAATTCTGGAATTTGTGTTTCCAGAGTTCTCTGCTTCATATGGTCCTTCCACACCAGTATACAAATAAGGATGAGAACAAAGCTGAGTCTGAGCTAGCTAGGCTTGATGAATGAGTCAGAAAGAGGTCTGATTCAGCATGGCCCCTGTGCTGGGCAGTAATGGCGGTTTGTTCCTACTTCTGCAGCCAGCTCCAGGAACTGAAGTGGATTATTTACATCCTCTTCTGTGTACTCCTCTGCTTTCCAGATGGATGGTTCATGGTTTGGGTTCATTCTCTTCTTTCCATTCCCCTCTAGGACTTCTTTTCCTTCTTGCTTTGTGCAAGCTTGAGTTTATCAGTAGTTATTCCCACAGTCTCATCTCTCAAGCTCATTTCCTTGGTCAGTTAAACTGGAGACTTCATACAGAGGCTAAAGATTTTATGTATGTATGCGTATATGTATATTGAAGCATAGTTGATTTACAATAGCGTGTAAGTTTCAGGTGTACAGGACAGTGATTCATTTATACGTATATATAAATTTTTTAAAGATTCTTTCCCCTTATAGGTTATTACATAATATTGAGTATAGTTCCCTGTACTATACAGTAGGACCTTGTTGGTTATCTGTTTATACATAATAGTGTATACATGTTAATCTCAACCTCCTAATTTATCTCTCCCCCCACCCCACTTTCCATGGTAACCATGACTTTGTTTTATGTGTCTGTGAGTCTCTTTCTGTTTTGGAAATAAGTTCATTTTCTGTTTTGGAAATAAGTTCATTTATGTCTTTTTTTTTTCCTTTTAGATTCCACATGTAAGTGATATCATATGATATTTGTCATTTTCTGTCTGACTTCACTTAGTATGATACTCTAGGTCCATCCATGTTGTTGCAAATGACATGATTTCATTCCTTTTTTCATGGCTGAGTAGTATTCCATTGTATATATACACTGCGTCTTCTTTATCCATTCATCTGTCAACTTCATATAGAAGTTCACATAGAGGCTAAAGATTTTAAAAAATCCCCTCATTATCAGGTTTTGGGGAAAATGGGATGTCTTGAAGGGCCAAGCACTCCTTCATACTTTCATTACCAGTGCCCATTGCTGAGGATATTTTAAAATATAATTTTTATCCTTCTAATACTTTTCCAGTTACAGTTTTCCCTTGGTGTACAGTGGCGTTACATCATATTTAAGGATTTAGTTTTAACATCAGCATGTGAATTTTATTTGCCAGTTATATCTTAATAAGGCTAAAAAAAAATCCACATGTGAAGCAAAGATTCCCTTTGTTAACATTTACTCTTAAGAGTGCAGCATTGCTATCTTTCTCCCATTATCGGGTCGGTAGGTTTCTTTGGTTAAGCACTAGATGAAGTGTTGGCTTTCAGTTAAGGATTTTGCGAATGACAACTACCTTGAACCGCTAGCATTTCATTCACTGGGAAGAGTTGTTGGGGCATGCAGTACATGAGACAGGCCGAGAGTAGAGCTGGCCCAGGCTTGTGGGATGGGTAAGATCCTGCACACTACTTGAACTTTTTTCGCTCGCCTCTTTAACCTGAGTAGTTGGAGTTGCATAAGCTAAGTGTGCATGTGATGTAGTTCCACTGTACTGTCTTCTTTAAAGCACCATAAATGAGATGAGGATGTCCAATATCCTTTTCTTTTTTTTAAATTTCTTTTTATTAATTTATTTTTTATTTTTGGCTGCGTTGGGTCTTCGTTGCTGTGTGTGGGCATTCTCTAGTTGTGGTGAGTGGGGCTACTCTTCGTTGCTGTGCGCAGGCTTCTCATTGCGGTGGCTTCTCTTGTCGCGGAGCGTGGGCTCAGTAGTTGTGGCTCGCGGGCTCTAGAGTGCAGGCTCAGTAGTTGTGGCACATGGGATTAGGTGCTCCGCGGGATGTGGGATCTTCCTGGACCAGGCTCGAACCTGTGTCCCCTGCATTGGCAGGCGGATTCTTTTTTTTTTTTAAATTATTTATTTTTGGCTGCGTTGGTTCTTTGTTGCTGCACGTGGGCTTTTCTCTATTTGCAGTGAGCGGGGGCTACTCTTTGCTGCGATGCGCGGGCTTCTCATTGTGGTGGTTTCACTTGTTGCGGAGCTTGGGCTCTAGGTGCGTGGGCTTCAGTAGTTGTGGCACGCGGACTCAGTAGTTGTGGCACACGGACTTAGTTGCTCCGCGGCATGTGGGATCTTCCCGGACCAGGGCTCAAACCCATGTCCCCTGCGTTGGCAGGCAGATTCTTAACCACAGTGTGGCAGGTGGATTCTTAACCACTGGACCACCAGGGAAGTCCCCAGTGTTGTGAACATAGTCATTTCTTGAAAATGAGAGCTAGTGGGATTTGGTTTAGCAGCAGTGAATTGAACTTGTTTTAGAAAGTGGCCCATTTCACTGTCCATCTTACCTTTTTGAATTGGTAACATTCAATGGCTTATAACACCAATCTGTTCTGCAACTGAATTTGACAATAAAAGCCCCTTCCTGCTCTCAGTCCTTATAATCACACAGTAGTTTTATTGAATATGGCCCTTCTTACCATGTTTTCCCCTTTCAATTATAATTCTTATCCTTAAAGTTTCTGAGCTTACTGTATCTGATACAGAGTCCTTATTTGTTTACTTTATAGAACTTGGGCTTCTGGAACTTTGATTTCTATGCAGTTGCTGAATTTAATTACACATGGTCTTTAAGACTTGATGCCTGTTTGCATTCCATAGACATTTAGGAGCTAAAGCTAGTCTCATTAGAGAAGATAAAAACTGCATATTTGAGAAGTCTGAATCCCTAGCAGTTCATTTCACTTTTGCCTCAGCACTTATTTACTGTTCTTAGGTGCTGAGTATCGTGATGGGTGTTCTTTTTTTAAATGGCTGTTGGGAGAGGAGCATAGAATATGACACTGAGCTGATGAGGTGATATGTTTCAGCACCTTTCATGTTGAAATTTCATGTAGAAATATCACGTTGCTTTGTAATGTGAAACTTGTAAATTTTAATGGAATCATAACATGCCTGTTCTTAGGAATGTTCTATAAAATATTTAACAAAAGGTCTGGCATTGTCACTGCCCAGGCAGAGCAAATGTGAAACAACCAGTGCCAGTGCTTGTCAGTTCTGCCTGAACTGAACGTCGGTTACATGGATTCATAATCTTATGTTATATGGGCATTGATTCTCTTTTTAGAGAGCCATACAAAAGCCAGGACCTATGTACCTGTTTTGTGTTTTTCTTACTTAGTTCAAAAAGAATGAATTAAGACTTCCAATTTCTTCTCACTGGGATATGATTAACTACCTTACATACATGTGAGCCACTCTCATTGCTTTATCTACATTATACCTTTGCAGGCAGCCCTACAACCAGGTTATAACGTCAGCAAGTCTCCAGCCCTGTTCTACAATACATGCAGACATTTACTCAACAAAAATTTATTTGCAAGCAGGTACAAAATGGTTCATATAACCTGTCCTGTAAAACTCAGTGAAGTCCCAGTTGTCTCTTCTTTTAAGTGCTCTTTGCAGGGAAGGGTCACCTGAGGCAGAGGAGGCTGTTTCTAGTTGGCCTTAGACAGCCAGCAGCCCTCTTAGACCAGTGGTTCTCAGCAGGGGGAATTTTGCCTCCTGGGGGACTTTTGGTAAAGTCTGGAAGCATTTTTGGTTTTCATAGCTTGTGGGGGCAGTCCTACAGGCATCATAGAGGCCAGGTACGCTGCTAAACGTTCTGATGCACAGGACAGCTCTCCCCAGTAAGGAGTGATCTGGCCCAAAGTAGCAGTGGTGCCAAAGGTGAGAATCTCTGCCATAAACCAAAGGCTGCACACAAGACTGTTGAGAGATCAAGCCTGAGGCACCCTCCCTATAGTTGAAGCTACAGGCCTTGTTCTCATCGCCTTGAATATTCTCATAACTTCTTCACACAGCAGGTGTAGGAGTATCTTTATAATATGTTAGCTAACCCTTATATCTTTTCCATAGTTTTCATTTTACTGATAGAACATCTAACATTTATCATGCTAGTTAACGAACCATTTTCGCTAATAAAATCTTATTTCCAACAGTCACTGTGCTAACTGGCAAAACATTGTTGTTGATCAAGACATGGATGAGTGAAGCCCTAGTTGTAGCAACCCCTACTTTTTGAGCTTCCAAATTTGAATTTCCGATAAGAATACTTGCTGATTGCTTCTGGATTGTGCATTCTTGACTAATATGCTGGCAGCACCTATTCCAGAGCTTAATCTAAGTAATGTATACGCATACTATCACACTGAGTATGCTGTAGTACTTTGAAGTAAATCTCACATCCTGTGACAGATTTGTTTCCCAGAAGCTGTCTACTTACCTCTCCTACAATCTCTTCCCCTCGATGCACTTAATTTCCTTTTGGCTACCCTGTCCTGAGTGTTTCCTTTGTGGAAGAGAGAGGAGTAAATCTCTTTTCTTATCCTCGAGAGTCTAAAGTTGAGGACAGGAACAGTGGGTAAGTAAACATGTATAATACAAAACAAAGTCAAAAACAGATACCCCAAGAGATATGTGGAAAAGTTTTATTAGGTGTAAAAGTGTGAGAGGCAGCAGGGTTATGACATGGCAAAAACCACATGAAGGAAGAACATTCAAAAGGAGTTTTGGAGCTTGGGTAGGGGTCTGGACTGGGTCAGTGCATGGTCACCTGGTGATGTAGCAGTGCTAAAATGGGCATCCAGGTCTCCTGACTCCCCACCAAGTGGATTTCCGAGTATGTCATAGTGCTAGTAAGTTCTGAATTACACTGGAAAGCTGGAGAAGTAAATATATGGTTTAAAAATGTTTTTTTCTTTCTAAAGCTATAGAAGAAAGCTTGTAAAATTGTTTCTGATTTCATCTAGCACTTGGTTTTGCTGCTTTTGTCAAGTAGCACAATGTGCACAAATGTTATGAGAGAACTACTGGAAAAATTTAAAGCAAAGTACCACTACGTCGCTTTCTGTTCTAATTTATGTACCTGACAACCTCCTCACTTCATTGTTGGTTTACTTTTTTCTAAAAGGAACATTTATTTATTGATTGATTTTTGGCTGTGTTGGGTCTTCGTTGCTGCTTGTGGGCTTTCTCTAGTTGTGGCAAGTGGGGGCTACTCTTCATTGCGGTGCATGGGCTTCTCATTGTGGTGGCTTCTCTTGTTGCGGAGCATGGGCTCTAGGTGTGCGGGCTTTAGTAGTTGTGGCATGCGGGCTCAGTAGTTGTGTCTTGCGGGCTCTAGAGCACACGCTCAGTAGTTGTGGCACATGGGCTTAGTTGCTCCGCGGCATGTGGGATCTTCCCAGACCAGGGATCGAAGCTGTGTCCCCTGCCTTGGCACACTGTGCCAACAGGCAAGTCCTACCTTTTTTTTTTTTTTCTTTTTTTTTGCGATACGCGGGCCTCTCACTGTTGTGACCTCTCCCGTTGCAGAGCACAGGCTCCAAATGCGCAGGCTCAGCGGCCATGGCTCACGGGCCCAGCCGCTCCACAGCATGTGGGATCTTCCCAGACCGGGGCACGAACCCACGTCCCCTGCATCGGCAGGCGGACTCTCAACCACTGCGCCACCAGGGAAGCCCAAGTCCTACTTTTTTAATTTGAAAAACCACCTGTCTTTGCCTCTGCTCTCTTTTCAAGAGAATAGGCAGATATGCCCCCAAATTGCAGGGGACATATTCGATAGGCTGTTTCCAGTAAGTTATCAGTATGAAAAAGCTGACATATGGACCAGGGTCTTGAAGCTCTTTATGGGAAGACAAAATAAGCCAAAACAAATGGACTTGATCAAATCCTGGGGGTTTGGATGTGACTTTCAGACTTCGGATCAAGAAGTCTTTTGGAAGAATGGTGTTTATCTTTCATCTTTTGGCCTGTATTCAACTTCCATCAGGTCTTACTGTGTTAGTGGACATAATATTTCAGGCTGGGGTTTGCTCATAGCTTGTGCTTAATGCCTCTAAGTAGTCATTGAAAATTATGCTAAAGTTGATAATAGGATGGGCATCGTTCAGGTTCACGTAGATGAGTTACCCTTTTGAAGGTCACCTTCTGGTGTAGTTTGGAAAACAGTGCTTTGAGTATAAGTCTTTGTTTATTAATGCCACTTGATAAAGGCTCAGTGAACCCTATGTAATTTCTAATTTGTAACAAAACTCTAGTATTCAGCTAATTGAATACATGGCCACTTTAGTTATTTTGTTACACTAATTGATATTCACAGTGATCATGTCTGTTCCTTCTAAATGTAGTATTACCGTATAAGTTTATGGTTCAACCCCTTTGGATATTTCCATTCTTTCTCTCTGTTACATGTCAGCATATAATTTTATTTCGTTTGTGTTGTGGTTTATATGTAGTTCGGACACAGAATAAAGCTCTTTTCCCTGCTCTTACTTGCCTGTTTGAGTTGATAGATAGGTTGATTTTCGCCTACCACAGATTATCCATATGATTGTGAAAGAGTAAATCTTTCCCAGTTCATTATATGTGTGTTTCAGATTTGTTATAAGCTTTAGAACTATAGGAAGTGTAGTTATAGGGATTTCCTATTTAGATTGATTTAGAGTTGTTACCTTTTCTCAATCCTAGTAATTTCTGGCTTCATAACATCATCCCATGGAAAATTGAGCTGATACCTGCTTTTTATTCTACCTTGAGCTATTAAAATTGAGCACTGGCACTTCAAGAAACTTTGTCATTTAAAATGTACAAGCTTTCCTGTAGCACAGAATCTTCCCTTACGTGCTTTGTACTTGATGTGCGAAGTAACAGTACTGCCTCTGAGCAGTGCTGTGCACCCTGTACCATATCTCAGTCCCCAGGAGCAGCCAGGCTTAAGAGGGCTGAGTTAACATGCCAAAAAGTTGTTGCTATGAAGACTTCTCTAGGAACGTACGTGGAAGGGTACCTGGAAAGCTACCTTTATTGTCGTAGACGTAATCCCACTTTTTACTTCTCTTGCCCTCATTATGTCCTTTGTTGTAAACACCTTCAGGTCTCTTCTGAAAAGAGGCAAATCTTTAAGGAAATAAATACGTGTTGTGTACTTCAGTTTGAATCTGCTACCAACACTGAATGAAAACATCAAAATGTTTATGTGTTGCGTTTCTTAGAACTTAATTTCCTTATTTTCCTTCTCTTGTATATGGGATGCTCTTGTTTTCCATAATGATCCACTTAGGCATTTTCTGTCATGTTTTCAAGCCCAATCACGTTATCCCAAATCTAACAGGATCTGAAAACTAATGAGTATACATTGCCTCCCTAGGAGGAATAACAAACAGGAGGCGGGTGGAAACTTTTTATATCCATTTTTTCCCCTAAGAAACGATTCTGCTACAACAGTGAATAATGTTTTAATCCTCTTTGTTTTCATTTGTTCATGTACAGTGATTCCATGTCTGTTAGAGTTATACATGGAGGTTTTATTCCTTGCAGTTGGTTTACCGCTTTTTCTTAAGTTGCGTGTGACTCTCCATCCTCCGCAGCTATTAGCTTAGTCAGTGTATCCCAGGCTTATGTAACTTTCAGGATTCATTTGTGTGACTTTCCCTCCCAGCCTCACATTAACTGTTTCAAAGCAATGTGCCACTGAGGTGGTGTGGCCATCTTTCTTGCTCTGTTATTGTCCCCAGTAGATCTCAGACTATTGATTCTGTTGACAGTCTAGGGAGAGATTTGTGTTGTTAGCCTGTGGTTGGGTGTTTTCAGGGCTTTGGATGTATTTCCTCTTCAGTATGCATATCTGACCTTTTGGCATGTTGCTTTAAAAAAAATTCCAAGGATTTATGTCTTAGAAAAGTGAATATGGATATTTCTGCATATCCTTTATTTAGATTGTAATCAGCCTCTCAAAATTAAATTTGGTGGTTGGTGTAGTCCATATTAGGCTGAAGCAGTATACTTGTGGTGTTGGATTCTTAGTGTTTTCTAAATAGCTGTAATAGAATATCTGTTACGTTTTCTTTGCTTAAAAAAAGAAATCTCACTGTGCAACTATATGTGAACAAAAGCAACATTATTTAGTGAAAATGTTCTAAGAACCATGGTGGGCAATGTCATGCATTTAATGGGGGAGAGAATCAAGTGCTAACACATTAAGCATTTAGTAAGTAAAATTTCCATGCTATAAATAACTGTTCAAGTTGTTAAATTTTTTTGGTTGTTAATATAATCGCTGAATCACTCACTCTTACAGCTTTTGTACCATGTTATGTTTCCATCTGATAGTCAAGGGTAAATGTATGTGATATGTTTAAAAAATATTTTTTTGATTAAAGAAGTATAACTTTGTTATAGAAATTTTGGAAAATAGAGAATGGTCTAAGTAAGAAAACTATCCCACTATGCGTATCGTATCCACTGTTAACATCTTAGCATACATTACACTTTTTCTATGTCTACATAACTGGATGCTCAACTTGCCCTGTCCTTCCCTTCTGTCCCCTACCCCTGTTTATTAACCAAAATTAGGAACTCAGTGTACATGGTAATTTGTGACCATTCTCCCCCCCTTTAATATTTTGAGTTAAAAAATCAATTACTCTATTAAAACATTATTTTTTAATGGCTCTCAATGTTTAATCATTATGGCTAGACTGAAATCTTTATAATAAATATCCTGTTGTTGGACCATATCTTATTTACACAGACCTCTGTTGTTCCCACTTTTTTGTTGCTTTAAATAACGTTGGCTGCATTTTCTTAGCTATGTTTGTGTGCTTTTCTTAACATTTCCTAGGATTAAATGCCTAGAAGTGAAATTGGCTAACTGATAAGCAAATTAACAGTAGTAGAGATATACACATACACGTCCATATATTTATATAGTTGTTTTTATAAATTTTAATATGCCTTATTTGGATCGACTTAAAATTTTTATACAGTTAAATTCATTCTTTGTGATATACAGTTGTTTGAGTTTTGACAAATGTATGCACTTATCTAACCACCACCGTGATCAAGAAGCAGAATAGTTCCCTCACCTCAAAAAATTACCTCCTTTGTCTTTTGACTACAAAGTGTGTTTATTTTTAATATGGAAAATATAAAGAAAAATAATTGGAAACTATCCATAAGCTTACCACCCTGCTATAACTTCTGTTGAATATCCTTCTGGTCTTTGTTTTTTTCTTCTTCCCTACAAAAAAAGACATCATACTGTCCTTTCTGTTTATAGTCTTTTTCTTACTTAGTATATTTTGAGTATATTTTAATTTAACTGTTAGATTGGTTTTTTTGTGGGTTTTTTTGTCTTTTTTTTGGCTGCGTTGGGTCTTTGTTGCTGCATGCAGGCTTTCTCTAGTTGTGGAGAGCATCAGCTGCTCTTGGTTGAGGTGCCCAGCCTTCTCATTGCGGTGGCTTCTCTTGTTGTGGAGCACGGGCTCTAGGTGCGTGGGCTTCAGTAGTTGATGCACACGAGCCCTAGAGCGCACGGGCTCAGTAGTTTTGGCACATGGGCTTATTTGCTCTGCGGCACGTGGGAACTTCCCAGACCAGGGATCAAACCCGTGTTCCCTGCATTGGCAGGTGGATTCTTAACCACTGTGCCACCAGGGAAGTCCCTAGATTGGTTTTTGTTTTTGTTTCTTTGCAATTCTAAATAAACTTACCATGAATATCTTTGCATGTTGCCATAATTACTCAAGTCCTAAAAGTGGAGTGTTTAGATCTCAGTGCATATGTACAGTTTTCAAACTTATTTACATTTTGTCAAATGGATTTTTAAAATGCTTGTGCCAGTTTACATTCTGACACACAGTGTCTTGAAGAGCATGTTTTTCCTGTATCCTGGGCAATCTTATTTTTATATTTTTAAATTTTATAGATGAATTATGGAATTTTGTTATTTTCATTTTTTGATTTCTTGTGGGGTTGGTTTTTTTTTTAATGTGTTTATTATTTACCGTTTTGTGTGACTTGCCAGTCTATGTCATTTGCATGTTTCTCTCTTGGCTCTTCTGGGGAGCGGGGTGGGGTGGAGGGCTTATTTTTTAAGTGCTCTATACGTTAGTAACACTAATTTCACAGTTAGAGGTTGGTATTTCTTTGTCATTTGCTTATTCATTTTATTTAATGTTTTTTATTTAATGGAAGTTCTCATAAGTCCATTCTTTTGCATTTCCTTTATATTTTGGAGTTGAATTTAGAAAGATTTGTGTTGAATTTAGATTTAGATTTGTGTTGATTTGTGTTGAATTTAGAAAGATCTTTTCTCTTTAGATCATATAGTCATGCATATTTTCTTCACGCGTAACTTTATCAAAAATTCTTTCTCCATTTACTTTTTCTTTTATATTCCTGACAGACTAGTGAGGTTTTTACTGTGCTGTATCAGGGAGTCATAGATTATGTACTTGCATATACATGTATTTTTATCTAACCTCAATATTTTGTTTTTTAATTATTCCAAGCACCATGAACTTTTCATTGAAATCTTCTATTCACACTGTAATAGCACAGTCACATTTAAATGTGTGCCAAGTTTAAACAAGTCCTCTTATTTTTTTCCCCATTGCTGTCTCACCCCCCCCCAGTTTATTTATTTATTTATTTATTTTTTGCTGTGTTGGGTCTTCGTTTCTGTACGAGGGCTTTCTCTAGTTGTGGCAAGCGGGGCCACTCTTCATCGCGGTGCGCAGGCCTCTCACTATCGCGGCCTCTCTTGTCGCGGAGCACAGGCTCCAGACGCGCAGGCTCAGCGGCCATGGCTCACGGGCCTAGCCGCTCCGCGGCATGTGGGATCTTCCCAGACCAGGGCTCAAACCCGTGTCCCCTGCATTGGCAGGCAGAGTCTCAACCGCTGCGCCACCAGGGAAGCCCCTCATTGCTGTCTTTGATGTGCGTATTAGATACTATCTATCAGATTTCTTGGTTGACATTAGGGGAAAAAATAAGTACTTACATGGTTAAATAACTGTTTTTTTGTTTTTAACATGCTGCAGGATATTGAAGTCAAAGTAAGTAGCAAAACAATGACCTACAACAAACGAACCAATGGGTTCACCTAAATTAAGCATATAGTGACAGTCACCCTTACACTGGTTGAGCCAGGTGACCCTTGATCATGTTGCAAAGAAAATATGGCACAAAAATGGGAATGCCAAAATATATACTTCTGTTATTTCTTAAAGCTACTAGTCAGGCATGTATTCAACAATCATTGAACAAAAAATAGTTAAAAACTTTTCTAACATGGGGTATTGTAGGGAGTTCTCTTCTTCTCGAGATAAAGGTACTTAAACATAATAAAAATAGAAACAACAGTTTAAGAAATGTATTTTTTCATTCTCCTCCAGTTTTATTGAGATATAATTAACATACAGCACTGTATAAGGTTAAGGTGTACAGCATAATGATTGACTTACATCATCATGACCACAATAAGTTTAGTGAACATCCATCATCTCATATAGATACAACATTAAAGAAATAGAAAAAAAAATGCTTTTCCTTGTGAACTCATAGGATTTACCCTCTTACGAACTTTCATTTATAAGGTAGAGCAGTATTAATTATCTTATCATGTTGGACATTACATTCCTAATATTAATTTATCTTACAACTGGAAATTTGTACCTCTTTACTACCTTCGTCTAATTCCCCCTCCCCCCTCCCTTCATCTCTGGTAGTCACAAATATGATCTCTTTTTCTATGAGTCTTTTTGTTCGTTTGTTTTTGAAGTATAATTGACATACAACACTGTTAGTTCCTGGTGCACACCATAGTGATTCGATATTTCTGTACATTACAAAATGATCACCATAATAAGTCTAGTTGCCATCTGTCACCATACAAAGATATTAACTAATTATAGACTACATTCCCCACACGGTACATTTCACATTTGTGAATCATTTATTTTGTAACTGAAAGTTTGCCTCTTAATCTCCCTCACCTATTTCTCTCCTCCCCACACCCCTCCCCTCTGACAGTCTGTTTCTTCTCTGTATCTATGACTCTGTTTCTGTTTGGCTATGTTTGTTCATTGTTTTGTTTTTTAGATTCCACATATAAGTGAAATCATACAATATTTCTCTTTTTCTGTGTGCCTTATTTTACTTAGCATAATACCCTCTAGGTACATCCATGTTGTTCCAAATGGCAAGATTTCAAAGAAATGCATTTTTAAATTTAGCTTGAAAAACATTCAAAAGTAAGCATCTTTATCATTATTTTTTTCAAGAATAAATATTTTATTACTTGATTTTTAATTTTGTAAAAAGAAAATCTTATAAATTAGAAGTGGGATAACTAAGAGTTTAAAAATTACTTTTATTATTTTATTAATTATTTAAAATTATTCAAATAAACAAATACAATAGTTTTTGCCCTTTTCGCCAAAGATAGCTACTTCATTAAAAAGGAGGTAG
Source organism: Aethalodelphis obliquidens (assembly GCF_003676395.1). Classification (NCBI taxonomy): domain Eukaryota; kingdom Metazoa; phylum Chordata; class Mammalia; order Artiodactyla; family Delphinidae; genus Aethalodelphis; species Aethalodelphis obliquidens. The sequence continues at coordinate 19,812,518 of NW_020837949.1, forward strand.
ACCAATACATGTGTTTATATGCTGGTTGTACTGGGTAGTTTAAGGGTTCTCAAACGTTAAGGTTGATGTACAAAATCTTATATAGGCATTTTCTTGTGGTTATCACTCCAGAAAGATGGTTAATAACCACGTGTATTATACCTGGAATAAAATCAAAGTCTTATTGTGCAAAATATTAATCCTTGAAATTACTCTTCGAAAGAGAAGTTAAATAAAACTGTCTGTGCTGTATTCTGACATTATCAAAAACACTTGGACAAAGTAGGACACAGCTGTTACAGTTAACAACAAGTGCAATGCAGACTCATTCTTTACATTTAGATGCAGCAGTCCTCATCTTATTAATGTTTTTTCTATGGCAGAGACCTAATAGATTGCAAAAATCTTCATCTTTGTATACTTATTTCTAATGCAATTTATACTTCTGCTTTGCTGTTACTGCTTTTTCTTCATATAGTATATTCTTCATTTCTTTTTTTAGGCTAAGCAGCTGGAAGAGAAAGATCGAGTGATAAAGAAGCAGGATGCATTCTACAAAGAGCAGCTGGCTAGACTGGAGGAGAGGGTATGACTATTTCTTGTCAGTGATTCTCTTCTTTTACCACATTTGCGGTGTTCCCATGTATATATTTAAAAATCAGTACATTAGCACTGTAACTGCTTTGTCTCATTAAAAAGTGGCCAGGAAATGAAGACGCCAAGTGTGCAGATCGTTCTTGAAGATAATGTCATTTTTACTTCGGTAGTTTTGCGTATTGTTGTGTTGTTTGTTCATTGATGCGTTTTACTACTAAGGAACTCCTTCCAAATATTTTTCCCTGTATGTTTAGAAACTGCATTGTCTCCAGGTCAAACAGTAGAGTGCTACTGTTGGCTTTCCCAAACATTGACTAAACTTGAGCATGTTCTTAGAAATGGTAGTGTTTTAAAGGATAAATTGTCTTTGTGAAAGCTGTTTCACTGCACTTGTGGCCAAGAAATGAATGTCTTCTTCAAAACTGGTGGACAGGAGCTAAATAGTAGGACTCAGGAGAAGAGTTAGGATGAGGAGTGGAGGAAGTACCTCTGGTTGACCTGACCCTGGAATTTGACAGAGACGCAAAGAAGGAAATTAAGGCTGGAATAAAAGGAAGCAGTGGGTTTAAGAATGGGAGCTTGAGGGACCCAATCAGTGCCCCTGTTCAGTGAAGTGTATTTGTTGTCTAGGATAAGTTCATACATAGACCATGAGGTTACAAAGCTAGCTTTCTCTTTGCTTTGATTGAGACTCCCAAAGTTGATTGATTTAGAATAGGTTGTTTCATAAGAAACTAAATAAAGTAAGAAAGAAACTATTAAGCCCCATTCAGTACAAATATTTGGTGTTGATCATCTTCACCTGTCTCTGTATGTCACTGAACTGAGTGCTTCTTGAGTGTAGGGACCATTTTCTCACTGATTCAGCAGATATCTACCTAATATATGCCAGGCTCTGGTAGTGCCAGAGATATGCTAATAAAGAAAGTGAACTAAACTTCTGCCCTCGTGGAGCTTAAATTCAATTAAAACCTCGTCAGCATGTTGAATGGCAGATTGTGATAATATGGCAGACAGTAAAGTGGGGGGAAAAGGAGTCCCAGGGCCTAAGAGTGCAGGTGTGGGGTTGGGTGGAGAGGGAGGGCCTGTCTAATGGGATGGCATCTGGGAAGAGGTCTGCAGCAATGGGAAGCAGGCCAGCACCAAGAGGGCTTTTGAGTGGAAGAGTATTCTGGCTGCTGTCTTGGGCAAGAACTGAAGCAAGAGGGACTTGGAGGTAATAGTGGCAATTTAGAAAAGGGGTGGTGATGGCTTGGGCCAGGGTGCTAGCAGTGGAGGAATGAGATGTGGTTGGATGTTTCACAGGCAGAGCTGTTTCACAGAGATGTGCTGGTGGTTTTGAACATGAGTGAAAGAAAGAACTCAGAGATATTCTAGGTATATAGCTTTTACAGCTAGAAGGATGAATTTTCCAAGGCCAAGGCTATTAAAATATGGATCTGGATGTGGGTAGTGGAGGAAATCAGTTCGATTTTGGATATGGTAAGTTTGGGATGCTACTTAAGACATCCAAGTAGAGATGTTAAATAAGCATAAAGTGGAAATGCTTAGCACAGAAGTCAGCACATTTTTCTGTAAAGGGCCAGATAGTAAATATTGCAGGCTTTGCAGGCCATGTATGGTTTCTGTTGCAACTACTCGACTCTGCCATTGTAATGTGAAAGCAGCCATAGCCAGTATGTCAGTGAACAAGTGTGACTGTTCTAATATGTGGACACTGAAGTTAGAATTTCATGTAATTTTCAAATGTCATGAAATACTCTTCTGATTTTTTTCCCCCAACCATTTAAAAACGTAACACCATTCTTAGTGCACAGGTTCTGACATCAGGTGGCTTGGATTCAAATCCCTGAACTGACATTTACCTGCTGCATCTCATGGAGCATCTAACGTAAACTTCCAGTTTCCTCAGCTATAAAATGATGGTATTAATTTGTTAAATGAGATAATTCTCACAAATCACCTATAATAGTGTCCAGGACAGGGTAACCATTCAGTCAGTGGTAGCTCTTTTTACTTCTGTCTATCCAGAGCACTGTCCCTGATATAATGAGTAAATGTTAGCTGAATAAAATGATTGAGTAAAAGTTTTTGAGGTGATTAACCAGGACCTGCTTTTTCCCCACTCAGTGATAGTTTTCTTTGCTTTCAAGTATTACTATGCTAGATACCTTTTGAAGTCCTCATCGATTACTGTTAGGTATAAGAAAAGGCACTGATAAATATTTACCCATTTCTCATAAATCCACCAATTTGATAGAGATATTCAGTGATGGGTATGAGGCACTGAGAGGATTTGCTCTCGGCCAATTAAAGGGGTCTGCTTAACAGTTAACTGTTGTTTCTGGTCTCCGGTTAGAACAAGGTGGGGAAGGTCAGGTGGACATGGTGTGCTGATACCAAATCATTGTCACAAACGTCTTCTTATAACACACAGACACACATCTTTTCTTTTTTGAAGATGAGGCTGGAAAGAAGTTATTTAGGAATTTTAACTGAAAGCTGAGAAGCTGAGTGAACTTAGAAGAATGCCGAGGAGGAATAATCACATTATTATTAGTTAATACTTAATAACTCCATATTTAAGAACATGTGGTGGAAAGAATGCTGGACTAGGAGTCAGAAGGCATGGCTTTTTCATCTAGTTATTTGACAATTCACCTAATCTCTCGTGGTCTCTGGTTCTTTAAAATGATACATTTAAAAGCCCCTTGAAAACTGGAAAGAGCTTAGCAAATTCAAGCTGTTGCCATTAAAGAATATTTCCTTTCCATTGTGTGCAAGATATTAAAAATCATAAAATTACTTTAGTGTTATTCAGCTTTCTGATGTCTTCTGCCCATTTTATAATATCTTGTTTTTGTTTATTACTGCCATTCCTAAAGTACCTAAGGTGAATTTTGTCCAATTGGATTTCATCTAGGAACATTTGAGAGACATTTAGGTGTCCAGAGACGAAGCATTTTCTAGCCTTAATGCGAAGGATTGTAAAGAGGGTTTTTCTTGTGATGACAGTGAAAAGTACAACGTCTAACCATTTCTGTTAGAAATTCTACACGCTTTGTGTTAAAAGATGTAAAATGCCCAATCCAATAGTGGATAATGTAAGAAAAAAATGATTGTGGTATTATAACTTGCAGAATCATTAACTTACAATGAAATCCCAGGTTCCTGTTTAAAATTCAAGTTTAAAAGTGGATATAAGTACATATCTTTCTCTATTATAACCAAGTGAACTTAAGAAACCATACACTGAATACTAGGTGGTATATTAATGGAGAGGAGGGGACACTGAGTCTTTTACAGAGTCATTACAGGGATGATTTCTAAGACCACCGTACCATCTGCCCATCAGCTAGATTAGCAAACACAGTAATTGTATACATAATCACTTTTTTATGACTCAGTCTTGTTACTCAACTATTCATTTTCATTGACTTGAGGCAAATTTCGTGATGCACCTACAGCATGATACCCCTAAGAGTTATCTTAATATCTCATCGTGCTTCTTTTACTTTGAAGTGAGAAGTTCATGGTCATTTGAGAATTATGAACCCAAGTCTATTGAGCATTTGAAGCACATTCAGTTCTATAATACAGCTTGGTGTGCCTCTTGGTTCTATTTCAGTAAACTCTTTATCAGTTAGACATTCCCTTGTGTGAATGGAGCTTTCTCGTCCCAGGTATTTATATTGGCTGGTTCACCAGGAGTCTGAGATAACTTTCTCCTTTCACTAACTCGGGAGGAGTAATAAGTGCAATTTAATTGGACACCAGTTTCACGCTTCTCAGAACCAGTATGCAAAAGCAACAACTCTTCATTGAGAAAGAAGGTCAAAGCCATTTAAAAGTTTTTTTGAGTCCTTGTTTCATTGCAAATGTTGCCAGCTTCATCAAACAACGTTGACGTGGACGTGAGATAAACTTTTGTATTTTAAGAACGTGGACTTCCCTGGTGGCGCAGTGGTTAAGAAGCCGCCTGCCAATGCAAGGGACACGGGTTCAAGCCCTGGTCTGAGAAGATCCCACGTGCCAAGGAGCAACTAAGCCCGCGCGCCACAACTACTGAAGCCCGTGTGCCTAGAGCCCATGCTCCGCAACAAGAGAAGCCACTGCAATGAGAAGCCCAGGCACCACAACGAAGAGTAGCCCCCGCTCACCGCAACTAGAGAAAGCCTGCGTGCAGCAACGAAAACCCAAGGCAACCAAAAATAAATAAATTAATTAAAAGGGGAAAAAAAAAAAAGAATGTGAGAGGCGTTGCATGTAGGTATGCCCTAATTGAGAGAGGCTTGAGTATCAATTCCTGGTGGTTGAGGTAAGAGGCTTGAGAGTATTAATTCCTGTTGGGAGATTTGATGAAAGAAAGCCCAGGGCAGCTTTCGAAGAAAAGGTTCTTAGATGTTTCTAAGAAGCCTTTGCCAGTCCCTCAGGGAATTCTCCATAATGCTTTGTGTACCTCCCTTAATGTGCCACATTTATGACAATTACGATTAGTTATCTGTGTTTATTTTGTAAACTCCTCGAGGATAAAGGTCATTTTCTTATTTCCCACAACTCACGTAGTAGGCGTGCAGTGAACGAATCCTACATTTACTAAGCTTATGCCATAAAGTTAGGTCCAAGCTATTAGTGTACAGTTCTTAAGTATTCACAGAATATTTAGTATCTTCATTAGTTATTTAAATTAATAATCTAAATCTATCCTGTGAGAAAATCAAGTTTAACTTTGAATATCTGGATATTTATAGCATCCTCATCGTCCTAGTAGCTAACAGTAACATTTTTTGAGTATTTATGTTGTGCTGGGCACTTTGCATGGATTATGTCATTTTATTATCATAAACAACCCTATGAGGCTGTCAACCCTGTTGTTTAGATGAAGGTCCTAAGGCTTCAAGTAACTTGCCCAAGAATATACAGACAAAATGTGATCTGGATTTGAGCCAGGTCCAACACCTGAGCTTTTAGCCATTGTCCAGCACCATCTTTAAAGTTTGTCAGTTGTGCACTTAAGAAGTTAAATCCTGCTGATTGCTTTGTTAATTCTTTGGGTAGTAAATTAACTCCTTCTGGCTTCTAATACAACTTTTTAGGTCCTGATGTTAAAACTTGATCAGTGCCACCTCATAACCTGAAAATGTTAAGCATTCAAAATGCCTAATTTTCTCCTGAGGATTTGGCACTTCCTGGGAAAATTGGACCAAAAGGGAATAAACAGGGTCTTATTACTTAGCGACTGCAACATGATACCCCCAAGAGTTACTGTAATATCTAGTTGTGCTGCTTTTACTTTGAAGTAAGAAATTCAGTCATTCAAGCAGTTTAGAAATGTCTTTGAGATTCATTCATTCATATGCTCACAGTGTTACTACAGGATAGTCATCTCATTCCATCTCTAGAAAGAAAACAAACTTTCTGTAACTGTTTTATCAACTGTTTTGATGGTTATCTAATTAGAGCCTGGATTGCCTGCTCCCGGAACATCCATTGCCTGGATATTCTTCAGGAAAGTGTGTATTTTTCTCGTAGTCTGTTAGCACTCTGGAAGGAAATTGAGAGGCAGGACCAAGGCCATATTATAACAGGGCAGAATCCAGATTCTCCCAGGATCTTCTAGGATGAAGGACCCCTCGCTCCCCAGGACATCTAGAGATATGAGTTCTTTGATGATCAGTGTGTCTTGCATGTCTGACTTCTCAATTATGAATTGAATTGACTTGCTCTACTGAATGCACTTTGCTTTTGGCGTTCATGAGAATGGTGGGGTTTGGCACAGCATGAAGAGAGCTGTAAAAGGCCTGGTGGCTTGAGGAGCTGAGGGAGATCAGAGAGCTTAGTTGGGTACTGTTACAGTGTTCAGATCAACAGGGTAGTGGGGTATGTATTGCTTTCAGTTTACAGGCTCCTCTGGATTTCAGCAGCTATTTACATACACATTGCAGTCAACCGCATACAATTAAGGAGGAGAGGGAATTATACAAGCTGAGCAAAAGAGAGCAGGGCAAAGAGAATGGTGAAAAATAAATTGTCATTAAGAAGAAAAGTACTTTACTAGTTCATCACCTGTGGAGAGAGTTGCTAATTAAATTCTAAGGTCATGCTTACATCAAATGAGCAATTTTTAAAAGCCTTTTTACTTGTAGTGGGTGGCATATCTTCTATTGCATCACAGTGTTGGGCTCATCTGTATGATTAATTGGCTTTTATGATTGCTTGACAACTTCTTTGTCATTAGTACCTTCATTTCTGTGTTCCTCTTTGCAAAGCTTGGGGGAAAAATAATGCCAAGAATGATAATAAAGAGAAATGACAACAGAACAGATTATTGCCAGCCCAGTGTGTTCCTTATGCGAAGAAATTAGTATGCATTTTTACTACCAGATGAAGTCTGTCACTGTAAAAATATTTCATTGAGCAGAGCTGGGTCAGCCATTTCAAGGGATTAATACAGGGTAGAATCACAGACCACTGACATCTGAGATCCTAAAACATAAACAATCTATTTTGGGGTAGGGCGATAACTGCTTAAACTCAATTTATGGGATAAAAAAACCCCTTCGATGTTTTCCCCCTAAGGTGCTTTCTAAACAGTTGTCAGTGATTCTAGGTCATATGGGTAGCTGATATATACACTAAATAATGTGTATGTTTTGGCCATGCACTGTGATGTAGCAAATTTAACACAGTAGTTAAAAGCATAACTTTGTGGTAGATATGCCTCCGTAGGTTATGCTAGTTTGCATTTGTCGGCCTAGAGAGAGAGATTATTCCTTCGACACTTGGAAATTTTGTGCTGGCCTCCTCATTCATCTTGAAATCAAGGCAGTTTCTCTGTGGTTTCTGTAGTTACCAAGGGTTGCAGAAAGATAAGCCTCTCTGGTCCAGGAGTTTGGATGTTGAAGGCATAGAAGCCAATGTCACTTTTAATCATAATACCATTAAAAACGGCAGAGGTTTCAGCAAAGTGGTTTTCAGCATGTACCTTCAGTTGCTCTGAGATTTTTTTTTTATGATTAACAAGTAATGACAGTTCAAATAAATGCACTTTAGATGTTAATTGTTAGGTAGAGAAATTAATAAGGCCCAGTATCACCATATCCTTTGTTAATGTAATTGAAACAGTTATTTATAACTTAGATTCAGAGACTGAACCCTTTTGCACTCTTACCGGGCTCCCTAAGGGAAGTTTATTATTGCAGATATTCCAAAAGCAGCAAGCAGGGTGGACTTTTTTTTTTTCTTCTATTTTTGTTCTCTAGGGGCAAGAAAATTGATACAGTATAGTGAATATGGGGGTCTTATCCTTAATTCGTTATTCAACAAGTCCTCCAAACACATTGGCTTTTCTGTTAACCTCTCTGAATTTTCTAATGGGAAATGTGGTAACCTTGGGTAACCTTGAAATGCTTTCTTAATCTGGCTTTAGGGATACGAGACTTAAATTTTTTCCAGGATGAACTGTTAAAAGTGCATCCTGTAAAAATGATCCCTTTAACTGGAGCCAGTTTTTCTATGTCTAACTTTAGAGGAAAGATTTGTAAATCATGGTATCAGCACTTAATTTGGGGCTCTATTTACCATGTAGGCTGTCAAGAAGTATTAACCTTAAGGTAAGATGAGAATGTGGAGTACAAAGCTATGGGCTGATGGCACAGAGTATACCAGGTATTAAATAGCATTATCCACCCTGCTTGCTACAGTAAATAGGATTTCACTATTATGATGTGTCAGGGCTTTCAGTGAAACCAAATTTACAGGACACTATACTGCCATCCTCTCTGCTGAGCAGCTTTATTCTGGGATCTTGCTTTCATATCAGTCCTGTTGGTAGGAAATACTTGTACCAATTGTGCATGGAAATTATAATTTAATGATCTCTTCCTTTTCTCTATTCAGATCTTAGAATGGACCACTGTGCTTTGCAGTGATAGCCCCAGGGCTCTGAGAAAGAGATAATGTACAGTTCAGCTTTAAAGCCCAGTATTGCCTTTTTTGAGTACTTGTCATGATCATAAGTGCTAAGATGCCAACAGTATGGGTTGCTTACTTTCTCAGCTCTTCACGTTTCCTTTACCTTGTGAAAGACTCTACAGTAAAATAGATTCTGTTTACCATGACAGTTTTTAAAATGGTATGCCACTTGAATGTGTAAAGACAAGGTAAGAAATAAAGTGTTATGAAATCCAGGGAATATTAATTCCACTTTTAAAGATTCTGTTCATTTTGTCTGGGGGGCTCAGTAGGCTGTCTTATTTGAAAAGCAATTAATATCCTCTTTCCTTTCTTTGGAATCTTTTCTTGTTATTGATAAGAATATTGCACCCGGGAAGTCATTCTGCGTTTCCTGTGTATTTCCTGTGTATTTGATTGAAAATGAGCTAAATCTCTTAAATTTTCTTTGCATCCAATTTCATAATTAGTGATTGTTTTGCTTCTTGGTATCTTGTTTATTTATATATTTCAAGTGTACTCCATTTAGGCAGACCAGCCAGTGCTTATTTCCCTATTTTACTGACTAAAAAATTAAAATACATGAATATTAATTTTTTTAAAGGAAATTGCAGGGCTGGCGTTAGAAGATGCACTTGAATCCCAGTTCTATGTTCAGACCATGAGCCAGCTGTGCCTCTATAAGGGATTACGTTTCAACACATTAGCTTCATTAAGAAAGATATATTTGGTCATTAAAACATTTGCAAATAGTGTTATCTCTTAACATCATCAAGTAAGAAGTACCCATATCTGAACTTGGCATATAAAAGCAGGTTGGCACGGTAAGGTCAGCATTTAATGAAGGGAATCTAAATCCAGGCTGGCCATGGAGACTAACATAGGAGTTTGACCTTGGTCATTCTTATCAGAATTTGGGGTGGAGGGCGCTAGAGGGGGTCATTGGCATTCACCATTCATTCAAACACACATTTGTTAAATTCCTCCAGTGAGCCAGGCACTGTACGTAGATATAGTGATGAACACAAATGGTACAAACACCTGTTGGCATCTGGTACAGAGCTTTTAATTGCTACAGTGGATCCGTGGAGGCTTTGCCAGACTGTTTTCCAGAGCAGAAATATTTTGTGAGGAGTAGCTACTACTTTTTGTCCCTTAAAGGTCTAAAGATCATGGGATTTAAAGTGGAATTTAGTGGGTTGAAGAGATTCGTCAGGTTAAATGCTCAGGTAAAGACCCAATGAACTGGGACTTCTCTGGTGGCACAGTGGTTGAGAATCCGCCTGCCAATGCAGGGGACACGGGTTCGAGCCCTGGTCCGGGAACCCACGTGCTGCGGAGCAACTAAGCCCGTGTGCCGCAACTACTGAACCTGTGCTCTAGAGCCCATGAGCCACAACTCCAGAGCCTGCACACCACAACTACTGAAACCCCTGTGCCTAGAGCCTGTGGTCCGCAGCAAGAGAAGCCACCGCGATGAGAAGCCCGCACACTGCAACGAAGTGTAGCCCCTGCTCACCACAACTAGAGAAAGCCTGCTCACAGCAATGAAGACCCAACGCAGCCAATAAATAGATAGATAGATAGGTAGATAGACCCAGTGAACTGGTTGTGTTAAATAGCTATATTTGAAAATAAATGTTAATTATGTAAGTTCCATGAAGACCAGAACTATTTCCACTTTTTGATCACCATGATAGTGCCTGGCACATAATAGGCACTAGATAACTTTTAAAATTAATGTGTTAGTCAGGAGGTGGGATGGGTGCCTTGGCCAAATAATTTTGAAGAGTGCTAAGCTTAACTAAGCAGAACAGATTTCTTTACTGTAGGCCTTCTCAGAGTTTGTATACATTCTGAGCTTCCAAGATGAGGATACTGCATGCCATGTTTCAGCATTAAACCATAGAGTCTTTTTTTTCAAGAAACACTCATTAACTTATCCCAGTACACCATCTGAGATTTTCTGTGCCCTGCATAATGCCAGGACTTACATTTTTTTTGAGTCCTTCCTTATCTGCATCCTAGAATGTAGAGGTTGGGCAGCCATAGAAGTTTGTTGATAGAGTTCCTAATTTGAGGGCTTCTGAGGACCTGCAGCCATCCTGGAATTGCCTGCCTTTGTACGATGTTGCAGAAGGGTGGACAGAAGAGGAAGAGGCCTGGGGATTCTAAAGTTCCTCTGGAGGGCTGTGTTCTGACTCTAAACTGTCTTCATAATCTCTGGCCTATCTCAGAGTCTTTGAGAAAGCTGTACCCATGGTAGCTCAGTTTCATCAGGGCCCTCCCACCACAGGACACAGAATCACGCCCATTAACCCAAGAGTCGTACATCCTCATGTGAAGAATTGGGCACACAGAATGCCACCAAGGATCCAGGCTCGCAGTAGGATTTTTCTTCTTTTTCATGGAATGAAGTAGGAGGGTAATCAGATTTGATAAATATTTAATTACCACTGTGGGTTTTTAACCCAAAAGTGTTTACCAAGATCTGGAGCTGGAGGAACAAGCAAAAGATGTATCAATATCTTCCACTCCTTCAGAGTCTTGAGTTTTCTGTGACCGTTCAGAAAGAGTTTGGAAGCAGTAAGCTTTGCTTGCCTAGGTCAGAAAGTAGTGCAGTCTTTGTATCCTAGGAAGTTGAATGAAGGTCAACAATCCTGCTCTGTAATCTCATTCAGCTTCAGAGACGGTTAAGCTCGAGAGTCCAGGGAGGACAGTGTGGCCACAGCACTGCCCCCTCACGACTTGTAGTTTCACATGAGATCTATGAGGGTGGGAACCCTGTCTGTTCACTGCTCTATCCCTACCCCCTGCAACAGAGCCTGGCACGTAGTAGGTGCCTGACAGATCTTTGTTGAGTAAATGAATAAAGGAGTTTTCAGCAGGTGAAAGGCTTTAATCCCAGAAGTGGCCCAGGTACCTTAGATATGCATCTTCCAGGTGCACCTCGCCTCAAGTTACACCTTACCCTGCAAGTTTCCTAGAGATTCAGGTGAGGGTCCTTCTGCTCCAGCCATGCCAGCTACTGATAGTAATGCAGCTGCATATCTTATTTACATAAAATGAAATAGTCAGTGCAGATGCTACTATTTGGGCGCAAACCTTTGACGTAAATTAAATCATATTGCCTAAGTGATGTTCTTATCCGTGTCGTTTATGTGACTTGAGGCAGGGGTAATCAGTTTTGTCCACAAACCCTGTCCTAAATAGAATCCGAACTTCATGAGTTATCCCCAAACTTGGCTTTTGGTGAAAATGTTCCTGGGTACTTTGCACTGTGGACATCCTTGCTTTTCCAAGGCTGCTGGCCAAGAAATATAGTATTATCATCAGCAGCATCATATTAAAACAGCCACCATCTATTGAGGGACTATTATAAGCCTGGCAGTACACAAAATTATTTAACACAATCATTTTAACCCCTGGACAGACCTCTAGGGGAAGGTATTTTCTTCCTTCACCACCTAACCAGTTACTGACTGTGTTCTTCAGACTCAGAGACATCAAGTAACTTGCCCTAAAGTTTCCCAGCCAGTGTAGCCAGGCCTCTGTCTCCTCACTGACAGCCTCTCCTTCTGTGTGACCAGTGGTAGACTACAATACTCCCTTGAGGCTTTCTGACATTACAGTTATTATGCAATTCCACTCCCCTTGCCCAGATTTTAGGAAGAATTTTGGTGGAAGTGGGCATGACACTTTTTGTTTAGAGCCAGTAGAGTCAAGTAACAGATTCTCAGCCATGTTTCCCTTAGCAGCATTTGTACTTGGCTTCTTACATAAACTAAGCACCAGCAGTCTTACTTAACAGTGGATCATATTCTGCAGTGAAGTGATATTAAACCTGTTTCATGATCAGATGATGGATACAATTAGTATGGCTTTAGTACCTAGACTAAACGGATAGGAGAGATGCTGACAGTAAGGAAACAGTAAAGGATCTGTAGATTGGGCCTTAGCCTCTGAGAGGATGGAGGGAAAAGATGATGGTCCTGGAAATACCAGGGGGAGAAATAACCAGAAATCAAAATTAAAGCCAGGCTAGATCAGCCATGGTGATGGTGAAGAGGCTTAGTGGGATGACAGCGAGAGAAGCGGGTGGAGGGTCCAAGAATGATCTTCTTGTAGCTCCCATTGCCACTTGGGCACCTCTGCCCTCACCATCTTCCTTTGCCATGGCCTACTTTGCAAAATCATTTCTTTCTAATAGATCTCCAACATAGCCCTTGAACTCCTGTGTCCACAGCAGTCCAGCCTACTTAGCCTGCTGTTCAGATTGCGTACATATGGAATCTTGGAGCATAAACTTCCTGCAAATTTAGGTTATTGTCACACAAATATGAGTTTACTGTCAATTTCCTTTCTCTAGTTTAAGGCCAGAGGTGTTGCTCCTATCTTACAGTTATTTGAACTTCAATTCAGGGGCTTCCCTAGGCTCTGCCTCTGAATTAACCCAAGTAATTAAATCTCAGAAAGTTAACACTCAGTCAACTACCCTTAAGCCATTCCTGCATTTAACCTCCATGATGGTTTTCCCTCTACTGCTTCAGTGTTATTCACTAGGAAATCCCCAAGCTTGCTGTCTCTCTGTACATCGCTCTGCCCCGTGTTAGACATCCCCTGTTTAGGGGATATTGAGCACGTACTCCGTGCCCCGGTATTGTGCACAGTAGGTCCTGTGATCCATGGAGTGACTAACGCAGGCACGGTTTACCTCTGCTATCTCATCCCTCCTCCTTGCCTGTCATTTCTTCTTAATATTAGTATTTCTAGAATTTAATCATAATGTAGTCTCTACCTTGCCTAGACAGACTGTAAGTGATGTGAGGTGGAGAGTGAAAATAGAAGTGAGAGAAGAGTAGTTCAAGGCTGAGAGTTAAGATCCTTGGGTAGGCAGTCCATGTGCTGAGAAGGTCTGTGTTTCTGTTTATCTAGCTATTGTTAAAATGAAAATTTAACTAGAACTACAGTGACTATTTCTGTAGTTCCAGAAAAATAATACATAATAAATTGTAAACTGTCTTTTCTCTCATGATGTAGTTGCTCTAGATTGTAGAAATTTGGCAGACATTCCTAGAACTGTTTGTTAAAATTCAATAGCATGTAATTAAAGGCAGAGACTGCCATTTCTCTGGTGGGTACATTAAAAAATTATATTATATCATTTGGATTTGACCGTGAACTCAGTTCCCAAAAGAATAATGCCAGAAAGACAAAAGGATAAGTATATTGTGCTAAATAGAGGCACAAGTTACATAAAGTAACTACATTTACAGAACTGTCAGTTATACCCTAGCTATTTAAGAGTAATTATGCAAAAGATAGTTTCTGAATGAATGTTACTCTACATGTTGCCAGATGGAAACAGTGATTCTGATGAAATCCTGGGTTTTAAGCCTTGCCAGGCAGCAGAACAAGATTGCTGATGTTTTAAAGCCTGTGTTGACTGACGATTAAAACCAGTATTAATACCTGGATGCTATGTTAGTGAAATGGAATATTTTATAGACACATAGAAGTTTACTGCTTCTTGGAACTTTTTTTTTTTTAAAGACACATTTATTCAGCGTCATGATCAGACTATTACACTTAGCAATCAACAGCATGGGTGCAAAAAAGTCTACATTAAAACCCTTTGTTGGAATGCTTTACACTTTCCACAGAACAGAAACTAAAATAACCTGTTATACAATTAGTCACAAATACAGTCCTCGAGTTATTTTTGCCCATACACATGAGTATTGTCTAAAACATGTCTTCTTTGTAGCAGCCAGGCCCTGCCAGCGCTGTGCTTGGCTGAGCTCACAAATCTGTTGTAACCGGTAGCTTCCCTGTCACTTCTCTGGCTCTCCTCTCCTGCGAAGCTTTGTTTCCTGGCAGTAATCAAAACCTTCTGCCACTGCCACAGCTCCTGCTGCTGCTGGAACCACCACAGCCACCTTGGTTTCGGGGTTTGGCAGAGTATTGACCGCCACCACCATGGGGGCCAGAACTTCTGCCTCCAAAGTTTCCTCCTTTCATGGGTCCAAAATTTGAAGATTGATTGTTGTAACTGCCAAAATCATTGTAGCTTCCACCACCTCCAAAATGGCTTCCATCATTACCAAATCCATTATAGCCATCCCTACTGCCACCATATCCACCACCACTGCGGCTGCCACCAAAGCCACCTCGACCACTGAAGTTTCCTCCACGACCAAAGTTGTCATTCCCACCAAAACTACCTCCACGACCACCACCAAAGTTTCCAGAACCACTTCGACCTCTTTGGCTGGATGAGGCACTAGCCATCTCTTGCTGAGGTAGGGCTTTCCTTGTGTCACAGTTGTAGCCATTCACAGTGTAGTATTTCTGAATGACAATCTTGTCTACAGAGTCATGGTCATCAAAGGTTACGAAAGCAAAGCCTCTCTTTTTGCCACTGCCTCGGTCAGTCACGATTTCAATCACTTCAGTTTTCCCCTACTGTTCAAAGTAATCTCTTAGATGATGTTCTTCAGTGTCTTCTTTAATGCCACCAACAAAAATCTTTTTCACAGTTGAGTGGGCACCAGGCCTTTGAGAATCTTCTCTTGAGACAGCCCTCTTTGGTTCCCCAACTCTTCCATCCACCTTGTGTGGCCTTGCCTTCATGGCCGCATCCGCCTCCTCCACGGTGGCATATGTGACAAACCCGAAGCCTCTGGAGCGTTTGTTGTTTGGATCCCTCATCACCACACAGTCTGTGCACGCTCCCGGCTGCTCACAATGGCTCCTCAGGCTCTCATCGGTTGTTTCAGAGCTCACACCTCTGATGAAGAGCTTCCGCAGCTGTTCGGGCTCTTTGGGTGACTCTGACTTAGACATGACGGCAGTGGAGGGTGGGTGGGGGAGACGTCAACGATGCTTACTCGGCGGCGTCCACGAGCAGAAAGTGCTTCTTGGAACTTTAATATTCATCTAGCACAGAAGTGTACTTTTTCAGATGAGGAAACAGAAACCTGGAGGTTTAAAAATTGGTTTTATGTAGTTGGGGAAGGGAGTGGTGGCATTGTCTACCAATTCCTTGTAATTGTCTCATCAAATAAGTTCTAAGTTAGTGAATGAGTATTTGTTTATTTAGGTTCCTAGAAGTGATTTGTGTTGGGGTGGCCATCCCAGCTATTGCAGAGGTGACTGAAATATAATGAATACTTGGGAACTATTCCTTAGGCTTTATGAAACTTAATCAAACAAGCAATAAAATTTCACTAGCTTTGTTGATATCATGGTACAAAGCAGGCATGCAGTAGTCTTAACATTAATTGCTATACCGAATGAAAGAAATTTTCAGTAGAACTCACCTGATTGTTCTATCAGAGGAAAGGACAGCTAAGTTGCTAGTTTGTTCCAGTTGCTCATTTTCATATACCCACAAATGCTTGTCTTCTGGTCATTACCTGCGATATTTAAGAATAACCCCAGACCTCAGAATGTTAGGGAGATGAGCTTAGATGATTCTGGAATGCATCAAAGCCTTGGGACCCCTCCACCAAAGGACCTCAAGGTAAATATAATGGCATTAAAGACAAGTGGATATGGATTCAAATGTTAGACCTCCTACGTACCAGTTCTTTGTCCTTGGAAATACCAAGTAACCTGTTTGACCCTCAGAGCCCTCATCTGTAAATTGGCTTTCAAAACATGTTTCCTGAGGGTGTGGAGAGGAAATAAAATATTATATGTGAATTTACATGGATATTAAATTAGGATAACATCAGGTATCATCATCATTAGTCTCCAGCGTCTAGGAGATTGATAATTATACACTGTTTGAGGCAACTTGTTGGGGGAAAAAAACCCTAGAAAAAAATATCTATTATTTTGTCATGTTGAAATGTTATATTGAATTTTGCCAGAAGAAATAGAATCACTGGCTCAATTGTAGGTCAGTTTTGTAAAATAGACATAATTTTTTAAAAAGCTACAATTTGGGTCTACGTTATCTTTTTGATTTTCAGAGCTCTTTAATGTACTTCATTTTATCTGGTAAAAAGGGATTTCTCTTGTATGTATTTCCATTCAGATTTGGCAACCTATATGTATCAGAGAGAGTAGATAGTAATCTGGATACTTTCGTGCACTTATGTTTTTGTGTCATCCTCCATCTCTTGAGAGAGGCTGGGGTGAATCTTTGTCCATTGAGTTGAATGAATATAAGCCCAGCTGATGGGAGGGAAATTAAAGCAGCAACAGAAACCCAAAGCTGGTTGAACTTTCACTTTTCCAGGTTAAAAATGGCTTATTTATTAAACCCTGTGATATTATAATGTCGGACTCCAGCTCCTCAAGACTGGGCACACAAAGGCAAAGAAATCAGATTCCAGAGACTGGTGGTGAAGTTTGGGGGTAGCAGCTTTAAGGAAGTTGCTGGGGTATGGGGAGCATAGGTCCAGAGGAGGCTGTAGAATCTGGAGGAAATTCTATACAGCTCATGTCTAGGTTGGTTCTTGTTGTTGTTTTTTAGTGTTGGCTTTTCATTTTAATCTTCTATTGGAAGTCTCTGACTTAGGATATTAATGTAGAACAAGGATTTATTTCTGCATTGTGATTTTAGGGTCAGTCTTGCAGAGTTTTTTATTTAATAAGAAGTACAGAACTAGTGGGGGGTTTTTGGGTTTTTTTTTAAACCCTCTGCCTATTACCCATAAAATGGAATGGATGACAAGGAGGAGAGAGCATGAAAACATGAGTGAGGACAGGTCACAGGGTCGTGATGGGGCAAGAGCAAGGAGACATGCAGCGAGGAATCACAGAGGGGCATTTCCTTGACAGACACGCTCGTCTAATGGTGGATTTCACGGGGAAGAACATTCCTGGTTAGAAGGGTCTTTTCTTGAAAAACGAGTTTAACTTTGGATTGTATTCATGAGTGGCAGAAACCATCACTGGTGGGGTCATGGCTGCAGGAAGGTGATAGGGGGTGTTGATATCAATATTGTAGATTTCATTTCTACAGAAAAATGTACTAGGTCAGGCTTAATTCTGGCCTGTCTCATCATTTTGTGCGGTTTATGCAAGGATCTATTAAAAGTACTCACCAAAGAGCAAAATCACTGAAGTCCTTTTAATTGTAAAACAAAGAGTCTCACCATATTGTCGGCCAGCTCAGAAGACAATCACAGTAGGCTGTGTTATCTTCTTTAAAAGTGTACCTTTTTTGACTAGATTCCTCAAAAGGCAATCTGAGAATTTTCATAAAACTTAAAGACTTAAGTCTAAAACACAAAATTACCAAGCCAGTAACCTTTCAAAAAGATTTATATGTATGAAACTCTAATATGTTTCTCATGTAAATTCATTTTCATATATTTCCCACAACTTCCTGTTCTGTTTACTGTTTCTGTCTCAAAAAACAAACCAAAAAACCCAACTAGGGCTTCCCTGGTGGCACAGTGGTTGAGAGTCCGCCTGCCAATGCAGGGGACACCGGTTTGTGCCCCGGTCCGGGAAGATCCCACATGCTGCGGAGCGGCTGGGCCCGTGAGGCATGGCTGCTGAGCCTGCGCGTCCGGAGCCTGTGCTCCGCAACGGGAGAGGCCACAACAGTGAGAGGCCCACGTACCACAAAAAAAAAAAAAAAAAAAAAAAAACCAACCAACTAATATTGGTTAGTCCCCTTAAATTATCTTTTATATATGTAGTTCTTATATTTTTAGTCCCTTGAATCATAGTATATTTTAATGACTAAAGTATCCAGTTGTTATAAATTATGGGCATTATAAGGATTAAACCTGGTTTCTCAGTTGTGGATGAATGTCTTTTTATTTGAATATGCGACAGTTTAAAGATAAAGGTATAAGTATCCATTGTTAATTGTTTTTTCTTTCTCTTTTTCTCTGTGGTACAAAATATGGTAAAATACCTGCTAACTCACCACCTTGAACACCCATAGGTCAGTTAAGAAAATTTCCCATAGCCTATTTTATATAATATACCTTCTGGCTCATCCCATTATACAGAAAAAAAACATTTTTCTTTTGAGAAAATTACAGCTCTTAAAAGTTTATCCACATACAAAAGGAATGTGTTGGTGGATATTCTTTATGCTGTATAGTTCTCATTATTTTTTTAAAACAAGCAATTTAGTACCCTTCTTAATAACAATTGAGAATTTTTGCTTGAACGTTTTCTCTTCTTTGTCACCACGAGCTGTTTACCAGGCTCAGTCATTCATTTGATATTTATTTAGAGTGAACTATATGGAAGGCTCCATTTTAGACTCTGCAGATTTAACAGCGGAAAACAGGAAAAAAAATCCTGTTTTCATAAAGTTAGCACTCTGTCAATATAACACTGAATAACGAATATATTTCATGTCAAGTAGTGGTGAGTTATATGAAGAAAAATAACTCATAATAAGGGGATAGAAAATGATAGCGTGCGGGGGGGTGGAGATGCTGTTTTACGTAGGAAGGGCTCTGATCAAGTGCCACTTGAGCAGGCACCGAGTGCCAGGCTGCGCCATGTATGGGGAAGAGCCCTCTGGCAGGTACTGTTGAGCACCAGTTGCCCAAATCTCTTGCCTTGATTCCATGCCGTTTATTGCTCTAGTGTATCCTTCACTATCTTTTCAGAAAGTGCCAGGTTTGCTTTTCAAGTACTACAGTATCTGTCTTGCCAAGTCTGGCAGACAGTGCTTATTTTGGTCTGTATTTTGTTAGCAGATCAGTTCTATGTTGAGTTCAAATGGCACTCTGATTTCAAGAGTGATTCTAATCCTTGTTCTAGAGGAATAGTAAATAGGCGCTGTGGATCGGGTAGATGAATATTGAAGTACTTTTACAAAATTCCGTGTCAAGTGAAAATGTGCCTGAGTCTCCCTGTGACCTTGTACTTTTCTCCTTAGACCTCCCCCGAGCTTGCATTCCAAGTCAGCATGAATAATCCTACTTAGCTCTTTGAAAGGTAGAATGGCCACATTTATCGTGAGCCTACCATTTGCCAGTCCTCTGCCATGCACTTTACATGCCTTACTTCATTTAACCTTTCTAGCTGTTCAGGACGGTTATCCTCATTTTATAGACGAG
Source organism: Aethalodelphis obliquidens (assembly GCF_003676395.1). Classification (NCBI taxonomy): domain Eukaryota; kingdom Metazoa; phylum Chordata; class Mammalia; order Artiodactyla; family Delphinidae; genus Aethalodelphis; species Aethalodelphis obliquidens. Next base: position 19,832,095 of record NW_020837949.1, read on the forward strand.
AGTGAGGCAGAGTAATGGTGTGTACTTTATCCCAGGTCACAGAGAGAGTAAGGGGGAGAGCCAGGATTTGATCCCTGGAAGCTAAGCCCGCAATCTCACCCTTTGTCCTGCATGGACTCCTGGGAGGTTGGACTTGGGATGGGATTGCATTAGACGCAAAGAGGCTAAATAGGCTGCTTGACTCGACACCTGTTTATAATATTAGTTGGGCAAAAAGTCCTCCTCTAACCACATTTAGCCTGTGCACAGGGTGGACAGATCTGTTTTCACCACCTCCATGTTCCCTTCCCTGTTTTCACTGAGCCAAACATAAAAGGCCTAATAGCTACTCTTTGCACCTGTTGTCTTTGTACCGAGTCTCCACTTTGGGGTTGTTTTTTCTTTTTCTCCTTCTCTCACCTTTCCCTCCCCACTTTTATGTTCCTGGCACCCCACTGCCCTCTCACTTCCTCCCCATCATTAAAACAGAAAAAGGTTGGAGTCCCCGAAGTTTTCTCTACTGTGGACAGTAAGCTGAAGCTGCAGCGGTTGGGCATGACTGTAAATGTTAAAGTGACTATTCTGGAGCTTTGGGACACATGTTCATTTCTCATTCTTAGCACGGGTTATCACTCTCTTTTTTACCCTCCCTGTAAATGTTTCTCAGGACACTCAGTTATATGATTTGCTTTCCAGTACATTTGGCATAATTTTAAGAGTATCTTTGTACCATAACCCTCTTTATCTGATAAATTACAGTTCATTTTAGCTGTCTGTCTTAACATTTCTGATTATAGAAAATGCAGTTTTAATAACAGAGGTATATGGTTGAATACATCCTTGTAATTAATAGAGATATTGCTGACATTGTATTTGAAAACAGTGTTCTGAACAGGATGAGCTGCAGGATAATATGAGAGTTTTCAGAACTTTTTACGTTATTTTTAAAATCTTTCAGTTATCGAGTCATTACTGTAGTTTGAAATTGAGGTTTATCACATTGCCACTCATCTTTTGAAATTGGTATCTTTTTCAGTACGGTCAGATAGTACCAGAATCAAGAGAAAATAAGCTTTGTCTTTGTTTCAACTTGCGACACATTGCTGCTGTTCCCCACCTCCCCACTTTAGTCAACACATGTTGAGTTCTAGGTGCCAAGATTCATGGACATGGTTCTCTTTTCTTAAGGAGCCAGTAGACTATAACAGATACGTAAATGCAAGGATTATTTCCCTCTCCTCTAGTTTCTTACAGTTCAAAAGAATTTATCTTTTTGAGATAAGGGTGTCTTCAGAAAGACTTTCACTTGGATAAAGTAAGTGATGAAACCAAATTGAAAAATCTTATTTATCATCCCATGTTGTGTAATAGAATCTGTAGGAATTGTTAACCTGTGAATCACCTCTATATTGCTTTTTATCTAAGCTGGTTACATAGAAGATAAGACAAATGAAGGAAACTGTAGCAGCTAGGTCATTATAACTGAGGTACAATTTTTATTTTTTAATGACTTGTTCTCTGGCTTTAGGTTGACATTAACTATACTGGGAGGGAGCACGTGAATTAATCATTGGAAAGTTATATTGCTATGTTTCACTGGTTTCTAAGCTTTGGTTGAACATTTAAGGGGCTTTTAGTGAAGTTATCAAGTACATCGCTGCATCACTTCCATTGAGTTCGCCAACTGTGACTAAGACACTCATGGTAACGAATGAGGATCTCTTCTAGGTGGTAAACTGAGGCTCCAGGGCAGCGGCTGAACTCTGATCGTTGTTGAACTAAATGTCCATGTACAGAACAGTATGGCTGCCCAGGGTGCTCTCAGATCAGATTTAAGAGCTATTTGGAAAAAAAATGGCTTTATGAACACTTAGCTAAGAGACGTTCCTGATTGTAAAAGTGATATTCTTGCTAGTGTTTGTACTCTTTCTTATCCCCAGGATGATTCAGTGGGACTCGAGTAATATTACATCAGGAAAGCTGGAGTTCTCTGATAGACAAACTCTAAGTGTGCAAAAGACTAGATACCGATTTTTCTTTGTATAATTAGCGCTTGCACAATACTAGGCTGTTCGTGCTTTGTTGAACTGAGAGCTAAATCCCAGAAAGTTGGTATGAGAGAATCAGAAGATGAGGGCAGGGCTGGCATAGGCCAGCTGCTTGAGGAGTTGTGTCAGTGGCTGGCAGCCTCAACAGAATGCTCCTTTGCAGTATTGCTTCTGCTTTGTCACGAATGAAAGGTGTATAACAAATGTTGGTTCAAGGGGAGTGAAGCCAAAGAGGAAGGAGGAGAAAAGAATTGAAGGAAGAACTGAAAAGAAACTGAAGACAGCTGTAGTCTAAACGAGCTCCAGTATCCAGATTGGAATAACCTGCGTCTCAGCATAGAGAATTGTAGACAGGGTGGCAGCTCTGCCATGGAGTGGCCACCTCGGAAGACAGTGAGGTATCCCAGGACCACTGGACCAAATCGTCTTTTGGCTGAGTTGAGGTAGTCTAGCCTCTAGATGACCTTCCCCTCCTCCAACTCTAATTCTTTAAACATCAGAGTATCCTAATTTTTAAAACAAGGACCCTGAGACCCAGAGAAGTTGAGTGGCTTGCCCAAGGTCACAAGCAGTCAGGTCACCCTTGGAAAGTGACCACTGTCAAGCAGAAGCCTTCAGTTCTAAATAAGCTGCCTTGTGGGGTATGCCAGTCTCCCTGTCACCATCAGTGCTTTAGGCAGAATGAGAGTGATTGCTTGTCAGGGATGTTGCAAAGAAGATTCTTGCAAAAGGATTCCATGACCTGTAAGGTCCCTTACAACTTTAAATTCTGTGATTCTAGCTCTGTTTTCATTGGTTTAGTAAGATAGTGTTCTCCCCCTAGCTCCTTAACTCCTTATAGAAATGGATCTTGGAAAGCATTTTGTTACATTTTCTATTTAAAATAACAATTAGCCTTGCATCTCAGGTACTTTCAATGGTGTATTTTACCATGTGTAGGATTCGTTGGGAATATGAGTTTATTTAGTTACATGTGAAGTGGTAGTTTGGTGAAATAACATTGTGGCTTCTCACTAAACTAAAAGCTCAAGAAAACAGAGAGCCCCTCATTTTCCCAGCTGTCAACCTGACTGATATTTTAATTTTTCTGCCCTGTAGAAAACCTCAGTCTCTTATCCAATAGATAAATGAGTGAACCCCCCAGGAAATGCAGCAGAATGTTTCTGTTTGCCAATGCAATAAATGCAGAAGCTAATAAATGTCTCCTTCCATCAGGAGGAGGCGTGTAATGAGTAAATGATGAGAAAACGAATTGAGGGAAGCAAATGATCCATCCGATCTAAGATGACAAACAGTTTCTTAATAACTTGTCCTCCAGTTGGAGAGAGGGCTTTCACCAGGCAGAGAGAATGCCTGTTGGAAATAAGCCTAGCACACGGCCATTTACATCTGGCCGCTGATGGATTTATTTAGCCTGGTTCCATTTGGGTCACACTGAGCAATAAGCTGCAATTCAAACTCAGCCTGGTTATGGCTGGCTTTCTTTGCTCTGTAATTTCTATGAATGTGTGCTGGGAAAAGGATTCATTTCAGGGCCTAATTCACATTTCTTACCCCAGATTACACTTACGTTTCACATTTGTCTTTTCAGCAAAGACCTTTTTTAGAAGTAGAGATCCAGTCTCTTTCCCTCGAGGTATGTTCAGATCACAGGGGTTTCACAAGAACTTCTTTCCTGTGGGGTGAATATGCTGTTCTTTATAATGCTTTTGTGTACCTCAGCTCTCTAAATCTCCAGGGTCTGCCTTTATGGAAACCAGCAGAATACTGTATGCTTTGTCCCTCGTGGATGGCTGCACTCTTGCTTACGGGTCTAGTTTGGAAGGACTTACACTAGGCAGAAGGCACAGTGTGATTAAGACGGAATAAATGAGATAGGCTTTGGAAGAAAAGGAGTTGCGATCCACACTGAAGATGAGAGAGAGACTCCATGCCGGACCAAGAAGTCATTTGATGAAATGCATTTTATCATCACCCCTTTGTGGGATCTTTCTAAGAACATTTCTCAGGAGAGTCATGGGGAAAAGATTGGCTACCAAATACCAGCAGTTTTCAGGCACAGATTTTCATGAGTATTTCTAAAAGAAGACTATCAAATTGCCTTTACTGGGTATTCCATAATTATCTTTTCTTCCCCATTCCACCTCCCCCCTCCCTGCACTTTGTCTTATTTGTATTTAAAAAAAAAATTCTGGTATTTTTTAGTACCACACGAATGAATGCATTTCTGCAGTTGAGGAGTGAAACTTTTAAGTAGTCGTAGGGTTTAGGGGCATAATGCAGAAAAATGTTAATGAGTCATCAAATAAAGCTGGACATACATGATACTGCAGGGCCCTTGGTGTACTTGGCAGCATATGAAATGTGCCTTAGATATTCAGGAATCCTGCACAGTATTTTCTAAGGGAGAGCCATTATACCTGAAAGCTAAGACTTTTCAATGTGCTTCTATTCACATGCATATTTCTATGCCAGCTCTTTCAAAAGGCCTTTCCTTTGAAATACAAAAAGATAAACATGTCTTTGAAATGGATAGGTGATCTCTTTGCCACTTTTGAAATCTTTCTCCATTTCATATCTGAGATTTTTTAACACCTAAATTAAGAATGACTTTTCTGTTCACCTGAGTAGCTTTATACGCATTGCCAGCACTTGAGAGAACCATTGTCACAGTTATTATTAACATCTGAGTTTGGGTACAAAATCGATGAAAGGAAATTAAAACTTGAGATAGGATTGGATCTTTGCATTGGATCTAATTTTTGCTTGAGTATTGCAGTTCATTGTTAGGTGACTTAAATAAATATGATACCTCCATGGTCAAAGAAAACCATGAATTTATCAAGTACTTACAGAGGTACCATCTATTGCTTAGTATTGAAAACACTACAGTATTTTAAAATCTCAAGACCTAAGACCTTACAGCCCTGGATTTGGAGCATGAGACCTGGGCTGATTTGGTTATAGCGCTTACTACCTGTGGGACAATAAGCAAATGTATAATGTTGGTTAAGCATACCATTCCTTATAGGTAAAATGAAGACAGTAGCCTCTAACTTTACTTCCTCCTTGACTGGTTTTTATTGTATAATCAATTGATATAAATCATTGCTTCCTAGTCGTATTTGCTGTTGAGGAGTCCAAGTCTCCACTAGCCTCGCAATGGTTTTAACTCTTGCTTTGATGGAATTGTGTTCTTCTGTAAACGTGGAATCCGTAGAGCCTCTGCTCTTCTAGGGACTTTTTTTTTGCTGTACGCGGGCCTCTCACTGTTGTGGCCTCTCCCGTTGCGGAGCACAGGCTCCAGACGCGCAGGCTCAGCAGCCATGGCTCATGGGCCCAGCCACTCCGCGGCATGTGGGATCCTCCCGGACCGGGGCACGAACCCGTGTCCCCTGCATCGGCAGGCAGACTCCCAACCACTGCGCCACTAGGGAAGCCCCCTAGGGACTTTTTTCATATGACTATCACATCCCTCTGGATTATGAGGACTGGAATCATATAACTACTTAAATTTCTTTTTAAGTATTTCCCTCAGCTACTAGTACCTTGTCTTAGGAGATGGCTGTCAGTAAATATTTGAGTGAATAAAAAAATGAACATTGACTCGCTTAACAAATGGCAGAAGAATTTCAGAGACACCAAGAATAAATAGGGTTTTAACGTTCATAATTTAAAAGTTTTTCCCTCCTCTTTAAAAAATTAATACATATTATCTCATCTGTATTGACCTTGTGGGTGGATGCACCTGTAGCTTGTGAAAATGCCAGGATTTTGTTTCTATTTCTTTGTTTTGGAGGAGAGCTGGTACAGTTTGGAACATTATGAGAAAATGGTTGTGTAACTGTCCTTATTCTTGAATCTGTTCACCAAGAACTAAACCTTAAAGGAATTTAAATATTTCTTCTCTTCTTTTCCTTCGTCCAGAGAAAAAAACATAGCCTAAAACCAACTTCCATCCCTCTGTTGTATGGGTCATCTGTTGCTTATTTTAGCTGTCCTCTGTGACAACTTGAGTATTTAAGTTGCTTTTCATTTTTCAATATTATAAACTCTGTGATGAAAAATTTTTTCCCTAAATCTTTATGCACACTTGTGAATATTTCAGACATTTCTAGAAATGAAGCTGAGTCGAAGGCATTTGAGACATGTTGCTGTAAATTGTACCAACTTACAGGACTTTGTCTGGGCCTCTCCATTCTCTTCCGTCAGGACCCCTTCCTTCCCTGACACTTCCCCTTCCTCTCAGGGAGTCACCGGTTACTCTGCTCTGCTCTACACTGGTTACTTCTGCTTTCGGAAGTGTTAGTCCTGTTCACCCCCCCGTTTGCTTGTGAGTCCCTATTAAGAAGTTAACTGACCGTAAGCTAAAGGGGTAATAAATGGATTAGCCTTGAGTTTCTCAACCTGAATTCTGAGGAAACAATCTCAGAAGGTCTTCAAATCTCTGTGAGAATCTTTAAAGTCTGTTTTCTGTTCTGTGATTTCTGTGATTATTTCTGTAGTTAATGTAATCATATTTTCAGTCGGTAGGACCGCCCCACACGTTTGAGGAACACTAGGCTGGGCGACAGAACCTGCTGCCCCCGTGCATTTGCACTGTAACAGGGGGCTCTTGGAGGCACAGAGGACTGCGAAGCTGAAGGCAGTTCTGTTTGCTACTGCAATGGATTCACTGCTTGTATTTCTCTCCCCACTGGCCTTTAAAGACGTCTTCACCCTCCCACCCCTGGACCTGGCCCGTGTTAGTTCTTCAGTGAGCTCTTCTGAATGAATGAATTTGAGGGCTGGAAAAGAAGGTGAAATGGGTAAGAAAGAGCATCCAGGGGAGCACCGATTCTTAGTATAACATTGTGTGTGAAGGAAGAACTAAACAGAGTTGATGATAAAAGCAGCTTGTGTCCGTCTGCTCCTCTACAGTAAGGATTACTGTTAACAGCTTTCCTTTTAGCCCACGGTTTTCAAGAGAACACCATGTGCGTGAATGCACGCCCATGCACATGCTGAGCAAGTGCAGGAGAGTTTGCATGTTAGATTTATAGAGTTCCCTTCTGTGGGAGACAGGAGACCCACTAGGGTGAGGTGTAGTGCAAGCCTGAGCTCAGCTGGCAATACATACGCGATGCTGTCTGGATAGAGCCATGCAGTGCGTGTGCTCTTAAATGTGCACGTGGTAGCACCTTGTTGAGCCCTGCACAAGTTAAGACTGATGACCTTGAGAATGACTGTGTTACATTCCTCAGCGAGAGCTTCCTGCACTGGTAACATGCAGTGATTTCAGAGTTTCTATATGGGTCTTGCAAGACATCATGTGATAACCCTTCCGATGACTGAATTTGCTGTCTCATGGTTGTAGAAGGGTAGTGAGATGCACAACTGTGTCAAGAGCAGAAAGGCCTTAGGTGTGTAATAGAGAAGACTGAAAGGTGAGTGTAGAAGGGTGGATACTGTTTTATTTCAGCTAGAAGAGCTACAAACAATAGGAAGATTTGAGACCTCTTACTGACATTATTATATAAAAGAAAAAGTGAGAAAAATGAATACCTTATAATTAGGATAAGTGGGAAACCTCCATTTAAGCGAGGTTAATGGGAGCTGTGGGTGGGAGAGGGTCAGGCAGTCACTTTCCCAGTAGTTTCTAGGTAAGTAACCTTTCTTTCATGATACCAATTTGCGCATAATACCTGTTGGAAATTGAGGCATAATTTTCTTATAAAAATGATACAAGCCCACGATGAAAACTTAAATTGTTATAGAAGGCTATTAAATAAGAAGGAAAAGTATCTCCTCCTCAGGTCCCCTTTCCAGGGGTAACACATATTCCTTGCAGAATATTTCAGGGTGTGTGCGTACATATACATCATATACTCATCATTTTATAAAATACACTGTCCGAATTGTCTTACAACTTTGTTTTTCATACTACTTGGATCTCTTTCCATCCATATCAATACAAGTAGTAGATCTCTCTTATTTCTAAAGGGGTTAGAATAAAGTTTTGCAAGTGGAGAGAATTCTGATAAGAAGCTTGAATTCTGACAAAAAACCTAGAGAAATTAAAAGGAAATAAAACCACAACCTACTTAAGAACTGAATATGAAGGGTAGTTAGGTACTTGAGAGAAATACAGGGCTTTAGAGACTCATTAGAAAAACTACTTCCTAGAAATAAATAAAAGATCACACTATATGTGGTCCTATAGCACTATGATTTTTTAATTATACACTTATTTGTGTGATTTTTAAATTTATGTCTGTCTTCTCCAGTATGCCACAAGCTCCATAAAAGTAGGGCCAAGTATCTTGTTTGTTCACCGTCCCATTCCAAATTCCTGGCCTAGTGTCTGGCACAGACCTTCAGTATTTGTAGAATGAAGAAATGAACAGATAATAGGAAACTTAGACTGCCAAATGAGTGTTTGGTGCAGGTGTTTAGTTAAATTGCTCAGATGAAGAAACTGAGGCGTGAGGTAATATAACTAATACAGCTTGTGTATTATTGCAGGGCTGTCAATGAATGTAGAATTCCTATTCTGATTAGAAAACTAAATCCAGAAAAAAAACCCTTCAGACTCTAATTAGTGAAGTTTCTAAAGTGCCGGCAATAAAACCAGAAATGCCAGAAGAAGCTCTGAATAGCTGTTTCTTTATATGAGAAATAGTAACGATGGAATGAAAGTGTAATTACAAAAGCAGTTTATTAATTTTGCCAAGGTACCCAGGAGACAGTGGGGTTTTCATGAAATGTGGCTTCTTAGAGATGGTAAGATTTGATGCTAGAGGTAAGCATAGCTTTAAATTTTTTAATTCTTTCTGTTCTGTGTCAGAAAAGGAGAGAGGCAGAAGGAAACAAATTTCTGATGTGTAGAAGCAGAGGATTCCACAAGGGAAAGGAGAAAGATGCTCCTACTGGGTCATTGCATTTGACTTTATTAAATTATTCATGAGGTGTACAAAAAGCAAACATATCAAGGCATAAGGAAGGTCTGTTCCTCATTTATTTGACTCTCGATATCATAAAAATGGAATAGCTTAAATTAGGAAAGTTTTTGGTTTGGGTTTTGTTTTTCTTTATTTAATGAAAGTCTAGAAGTGAGCAGTCCAGGGCTGGCACGGTGGCTTCAGTGTCATTAGAGCCCCAGGCACTTAACCATTTCACTCCTGTGTCCTCGTACAGGGTTTCCCTCTTTAAGGTGGACTCATATTCCACGATGGCTGCTGGAGCTCTGGCCATTGTATCTACATTGCAGATTAGGAGAAAGGAAAAAGGCAAAATGGCTGAAAAGATTCCCTGCCAGGTGAGGTCAGCTGTCTTTAAGCAGCCTACCTGGAAGTCCCACACAACAGTTCTGCTTATGGCTCAGCCTAAATAGAAGCGAGCTGGGGATTTTAGTTTAGTTGACTATATATCCAGCTTAAAATGGAGTTATCTAAGGAGGAAGGAGAGATTCTGGGATAAGCTAGTGCTGATAGTCTTTTCCACAGGGAATCTTCATTTGTCTTTACTGTGGAACCTAGTAGGGTTTTTGATTCATTAGAAACTGCTAAATTAGTAATTTATTATTGATCCCCAGTGATATGGACTTGAAAAAGTAGGGCTGAGAAAAAGTAAGATACACTTATAGATGTACACAAATGGTTATAAGCAGATATTTAGGGATGCTCAGCATAAATACATAGTCTTGTAAGTTTATTACTTTCACAAAACAAAACATTACTCAGTGTTAGAAAAATGGAGATGAAGTTTGAATCCACCTACTTGATGGTCATTCTTCAGGTTCATGCGTAGTTGTTTAGGTAAATTAATGGGGACCCAGGCTCTGATGGATTGGCCAAGGAGCCAGGGGCTGTTGGCAGTAGTATTGTGATGGAGAACCACTGTCTTCCACAGGGAGAAGCCAGGCTGTCTGCCAAGAACTGACCTTCCATTGTCCCGTTGATGCAATCACCCTGAAAGATAAGACCCTCATTTTGTGTGTTAAAAAGTGAGACTTAGTTTAAATAACCCAAACCATTCCTTGGTGTGCCTTTAAGAAACAGAATCCTGAATCTGATATACTGTGCATCTGAGCCAGTGTTGGCAATTTGCAAGCTATTTAAATATTAGCTTTGATTTTCCTGTCTTGTAGACAGAATTCTCCTGAGCCCCAGGGGAGTAGGGGGAGGGAAAGGGATGAAAGGAGAGAGTCCAGGAACAGTGGAATCAAGGGCATGGGTCTGAGGAGTGCCAATAATGGAAGGTTCTTCAAGATGCCAACTACTCTCTATTCAAAAGCCACTTTTCTCACTGAGAATTATCAAATCCCTTCCCCTGCTCCTGCCCATCTGTAACAGACTTCTGCGTGTACAGGAACGCAGGGAAGGCAGAACTCAAACCTGCCAGTAGGCTCACTGTTAGAAGGTTTGCCAGGAGAAATACTGAAATCACTTGATCAAATGAACTTAGATGATTAGTGATTTCTTATGTTTTTAATTTAATTTTATTTATTTTTTTATACAGCAGGTTCTTACTAGTCATCAATTTTATACACATCAGTGTATACATGTCAATCCCAATCGCCCAATTCAGCACACCACCACCACCCCAAACCGGTTCCCCTGCCACTGCTTTCCCCCTTGGGTGTCCATACGTTTGTTCTTTACATCTGTGTCTCAATTTCTGCCCTGCAAACCGGTTCATCTGTACCATTTTTCTACGTTCCACATATATGCGTTAATATACGATACTTGTTTTTCTCTTTCTGACTTCCTTCACTCTCTATGACAGTCTCTAGATCCATCCACGTCTCAACAAATGACCCAATTTCGTTCCTTTTCATGGCTGAGTAACATTCCATTGTATATATGTACCACATCTTCTTTATCCATTCGTCTGTTGATGGGCATTTAGGTTGCTTCTGTGACCTGGCTATTGTAAATAGTGCTGCAATGAACATTAGGGTACATGTGTCCTTTTGAATTATGGTTTTCTCTAGGTATATGCCCAGTAGTGGAATTGCTGGATCATACGGTAATTCTATTTTTAGGTTTTAAGAAACCTCCATACTGTTCTCCATAGTGGTTGTAACGATTTACATTCCCACCAACAGTGCAAGAGGGTTGCCTTTTCTCCACACCCTCTCCAGCATTTCTTCTTTGTAGATTTTCTGATGATGCCCATTCTGACTGGTGTGAGGTGATACCTCATTGTAGTTTTGATTTGCATTTCTCTAATAATTAGTGATGTCGAGCAGCTTTTCATGTGCTTCTTGGCCATCTGTATGTCTTCTTTGGAGAAATGGCTATTTAGGTCTTCTGCCCATTTTTGGATTGGGTTGTTTGTTTATTTAATATTGAGCTTCATGAGCTGTTTATATATTTTGGAGATTAATCCTTTGTCCGTTGATTCGTTTGCAAATATTTTCTCCCATTCTGAGGGTTGTCTTTTTGTCTTGTTCATGGTTTCCTTTGCTGTGCAAAAGCTTTGAAGTTTCATTAGGTCCCATTGTTTATTTTTGCTTTTATTTCTGTTACTCTAGGAGGTGGATCAAAAAAGATCTTGCTGTGATTTATGTCAAAGAGTGTTCTTCCTGTGTGTTCCTCTGAGTTTTATAGTGTCTGGTCTTACATTTAGGTTTCAAATCCATTTTGAGTTTATTTTTGTGTATGGTGTTAGGGAGTGTTCTAATTTCATTCTTCTACATGTAGCTGTCCAGTTTTCCCAGCACCACTTAATGAAGAGACTGTCTTTTCTCCATTGTATATCGTTGCCTCCTTTGTCATAGATTAGTTGACCATAAGTGTGTGGGTTTATCTCTGGGCTTTCTGTCTTGTTCCATTGCTCTATGTTTCCATTTTTGTGCCAGTACCATATTGTCTTGATTACTGTAGATTTGTAGTATAGTCTGAAGTCAGGGAGTTTGATTCCTCCAGCTCTGTTTTTTTCCCTCAAGACTGGACTGCTTTGGCTCTTCAGGGTCTTTTGTGTCTCCATACAGATTTTAAGATTTTTTGTTCTAGTTCTGTAAAAAATGCCATTGGTACTTTGATAGGGATTGCATTGAATCTGTAATTTGCTTTGGGTGGTATAGCCATTTTCACAATATGGATTCTTCCAATCCGGGGACATGGTATATCTCTCCATCTGTTGGTATCATCTTTAATTTCTTTCATCAGTGTCTTACAGTTCTCTGCATACAGATCTTTTGTCTCCCTAGGTAGGTTTATTCCTAGGTATTTTATTCTTTTTGTTGCAGTGGTAAATGGGAGTGTTTCCTTAATCTCTCTTTCAGATTTTTCATCATTAGTGTATAGGAATGCAAGAGATTTCTGTGCATTAATTTTGTATCCTGCAACTTTACCAAATTCATTGATTAGCTCTAGTAGTTTTCTGGTGGCATCTGTAGGATTCTCTATGTATAGTATCATGTCATCTGCAAACAGTGACAGTTTTACTTCTTCTTTTCTGATTTGTATTCCTTTTATTTCTTTTTCTTCTCTGCTTGCCGTGGCTAGGACTTCCAAAACTATGTTGAATACTAGTGGTGAGAGTGGACATCCTTGTCTTGTTCCTGATCTTAGAGGAAATGCTTTCAGTTTTTCACCATTGAGAATGATGTTTGTTGTGGGTTTGTCATATGTGGCCTTTATTTTGTTGAGGTAGGTTCCCTCTATGCCCACTTTCTGGAGCGATTTTATCATAAATGGGTGTTGAATTTTGTCAAAAGCTCTTTCTGCATGTATTGAGATGACCATATGGTTTTTATTCTTCAATTTGTTAATATGGTGTATCACATTGATTGATTTGCATATATTGAAGAATCTTTGCATCCCTGAGATAAACCCCACTTGATCATGGTGTCTGATCCTTTTACTGTGCTGTTGGATTCTGTTTGCTAGTATTTTGTTGAGGATTTTTGCATCTATATTCATCAGTGATATTGGTCTGTAATTTTCTTTTTTTGTAGTATCTTTGTGTGGTTTTGGTATCAGGGTGATGGTGGCCTCATAGAATGAGTTTGGGAGTGTTCCTTCCTCTGCAATATTTTGGAAGAGTTTGAGAAGGATGGGTGTTAGCTCTTCTCTAAATGTTTGATAGAATTCATGTGTGAAGCCATCTGGTCCTGGACTTTTGTTTGTTGGAAGATTTTTAATCACAGTCTCAATTTCATTACTTGTGATTGTTCTGTTCATATTTTCTATTTTTTCCTGGTTCAGACTTGGAGGGTTCTGCCTTTGTAAGAATTTGTCCATTTCTTCCAGGTTGTCCATTTTATTGGCATAGAGTTGCTTGTAGTAGTCTCTTAGGTTGTTTTGTATTTCTTCAGTGTCTGTTGTAACTTCTCCTTTTTCATTTCTAATTTTATTGATTTGAGTCCTCTCCCTCTTTTTTCTTGATGAGTCTGGCTAATGGTGTATCAATTTTGTTTATCTTCTCAAAGAAGCAGCTTTTAGTTTTATTGATCTGTGCTATTGTTTTCTTTGTTTCTATTTAATTTATTTCTGCTCTGGTCTTTATGATTTCTTTCCTCCTGCTAACTTTGGTTTTTGTTTGTTCTTCTTTCTCTAGTTCCGTTATGTGTAAGTTAGATTGTTTATTTGAGATTTTTCTTGTTTCTTGAGGTAGGCTTGTATAGCTATAGACTTCCTCTTAGAACTGCTTTTGCTGCATCCTATAGGTTTTGGATTGTCGTGTTTTCATTTTCATTTGTCTCTAGGTATGTTTTGATTTCCTCTTTGATTTCTTTGGTGATCTCTTGGTTATTTAGTAACGTATTGTTTAGCCTCCATGTGTTTGTGTTTTTTACGTTTTTTCCCCTGTGATTCATTTCTAATCATATAACGTTGTGGTCAGAAAAGATGCTTGATATGATTTCAATTTTCTTAAATTTATTGAGGCTTGATTTGTGACCCAAGATGTGACCTATCCTGGATAATGTTCCGTGCACACTTGAGAAGAAAGTGTAATCTGCTGTTTTTGGATGGAATGTCCTATAAATATAAATTAAATCTATCTGGTCTATCGTATCATTTAAAGCTTCTGTTTCCTTGTTTATTTTCATTTTGGATGATCTGTCCATTGGTGGAAGTGAGTTCCCCACTACTATTGTGTTACTGTCGATTTCCTGTTTTATAGCTGTTAGCAGTTGCCTTATGTATTGAAGTGCTCCTGTGTTGGGTGCATATATATTTATAATTGTTATATCTTCTTCTTGGAATGATCCCTTGATCATTATGTAGTGTCCTTCCTTGTCTCTTGTAACATTCTTTATTTTAAAGTCTATTTTATGTGATACGAGTATTGCTACTCCAGCTTTCTTTTGATTTCCATTTGCATGGAATATCTTTTTCCATCCCCTCACTTTCAGTCTGCATGTGTCCCTAGGTCTGAAGTAGGTCTCCTGTAGATAGCACATAATTAGTGATTTAAAAAAAAATTTCTATATCTCTTAAAATTGTTGTGGTAGAGAAAAGTGAGGCTCTCTGATTCTGTGTAATTCTGTAAGAAGACAGGAAGGTTGTGGAAGCATGAACTCCTTTTGGCCTCCTGATGGCATACAGTAAATGTCTGTTTCAGGGCTTCTGGACCTGGAATTATATCCACGCTGCATTTGCAACATTAAATCGTGTCCTCAGATGCTTAGCTTTCATATTGGGGGAAGCATACTTACCTGCACCCAGCTGATTACAGATTATAACATAGTTCCTGGGTGAGTGTTATAACAAAAAGTGTAAATAAGTCAGTTCTGAATCTCTCTACTTAACAGTGGGAATGCTCTTATTGACATTGACAATAGGAATGCTTTTATTGGTGTTTGTACACATTAGACCTTTGTTTGAAATAACTAGCCAGATAGAGTAACGCTTGTGTTTGGCTGGAGGGATGGAGACTGACAGTTGGTGGTGGTAATTATACATCAGCTTAGAGAGAGGAGATGCACACCTTCGGTCAGTCTGCTCATATCCAAGGTCAGACTTGTTGCTTCTCCCATTCACTCTTCTAACATAAGCAGAGTCACCACCATCTGAATGGACAGTGCGTAGGAGTATCAGTCTCCTCCGAGAAATAGTGTCAGGCCACCAGAATTGTACCTCAGTATGCTGTGTTGTGTAGCATTTTATAAAAGAACTGATAAGGGCTAGTTAACAAATTTTTCTTGTGACCATTTTGATTTGTTCTTTTCTCATATGATAACAGGTGTGATCATATTAGTTATAATAGAACAGAAATAAGATTCCGAACGTGAGAAAATATTGGAAGAATAATGTGTGCATGTTTTCTTTTGATCTAATTTGGAGCTTGAAAAGATGCTTTTTGAATCTAGCAATGATGTGTGTCTGTGCGCGTGCATTTTAAAATACACTTTTAAAGAGAGACTTTGAAAATGGAAAATGGCAGTAGACCACGCATTCAAAAACTTGGGCCACAGCCAGCCCATAGGAACTTGGGAATGATACCTGTTCTTCTTGATTCCCGTTTCCTTCCTATACTGTCTAAAATCTTTGTCCTTGGATATCAGAATACCAGATGGGTAAATCCCCCCACCCCCCAAATTAGAACTTTAAGGGAGATTGGAAAGAAATATTAGAATACTTGCATGTAGAAATCTACCACACTGTTTTGTGCATGATTTTGTGCTGTCTCTTCAGCTGTCTGTGGCAGGTATGATAAATTGGCTCAATAAACACCAATTGCAGACGCTGTCCTTCTCTTTCTTTACTCTAGCAGTGAGAAAACAGAACTACTCGATTTCCCAGACTCTTTTGCAGCCAGGCTTGTGCATGATATATAATTCTGGCTAAAGAGATGTGAGTGGAAATCTCTGGAGAGGCCTTCTCTTCCCTTATTTACCTTCTTCAGAACATGGGCATGATAACTGGAGGTGTGACAGCTATCTTGAGACCATGGGGACAGTGCTAAGGGTGGCTGAGAAAGGAATACAGAAAAGGGCCTAGTTATTTCATGATGTCCTTAGCACCTGTATCAGCCGTGGTTTCTAATGTCTGGATTTCTTATTACACGAGAAAAACAACTCCCTTACTCACTTATGCTACTGTTTGTAGCTTAAACTATTACTGTACTGTTCCTGCAATTGAACACAATCCTCAGCAATATCCACTTCCTTTTTATGTAGCAAAGCAGACTGAAGTGTTTGCCATTTGGTAGGAAACACATAATAAATGTAGTAGTGCACCTTTTCCATGTTGTCTCTATCCCGTCCTGTTTTAAATAAGAGCAAAAGTTGGAATGCAGTTTAAGATGCATAGGTCACTCTAACATTATTTCAGTAAGTTTTGTGTGTCATGTAGACTGAGTGCTCTAAGTATAATGATTAATGGGACAAGATACCTGCTTTGGGGGAACTTACGGGCTAGCTGGAGAGAGAACAGGTGAACAAGCATTGCTGGTACAGTGTGGCAAGTGCTTTGATACAAGTCTGTGGTGCTGTGAGAGTACAGAGAAAGGGCACGAATCAGTTCAATTTTACTGTATAGGAAACCACCCCCAACTTAGTGGCTTCAAACAGTCACCGTTTATTTACCTCATGATTCTGCAGGTGTGTCACCAATTTGGGCTGCTGTCAGCTGGGCAGTTCTTCTGGGCTTGGCTGGGCTCACTCTTGCTGAGTTGGCTGAGGTTTGGCTGATCTAGGATGGCCTCAGCCGGGAAGACTTGTAGTCTCTCCTTCTCCAGCAGGCTAGCTTGGGCTTATTGATGTGGCACCTGGGTAGGGTTCCAAGAGAGACTCCTGGGTTTAGAACTGGCACTTCATCGCGTCTGTCACAGTCTGTTGGCCAGAGCAGGTCACAAGCACAGCCTGGATTGAAGGGGTGGGGAAATAGACTTCACCCTTTCATGATGAGGGAAGCTATAAAGTGTCACCAAAGGACATGAATATAGAAAAGAGTAAAGAATTGTGACCAGAGACTTCCCTGGTGGCACGATGGTTAAGAATCCGCTTGCCTGGGCTTCCCTGGTGGCGCAGTGGTTGAGAGTCCGCCTGCCAATGCAGGGGACCCGGGTTCGTGCCCCGGTCCGGGAAGATCCCACATGTCGCGGAGCGCCTGGGCCCGTGAGCCATGGCTGCTGAGCCTGTGCATCCGGAGCCTGTGCTCCGCAACGGGAGAGGCCACAACAGTGAGAGGCCCGCATACCGCAAAAAAAAAAAAAAGAATACATACAAAAATGACCCATAAAAAAATGTTGCTCTGAGATGGGAAAAGTTGCACATCAAGAAGTGCAGGATTGAAATAGTGTTTGGACTTTTCTTTAAATCAGCATTGCACATGGACCATTTAAGGTGATTTTGTTCCCTCAAGATGATCCATGATAAAAAGGTTCCATTAGGAAATCAGTTTGGGAGTCCTCATGAACGGTATTTCTCATATTGGAGGTTTACAGTGCATAGTAAAAAGGCCCTGGGAAGTCCTGACATTAAAGTACTTTGCTATTTAATTTAGTTAATTGGATTTCATTGGGATAAGGTCAAAAGTTATTGGTTTGATTTTTATATGGGCTAGTTAGTGTCACCATATGTGTGTATGTATGCACACACACACACACACACACACACACACACTTTTTTTTTTATTTTTTACATAGCCAGTAACATTCCCAACACTGCCCAGCTATTGTCTTTACAGTTCCCATTTATCTTAAGGAACAGAAAAACAGAACAGATGAGCAATGTAATAAAAATTCAGTAATGTTTGATTTAATGGAAGAAAAGATTTTTGTTTTTAAAAGATTTAAATTTTTGTCAAAATGGGTTTTTTTTTAAATGGTTTTGAAAAATTTACCAAACACCGTGTACTTTTTTTTTTACTGTTTAAATAATGTTCAAATAAATTTTAATAATGGGTAGCATTCCTATAATGCTCACCATATGTTATCCCAGGGACTATTCAAAGAGCTTTTAAAAAAAAATTATTTAATTAATTAATTTATTTTTGGCTGCGTTGGGTCTTCGTTGCTGTGCACGGGCTTTCTCTCTAGTTGTGGCGAGCAGGGGCTACTCTTCCTTGCGGTGTGCAGGCTTCTCATTGCGGTGGCTTCTCTTGTTGCAGAGCATGGGCTCTAGGCATGTGGGCTTCAGTAGCTGTGGCACGTAGCTTCATAGTTTTGGCTCTCAGGCTCTAGAGCACAGGCTCAGTAGTTTTGGCGCACGGGCTTAGTTGCTCCATGGCATGTGGGATCTTCCTGGACCAGGGCTCAAACCTGTGCGCCCTGCATTGGCAGGTGGATTCTTAACCACTGCGCCACCAGGGAAGCCTCAAAGAGCTTTTTATGAGTTATTGTATTTGATTCCCCAAAGAGTCCTGTTGGTCCTTATTGTGTTGTTTTTTTAATTGCTCTGAGTAAAGTTTTAATGCATATCAGGTCATCATAATAAAAACATTTTTTTTTTGAATTGAAGTATTGTTAATTTACAATGTTGTGTTAGTTTCAGGTGTACCACAAGGTGATTTGGTATACATATATATATTTATGTTCTTTTTCAGATTCTTTTCTATTAGGTTATTCCAAAATATTGAGTAGAGTTCCCTGTGCTATATAGTAGGTTTTTGTTGATTACCTCTTTTATATATAGTAGTGTGTGTATGTTAATCCCAAACTCCTAATTTATCTCTCCCCCCCCCCCCCCGCCCCCACTATCCCCTTTGGTAACCATAAGTTTGTTTTCTGTGAGTCTATTTCTGCTTTGGAAATAAGTTCATTTGTATCATTTTTTCAGATTCCATATGTGAGTGATATGTGATATTTGTCTTTCTCTGTCTGACTTACTTTACTTAATATGATAATCTCTAGGTCCATCCATGTTGCTGCAACTGGCATTATTTCACTCCTTTTTATGGCTGAGTAATATTCCATTGTAGATGTGTACCACATCTTCTTTATGCATTCATCTGTTGATGGACATTTAGGTTGATTCCATGTCTTGGCTGTTGTACATAGTGCTGCTATGAACATAGGCGTGAATGTGTCTTTTGGAGTTAGCATTTTCTCCAGATATATGCCCATGAATGGGATGCAAGGTCATACGGTAACTGTATTTTTAGTTTTTTAAGGAACCTCCGTACTCTGCTCCATAGTGGCTGTACAAATTTACATTCCCGCCAACAGTGTAGGAGGGTTCCTTTTTCTTCACACTCTCTCCAGCATTTATTATTTGTAGACTTTTTTGGGGGGATTTATATATTTATTTTTTGCTAGGTTTTGCTCTTTTTTTAAAGGGTTTTGAGGAGGAATGTCAAGGCCGCTTACAGAAGCTCATTCTCTCACTGCCTGAACTGTTTCTTTCTTTTTCTTTTATATTGGAGTAGAGTTGATTGACAATAATGTGTTAGTTTCAGGTGTACAGTGAAGTGATTCAGTTATGCATATACTTGTATCTATTCTTTTTCAAATTCTTTGTCCATTTAGGTTGTTGCAGAGTATTCGAAGAGCTTTATACGAATTATCATATTTGATCCCCCAAAGAGTCTTGTTGGTCTTTAGTGTTACCCTGCCCTTTTCGCAGATGGTAGACAGCTCTTGTGTTGCATTCTACAAGGGTGGAGCTGTGACTTGTCAGTCTGGCTCCAAAGTGCATGCTCTTTACCACCTCGCTGTTCTGCTAAGAATCACTCACCTAAGTGCAGAGTGTCGTGGACAGCATATTCATGTGTTTTAAATGAAACGTTTTAAAAGTTATCAACGGAGCATTCATTCACCCTAACTCAGTTTGTTGCCTGTGTATTTAGTAACTGGTTCCTTGTGCCTTAGATGGAAGATATTTTGATACAGAAAATGAAAATGCCTGTTGTTTCCAGTGATGCATTGTCCTCTAATATAGGTGACAGAAACATCTCCCAGATCTAGAATGATGTTATTTTGCAGATAGTTCACCTCCTACAACTCCTTTCACTTATCTTTGACAAAAAAATAGATAAGCCTTTAATCAAATTTTTGATAGTGCTAAAATACTGAAAGATACTGTCATTCTACTTTGAATTTATAAGATCTACCTTCTCAAAGAGAATCTTGGTGGAAAACATGTTTTATGCTTGTATCAAATAAGAATTCATGTTTTAAAGGAAGCAACTAATGAATTAGACTTTTAATGTTTGATTTAAATCACATTTACCTGCCACAAGTTCATATTACTGCTGGACAAAACATGTCAAGTATTTTTCTTGCCATTGATGGAGCAGGAAACTATGCAGAATGAATATGAATGAAGAATTTTTGAATTTTAGGTTGTAAAGGACCTCACTGGCATAGAAATAATGTGGCCGTGTCCAAAGCAGTGATCATTCATTGAAAGGCCCCCCTGTCAGATCACGGGCACCTTCCTCTACCTCTTCTTTTTGAGTCTCTTTATTTAAGGTCATCTCACCAGGTTGTTTCTCTCATATCACTTGTCTACAATGCAACAGTGTTTGGAGGGTGTGTGTGTATGTGTCCGTATATATATCTCCATCTTCTTTGAAAATAGCAGTGTGGATGTTACTTATTAGAAACACTGACCACACAGGTCTTAAAGTTTGACTATTATAGAAAATGATCAGACAAAAATACAATTAATGTAAGTATGTACTACTACAAACTGTAGGGTTGGTTAACCAAATAACCACAAATTTAGTTATAAGGATGACATTAAAGTAACAATAATTTACAATTAGTAAACAAAAATAGCAGCATGTACAACCTATGGCCATCTCAAGACAACACAGATAACGAAAGCAATGCTTCTGAAAATTACGGTACGTCTGCTGCCTGTGAGTACCAGTTCAGAGGAAGAACATTGCAGCAGTGGAAGGCAAGAGTCAGAGCTCTTGGGCAGTTTTGGGTCCATCAGTGACTTGTGGACAGTACCAGTAGACTCCCTAATTTGGAGCATCTTTGTAAAAATTATAGCTATATTCAGTTGTGGAAAATAGTTTTGCCATAATTCTTCAAAAACACTGATTTTTCACTTTGAATGGTATGCTAAACAGTAATTTTTATTATCCTTTCATTGTTCTAGAAACCCAGTAGTGTCCAAACTTAGTGTGTGTTCAGAGTCATTGAGATGCTTCTGAGCTTGCAGCTTCTGGGCCTCATCCTCAGAGGTTCAGGGTGTGGCCCAGGAGTCTGCAGTTTCACAAGCTCTGCAGATGGTTCTGAAGTGGATGGTCCCCATTCCTTTTACCAAGGGCTCACAAAATAGAAGGGCAGGAGTTGGGGCAACTTCCTGAAAACCTGGATCTGGAGCTCAGGCAGCCCCTGAAGGGGCATCTGAAACCACTCACCCCTTCCCCCTTTTTCCCAATCCTTGCAATAGCCCGTCTGCCTCTTCCTCCCGACAGTGGACAGTTAGGTCTTTACGGTGATAAAGCTTGACCTGTGTAGCTGGAGGGAGGTTCCCACAGTGCAAACCTAGGCTCTCTCAGTTATTGACAGTGAATAGGGGAGGCGCGCGTGCTTTGCCTGACTCAGGTCTGCCCTTCTATAGCTCCATGTTTACCTCCTTTTCCATATTTCTTAATCAGGCTGTAGGGAATTTACACTTTTCTAAGAATAGCTACCCACTCTTTGAAGATTTTTGTGTTTGAAGGCTTTTCCTCTGAGGCTACTGTTTTCATTATTGAGCAAGAGAGTCAATGAAGATTGTCATTATATCAGTAAGGTCTAAATATGCAATAATGTCATTTAAAAATTAATGGGGCTTCCCTGGTGGCTCAGTGGTTGAGAGTCCGCCTGCCGATGCAGGGGACACGGGTTTGTGCCCCAGTCCGGGAGGATCCCACATGCCTCAGAGTGGCTGGGCCCGTGAGCCATGGCTACTGAGCCTGCGTGTCGGGAGCCTGTGCTCCACAACGGGAGAGGCCACAACAGTGAGAGAGGCCCACGTACCGCAAAAAAAAAAAAAAAAACAATAAAAAATAAATAAAATAAATAAAAATTAATGCATCGTTAGAACACCACAGAAATCCTTGCTGCAAACAATGGATGCAAAAAAACTGATGGCAAAAGTTTAAGATGAAACAGTGTATTTGCATAATCTCAAAGAATCTCCTGTAAAATATTGATTGCAACAGGAAAAATAGTAACTTTGCTATGGAGAAACCCTTAGGCACCACTTTAATCAAGTGGTCAAGATCAACAGCACCAGTAAAACGATCTACTGATGTAATGTAATGTAGCCCGGGATGCAATGTGTGGAGAAGGGCACGTCACTTCTGTGGTATCCTTCCCTATAACCACAATAGTGTTAGTCTAATTATGAGAAAACATCTAACAGGCCCAAATTGCACATCATTCTACGAAACATCTGACCAGTGTTCTTCGGGAGTGTTGAGGTCATAAAAGAGAAGGCAAGACTGAGGTGCTGTCACAGACGAGAGGAGACAAGAAAGCCATGAGAACTGAATGCCACACAGGGCCCGGGACTAGATCCTGGACTAGAAAAAGAAGGAAATTTGGAAAAATACAAATAAAGTCTGTAATTTAGTTGCTGCTAGTCTCTAGTATTGTGACATTGTTAGTTTATTAGTTTTGATAATTGTACTATGATCATCTAAGGTGTTGGCATGAAGGGAAGCTGAGTGAAGTTTATACAGGATCCTTCTTCTATTTTTGCCCCCTTTCTGTAAGTCTAAAATGATTACATAAGACACAGTTGAGGAAAAGGTACTTTTGTTTAGTAATGTGTAAACACTCTGCAATAGCTTAGCATTTAAGAATCTATCTCCACTCAGCTAACCTCCTCTTCAGCATGTATTCCCCACACGTACTTTTATGTTCTAGTTCTACTAAAGCATTTGTTGTTGTTAGCACCTTTGGGGAGTGAGGGGGAGTAACACAATTTTTGTATGTATCACAAAGTATTTACGACCAGTGTAACAACTGGATAGGTACCACACCTTATTTTTGAAAATGTGACAGTGCAGTGAAGTCCCCCTGTTCCCTTCCTTTATGGCACTCTGCCCCTCTCATCCTCTTTTACCACCCACACATAACTGCCACCACTTAGAGATAATCCATAGAATTTGCTCTTTACTGATCCTGTTTCATTATTTGCCCTTTTTCATCCAAAGTAACATAAATTGCATTGTACTGTATCATATCTACAACTTTCTTTTTTTGCCCCACATGTATGTCTGATTCATTCTTTTTCATCACTATATATAGATAGGTATCCATTTTATGAATACCCAATATATATTTATCCTTTCTCCTGCTGGCAGACGTATTGGGAATGTTTTTGGTTTGGGGTTTTGTTTTGTTTTTTGCATAGTTGTTCATTTTTTAAAGTATTTTCTCAGGTCAAAAGAGATCTCTACTTTTTCTGAACTCCATTAACATTGTGTACCACTTTTAGCTTAATATTTGTGACCTTTTATTTATTTATTTTTTTAAACTTTTTTTTTTTTTAAACCCCACATTTGTTTATTTATTTATTCTTGGGCTGTGTTGGGTCTTCGTTTCTGTGCGAGGGCTTTCTCTAGTTGTGGCAAGCGGGGGCCACTCTTCATCACAGTGCGCAGGCCTCTTACTATCGTGGCCTCTCTTGTTGCGGAGCACAGGCTTCAGACGCGCAGGCTCAGTAGTTGTGGCTCACGGGCCTAGTTGCTCCGTGGCATGTGGGATCTTCCCAGACCAGGGCTCAAACCCGTGTCCCCTGCATTAGCAGGCAGATTCTCAACCACTGCGCCACCAGAGAAGCGCTGTGACCTTTTATTATAATTATTTTTCTTTTCTCCTGTAGCAGATAGAAAGCTTTTTGAGGATCTAGTTCTCCAAGATGGACTTATTGGGATAATAAGGATTTAATTTTGTTGAATGAATAAGTAAATACTTAATGAATTAAACACTGTCTACATATAGATGTTGGGCATATTTGTGTTTATTTTCTTAGTTATATGGTGTTGCCTCTTGGGGACTTTTCTTTGTTACATTTATGCAGTGTCAGAAACTGGTCACTGAGCTAGAAATATGGAGCATAAATAAGCCTAAAACTTTAAGAAATTATATTCTAGGTTTGCAGGCATCACAGGCACAGGGTTTTTTTTGGTGTGTTTAACATTGAAGGAGAAAGTTTGACAAAGTTAGCAATTTAATCTACATTTGGCATTACAGAGCAGAAGGGAGCTCTCTATATTATGGCAGAAGTCTTGCTTTTGTGTATCATTCTATATTGATAATTTTGAATTTGTACCCAGAATGGAATTGCCCAAATTAGTTCTTTTCTTCCAAAATTCTTTTATTTGGATGTTAATCTTACCCTGCAAAAACACTGAGCAGGTTTCTTAGCTCTCTTGCCTATCTTATTTGATTTCTACAACAGTTTTGGCAGAGATAAGCAGGGCTAGTATCACCCATATTTTACAGATTAGGAACACTGGAACTGAAGCTGGGGGAGGTTTGTTTGCTCAGGGTCACTGAACAGAGCCAGAGACCAGATCTTTCAGTCTGGTCCCAGACGTTACAGTTTCAGTGTTTAAAATGAGCAAAAATATCTTGTTTTGCTGGCATTTTAATAGATGATTCAGTAACATAATGCCTGTTTGACAGTTCATCATAGTAATGTGTGGAGTTTCTCATCATTGTTAGTGGTCCATTATAACTGCCTTTTTGCTGCCCTCTTTGTTAGAAGCGTTCGAAGAAAAGCTGAAACCAAACATTGCAAAAGAGCGTGTCATGACTGGTGTGTGTTTTAAAGGAAAGAAAAACCTCATAAGTGGAACTGATACGAAGGAGTGACACAACCTAAAGTTAAAATATCGGAGGAGACAAATGGCTTTTTGATAGCTCGAGACCTACCAATGAATTAAAACTTCTCGGCATATGGACTGGTGCAGTTCATCACTCACATTGCAATCTAAAAAATGCAGAAGCAGTACACGTAAATATTGTCTTCATGTCAGAAATACACCTTTGTGTTTGAAAATGATAAAAAATTACAATCGATCCTTACAACTGTTCTGTTCATCTTTATTGATCAGGTGCAAGAAAGATAAATCGCAGCCCAAATAAGATTATAGTAAATGTTAGCATCGTAGGGGACTCTAGGTTGATAGAAAGCCATTCATCATCTCAAATGGTGACCTGTCCATTGCTCCAGCCATCCTGAGTCTGCTGTCTAATCACATACTTATTGATTTTATCTACATCCAACAAACCTGGATGTGACTGTCATTGGGCAACCCAGATTGTTAAATGCAAAGGGGTCACTGGTGTGAAGAGGATTTCATTTTCATTTTCTTACCAACCAACAATGATTTATTAAAAAATAAACTACCCTAAGTCATGCATGTGAAACCTGAGTGATTAGGGAATGAAGGGGCACAGTAGACTGCATTTTGGGGTCTACTGCATTTTGTTCCTTTGCACTGTGATGCATTTTGCAGGGTATTTCATGGAGTCTGAAGACTCATAGGGTCATTTAGGCCACCCTCTGCAGTAAGACAGGTTTCACAGTAGCTAGCCAGAATGGATCATTTTTAATTTTGCTGCCCCAGGAAAGGCATTACTTTGCTCTTACAACTTGATTTATGTTGCTTATGTGTTCATTCATGTAATATTGAAACATTTTTTAATAAAAATTACCTAAATCTGCACCCCTGTTCTTACTGATTAATTTGTTATAAATGTTGATGCTCTGTGGTCATATGGAGATGATAGAACAAACTCTACTCCATAAAGAATCCATCTTGAGGATAAATGTACTGTGTAAAAAGAAATGATCCTTTCATATCCTAGGTGGAACACTGGAATAATAGGCAAGTATAGTGTGTGAATATCATATTCAATCAAAGTGTCTTTTGATCTTGCAGTGGTGGATTCCAAATAAGGGAGATCAAAATAATCTTTCAAAAATGTGTTAGGAATTTTCTCAGAAGGATCAAATAATGATGAATTACAAATGTGAACATTTACTCTTTAATTACAGCCTGTATACCGACAACTATACTGTTATTAAATGGGTAGCTTTACATGTATTTTTGTAAGTATTCATGCTACCATGCAAGAAATCTTTCTCCTACTGCTTGAGTGGCCTACACAAGATTTTATGTATTTTTTTGAAATCATAGATCTTGCACACATTTTGTCCTCTTGGATACTGAAAACTCTGCTATCAATCTTTATCCGCAGAGCTCAGAGTTCTACAAAGTCACCACTGAGCAATACCAGAAAGCTGCTGAGGAGGTGGAAGCAAAGTTCAAGTAAGTTTTTAATAGTATTATCATTATTTACCCTCTTGACAAGATGAAAATACACCTTTATTGCTCTTTGATATGTTAGCCCTCTGGAATACTTGGAAATGTGTTTGGATCCATGTTGCTCTAGTGGAATTCAAATGCAAGGAATGGGCATTTGGTGACTGTGTTGCAACTCAATTTTATGAACTCGGGAAATTGAAAGCAATGGTGATAGAATTTTCATTTGGAATATTATATAAGATAGGATACCATTGATTATAAAGGTGATGTTAAATTTCTATCTCTATTAATAGAAACACAGAAATCATTCACTTGTGTATCATAAGATGGTGGGCATGTCCAACGGGTATCTGCCTTTCTCCCATTTAAGCTTTTTTCATTTCTTCACATGTACCTTGACAGCATTTAAATCACAGACTTTACCTTGCCCTTGATTATGAGGGTGATGTTAAATTGCTACCTGTGTTAATCCTTGGAATGTTTAAATGAATGTTCTGTAATTGGTGGATCAAAGTGTCTGCTTCCCATAGCCCTGTACTTTCCCTTTGCTTCCAGTGCTCACATTAGGTCAGAAAACATCATTCAGAATTTTCCTGAGTGTATAAATAGTTCTGTTGTGTAACCTCTGTTAGTCGCACTTGTGCAAATTAGTGAAGCACAGAAAGGTGCTGTGACAGGTTTAGTTGAAAGAGTGCATTGGGCTCTGACCTCCTTCCTTGGCATGTTTATAAACATTTGATAAAATGATTAAACCCTAAGGCAGAATGTTGTTACTTTCTGCTATAGTGCAGTTTGTGTGGTAATGGATATTGGTGTTATTTTAATGTTGATTTAAAAAAAGACTTTTTAAAAAGATGGTTTGAGGTATCTTTAAATAGACAAAAACCTTTAGTCTTCCTTAGTGAATTATCTCTTTAGGGGCAGTTGGGAAAGGCCTTCTAAAAATGAGCCATAAATCTCACTCTTAAAGGTTAATATGCTATCTTTAGAATTTAGATATGGTATTGGATAGACTTGATTTTAAAAGGCACTCTACATATGTATTCTCAAAGTTAGGTTTTTATCCTTCCCATTAATGTTAAAGCAATGTTTTTTAAACCTTTGGTCTCTGTACCTTGAGAACCTTTGACTTGGCACCCTGGGTCTTTCTTCCTTGTAAGATGATAACTATACAAATAACTAAAATTTAAGTTAAAGGAGATCAATTCTAACTAGAATGATCTATGAAGTCATTATAAAGAAGATGGTATTTTAGTTGAGGCTTGAAGAGGAGTATTGAATAATGAGGAAGGAAAGGATTCAAAACGAAAACATCTTCAGTAGTTGGGTGACAAACTAGTTAAGAGCAGTGGTTTGATTCACAGAGACTGGTGCGAGATACAGCTGGAAAGGTTGGTAGGGTCATTCATTAGCTGCTGGGCTAAGAAGTTGGTCTTCATTTAGCCAGAAGGCATTGGAAGGTGTTTAACCAGGTGAGTACCCCAATTTCTGTTGCCCTTTAGGAATTAGTCTGATAGTTGATGTGAGGTTTGATTGGAGGTGTGCGGGGGGGGGGGGGAAAGCCAGAGATACCAGATGAGATATCTCTATAAGTGAAAGAGAAAAGGAGGGGATGGATGCAAAAGTCACTGAGAGATTAGACATGAATTAGTGATGAATTGGTGTACTGGTTTGCTAGGGCTGCCACAGACTGACTGGCTTAAACAACAGAAGTTTGTTTTCTCACAATTCTGGAGGCTGGAAGTTCAGGATCAAGGTGGAAGCAGGGTTGGTTTCTCCGGGGGCCTTTCTCCTTTGCTTGCAGATGGCTGTCTTTACATGGCCTTCCTCTCTGCATCTGTGTCCTAATCTCCTTCTCATATAAATCACATTGGATTAGGGCCCATCCTGATGACTTCATTTTAACTTACTTACCTCTTTAAAAATCCTCTGTCCAAATTTGTTTTCTGAAGTACCAGGCATTAGGACTTCAACATAAGAATTTTGGGGGAGACACAGTTCAGCCCATAACACTTGGATAGAAGGGATAAAGGAGAAACAGAAATATAAGCTTAGTTTATTGGAAAATTGGTGGAAGCTGAATTTCATAGAGAGAGAAGTCTGATTTTAGATGAAAAGAATTGGCTTCTCTTCTGAAGCCATGCCCAGCTGCCATGTCATTCAGCCTGGGCTAGCCTACTGCAGAATGGCAGGCTGCACGTAGCGCAAACGTAAAAGTCATCATGACTTACCTTCTCCAAGACAGCATGGACCTGTAGTTGGGACTTAGTTTTAAGCAGAGCCTCAGCAGCATCATTCTCTTTTATCTTTAGACGGTATTATTCTTTATTAGGTCCTTCTCCAATCTGGTGTAGTAAACAGTTTGGCCTTTCCCAAAGTGAGCTCTGGCCCTTGTACCTAGCTCCTGGGACAAACCTCTAAACCCTTGGAATTTCCCAAGTGAAAGAAATGTCTTATTATTTATGATGGGCCCCTTATGACGTGTGGTATCAGCCCGGTGCCAAAGACTGAATTCAGCCACAGGGGCAGTCAGGCAGGCAAGAATGTGTGATGAGGCTCCAGTGAAGCTCAGGACACTAAAGTCTGGGTGAGCGTCTCTGGTTGCTGCTACTCTGCATTTGTTACACAGCGATACCAGGAGGGAAACGCATCCTGAGGACAGTGGGAACATCGCATCTGGAAACCCCTCAGACTTTGGTTTCTTTTCCTTTTGGCTGATTCTCGGTATCATTTCCCATAATAAGCCATCACTCTGAGTTTAATAGCTTTAGTGAGTTCCGTGAGTCCTTTTATTGAATTATCAAAGCTTAGGGTGGTTTGGGAACCCCTTGAACTTGCAGATGATACTAGAAGTGAGGACAGTCTTGGGGACTCTGCCCTCAGACTTTGCAGTTTGGCTAACTCCAGTGCAAACAAAAACCCAGGAATTTCAAAGCTAGGTTTTTCAGAAAGTGACTTTCATTATATCATTTTTTTCAGCTACTACCTGCTAGCCTGAGCTTCCTAGAATATCGTATTTTGATTTGCATTGAGTTCATTAGTGTCACACCAAGGAAGTGATAGTGCTTTGGATGTAAGAGATGTTTACCATCTTTGAAGACACAGAGATTCCTCAACGGAATTTTGTTTCTCCTTAGAAACTTGAGCACCTCATGTAATCGTGACATCTTCAGTCTTTTGCAAGGCAGAGTACTGTATTCTTTCCATTGCCTGACAGAGCTGAACTCAGCAGTTCCTCTTGGACAGCAAACTCTGAAGGACTTTGAGGAGGATTTAGTTAATTTTATGTGATGGAAGGATTCATTTGGATACATCTTGGTTACAGGAGATGGAAGCTTTTTAAATTGCAATTTCAAGGGCACTATTATGCACCTGATAGGGTGGTCACATAAAATCACTGTAAAGAGAAAGAATAAAGAATGCTCCGAGCATTTGAGGCCACGTGTGATGAACAACAGTTACATTGGGGCATCCTGCAGGATAGCTAATGGAATTATTTTAGGGAGGCTTAAATATTAACTCACACTTCAGTCCCTCACTTTATAGTTTGGTGGTAAACCAGTAAAACGCTTTAGATTTATTGGAATTTTTCCCCCTATTTTATCAACACATCATTCATTCATAGTACTTCTATGCAACATGCCCTCCCCTGCATTCTGAATATACAGCCATGAAGGAGATAGGTGGGGTCTTATCAGCGTGGAGCTTAGAGTTCGTCAGAGGAGGGCAAGAATAAGACATTTAATAAACCAAAGCTTTTTAAAAATCCACAGTTGGTTCTACTGTGATGAGATAGTTGTATCCCTAATAAATATCAAATTATTAAAACTTACTATTTCTTTTTTCAATGGAAATTAAGTAATTTGGGATAAAGAATGTGTGCTGTTTATTTTCCTGCAAGAACTCTTTCCCCAAAATAGCTTTAAAATTTTGGCTATAAAACCCAAATCACTGGGTAAACCCAGTGATACATGTATTTTTTACATCTAGCTTTTATTCAAGAGATATACCTTTTCTTTTCCCAGCTCAACTGAAACAGTCATTATAAGCATTCATATCACCTTTATCACCCTTTGTTATTAGCTGTTAAATAGAGCAAGTTATGGTGTTAGTTCTGAGTTAGTTACATGGCGGTAGTACCATGTTATAACTCAGCTACTGAAAATTATGTTCAGTATTAATCCTTATATTCTAACTTGTAGGTAATTAAGCGAAATGTTATATTAAATGTTACATTGATAGTGCTTAGCACAGGTCTAGCACAAAGTAAATGCTCAATAAATACTAGATTTTTTTTATTATGTATTATTATTATGATATTATTATTTTATTATCATGTCCAACTCATGTTATGAAACTATGCACCATAGGGGAGATTTCTGTATCTGGTTCCAAACGAAATCTAGATGATGTTAAAACTTCCCCAAAGAACATTAGGGAGAGTTCTTACCCTTGGGGAGCTCACAGTCCAGCCAGGAAACAGCATATAAAGCTCTCATGACAGGACGGCCCCAAAAGGGATGTGTGTCAGAGCTGTCAGGATGTACAGACAGAATAAGGGGTGTATGGACAGAGTGCCACAGGGGCTCTGTTTGTTAGTCAGCATTAGAATCCAATTGCCTCAGTGGATTGGGGTCAATATACCACACCCACATAAAGGAAATGTTACCATAGTGTTATGTACACACAAATTGTTTTCAAAATATAAAAACAAACATCAAGCAAATGTAAAGCAAAAGGCAGTGTAAACCTTGTGAAGACAATGTAATATCAAACAAAAGCATTTCAAAGACGATTGATCTTTCACTCCCATGTTTTCCTTTAGATAATTCAGTGGCCAGTTCTACCTTCCCTAAAAATATATATGGGAAGTGACATAGATCTCTCAAAAATATTTTGGACTGATTTTATTAGAGGTATAACTTTTCAACTTGGCTTCAGTATCTTTGAAAGATGAAGCACTCATAAAGGAGTATGGTTCTGTGCAATTGGATGTGAATACTGGTAATGCTCCTTTGTGTGCCAGATGTTAGGAGGGGTTTTCACTTTTTTTTTTTTTTTTTTTTTTTTGCGGTACGTGGGCCTCTCACTGTTGAGGCCTCTCCCTCTGCGGAGCACAGGCTCCGGACGCGCAGGCTCAGTGGCCATGGCTCACGGGCCCAGCCGCTCCGCGGCATGTGGGATCTTCCCGGACCGGGGCACGAACCCGTGTCCCCTGCGTCAGCAGACAGACTCTCAACCACTGCGCCACCAGGGAAGCCCCTCACTTTTATCCTTGAACGAAGTTGTTGAAACCTGACTTATAAATTTAGGCTCACGGAAGAAGCCTGGGTTATCCTTGCAATGTATTAAAAGATTAGTTACCCTGTGGAAGGAGTTTAGGTGATTGTAGAGTATCTGTGGAATGCTATGCAAAACTCTTACAGATAAAATGGCTTTTTTAAATATCACTATATAGTCAAAGGTTTGCTTCAGTGTAAAATTCTTTCTCTTTAAAATGTTCTTGGTTTTATTAGGGTTTCACTTTGACTGGCAGTGCTGTTTAGTTTCTCTTTAGGGTGTGTGATTTTAATAGCTACACTAAGAATGAGTTAGTGAAGCTCAGGATGACACGCCAGTGGTATCAGCAGGTGTTTCTCATGTTCTCTGTAATTACACATGTGGATTATGGACAGTTTTAAGCAACAGTGTTTAAAGATCCTGCTTAATTGGCTGTAAAATAATTAAATAAGGTTTTGACTGGCAAATTTATAATTCTGTTAGATGCATAAGCCAGTGAGCTTGAATGTCAATGTGACTTCAATTTGGAAATATTAGATTAATAGAACTAATTGTCCTGCAGGTACAAAGTTTACTCTGATTAATAGTCTTAAAACTCTTATAGAAGTTTAGCCAAGTAAATTTATGTTACTTACCATTCTGCTTAAACTTTTAATTAAAACTTATTTCCAAAGTTTGCAGTGTTTCAGCATTGCTGTGCTTCTTTCCAGGTTTTCCAAAGCTGAGCTCCTATAATTTTTCAGTGACTCCAGCTGCCTCATTGAGTAACTTGCCCTATCAAAAGGATTAAAATTATATACTTTCAGATATTTATTTGTATCTGCAGCTGACAGTTTCCCTGCACATTGTCTCTAACACTTATCGATGTTTGCTTATAACCTACTTTAGTGCTGCGTGAATGGCTCTGATATACCAAATGTACATGACAAATGTTTTATCTCTGATTCTCGTTGATCAGTTTCTAAATGATCAAATGGTTTATCTCAGTAAGACACTAATTCACATTGATCAAATTCTCAGTGACCAAGTTGACTTGGTTTCTGCTGAACACAAATTGTATTAAAACAACATTACTTGAACATGCTGGCTTTTCTAATGCAGGAGTTATGTTACCAGCAGTTACAGTATAACTCGAGTTATTGTATTATAAAGATGTCTTCTCCCTAATGAAAAGTTTACATAAGAAGAAAATAATGCGATATTACAGGAAGAACAGGGCTTCGAGCAAGGATTGGGGCTTTTACTAACTAATTAAATCTGCATTTGTATTGGGCCTTTTTCCCCCTTTTTTTAATTTGAAGGGCTGTGAGCAGGAAATATAGCAGCTGCAGTGGTGACATTTTATTCCCTACGGTCCTTAGAGCCAAGCAACATCTTGATTATTCAGTAAGAGACTTAGCAATTGAAGAGGCTAAATTCTAGAAAAAGTAAATATACCTGTGCTCCTTCTGCATACACTTGGTTATAATTGCCTAGTTAGCAGTATAGGGTTGTTTGTTGTTTTTTTTCTTAAACATCAACTCACCTATGTCAACTTCCACGGTATTTCATGTACCCACTAGAGTTTGTCCAATAGCAAATACCCATTTGGCTGAAACAAAGTCTCAGTTATTTAGAACACCCAGTTCCTCAGGCAGGTTATTTATTCCACCTTTGACTTGTCTCTTCCATCTGTAAAATGTAAATTTTAACTGCCATTCTCTTTAGGGCATTCAAGCTCAGAAGGTTTAAGAGTTGAAAAAGAAAAAAAAAAGTTGTCATTGATCTTCATCTAAAAAATGGACCTAAGTAGTTTTATTTACTTGTAAGGCAGCAGCTGACCTTTTAGTTATGTTGTGTGTGGTACGGCAGCCCCTTTTGTACTTCATCAGGGGATATGTGGAGAGCAGCCTGCCGCCTCTCAAACTAAGAAGCTGTGTGTGTCATTCTCTTCCCCCACATCCCCCAAAGCAACAAATTAGTTCCGAGGCAAGTGAGACCTGCTTTGGAACACACCACTGTTTGACAGTATCTCTTACCATGGGCTTGTAGAATTGGTTAGATTTGTAAGGAAACCTTAGGCGATCAGTGCCTTCCCCCCCCCCCCCTTAAAATTAGAGCCCTCCTAATCAGATCTGTCTAGTTAGTTAGTTTCTTCTTATTTCTTTAAGTTGGAGCTCTAGCCTTAGTCTACATACTTATTCTCTAAGGTAACAGAAGTAAATGCCAAGAAACATTAACACCACTTGTGAGTTAGGTTTCCACCTGTATCATTTCTGCATACACTTGGTTATAATTGCCTATTTAGAAGTGTAGGGTTGTTTGTTGTTTATATTATGTTAAGACATGACACCATAACACTCCTAGAAGAGAACACAGGCAGAACAGCCTACGACATAAATCGTAGCAACACTTTCCTAGGTCAGTCTCCCAAAGCAATAGAAACAAAAGCAAAAACAAACAAATGGAACCCAGTCAAACTCACAAGCCCCTGTACAGCCAAGGAAACCACAAACAAAATGAAAAGACAACCCTTGGACTGGGAGAAAACGCTCACAAATGATGCGACCAACAAGGGCTCCATCTCTAAAACACACAAACAGCTCATACAGCCCAACAACAAGAAAACAACCCAATCAAAAAATGGGCAGAAGACCCAAACAGACCCCTCTCCGAAGAAGACAGCCAACAGGCACGTGAAAAGATGCTCAGCATTGCCAACCATCAAGAGAAATGCAGATCAAAGCCACCCAAGCCGGCCAGAATGGACATCATCAAAAAGTCCACAAGTAACAAATTCTGGAGAGAGTACGGAGGAGAAAGGGACACTCCCCCCACCACCACCACTCACACACACTCTCTCTCTCTGCTGGTGGGAATGCAGACTGGTGCAGCCACCTTGTAAAACAGCACGGACTGTTGACTCTCGACTGTTGCTTGCAGCATTCCACTCAGTCCAGAGGTGTCTGCAGAAGGGGGCAGGGCAGGATGGCAAAGTTGATTGGAATACAGGGATGTAAGCCATACGACAGTATTATCTGTTTCACAAAATAGAACACAAACTGCTGCTGTTGCATGAACATGTGCAGTTGGTCTCAAGTTCAAGAGGGTCACAGTGGAAACTTCCTTATCACTTCAACACAGTATGTGAAGGAACCTAGCCACTGAGGCCAGATTGGCCACATCCTACCTTAAATCCATGACCTGGAATTCTCTTCCCTGTCTCAGCGGTGGCAGCTGGCGTTTGTTTGGGTTGCTCTGGGCATACTCTTTCCTTTAATATAATCTATTTATGTGTTTCATGTAAATTATCAAAATCAGTCTTGTTGCAGCCCTTAGGTTAGTGGCCATAAACTCCTGAATTCATGATTTGTTCTGCGTGGGATAACAAATCGTTCTGTTTTCCCCTACAGGAACATTAGCATTGAACTTTCTTCCTTAATCAATACGATCCATTAAGAATCCAGCATTACCCTACATGGTTATATGAAATATTAATTGCACACTATTAGTTAGATAAATGAAGTTTCTGCCAAAATGATAGCTTGTTTCTTTCTTTGTATCATAATATTTAAAACAAGAACATTTTGAGTTCTAGGGTGCATGGTATTTTAGAATTTATTGATCCTTGCTTATTTGAGTAATTATCTACACAGCTCATAGTTCCCCAAAGATACTTCTAACTGGGATTACTAAGTTTTTTCCTCTTGCTGATTCCAGCAAGAGTTCATTTACTTTTTAAAGGATCCAGTTGGAAATAATTTTTAAAAATTTTCCTTTGATGTTTTCATAGATGAGAAAAAGTTATTTTGCTTTTTGAGTGCCACTCAGCTACAGATAGAAAGCATGGAAGCTTGTAGGGGGGCCAATTAGAGTTAATTACCATCTGACTGACCTGCCACTTCTTAAAATGTCCAGGAAGACTTGTAGGATGCAGATTTTTAATTCTTTCCTTGTGTCAGATTTGCAAAGTTTAACCATCTAGAGCCTTAAGTATGGTAAAAATTATATCAAAGAAGTTATCTATGCATAAAAGTGATAGCTCTCAGGATAGTCTCTGGGAAGTTGTATAGGCTCCGCCATATGGTGATACCTACTTGTTTCATCACTCTGTGGTTTGGGAAGCCTATTCCAAATGTTATCAACCCTCCCTGCTCTCAACCAGATAATTAACTTAGGGTTGCCACTATTTCTGGGGTAAAACCATGGTACTAAAATTGAAACCAAAACTTTCAGGATAATCGTACTTGAATGTGTCTTCCCATTGCTCATTTGAATGTATAATTTCCACATCATCTCTCATGGTGTCAGTCTATCAAGGATTCCTATTTCTGGCTCTTTTTATTTTTCTTAAGATGTAAGCAAACAAAATACAAAAATTGATAAATTTGGACCTTATCATGATTAAAAGGTTCTCTCATCTTAAGACACCATTTAGAAAATTTAAAAAATGGGCAGCTAGTGGGAAGCAGCTGCATGGCACAGGGAGATCAGCTTGAGGCTGCCTAGAGGGGTGGGATAGGGTGGGTGGGAGGGAGATGCAAGAGGGAGGGGATATGGGGATATACGTATGCATATAGCTGATTCACTTTGTTATACAGCAGAAACTAACACAACACTGTAAAGCAATTATACTCCAATAAAGATGTTTAAAAAAAATGGGCAAAAGACTTGAACAGACACTTCAAAGGAAGATATAAGAATGGCCACTTAGCACATGAAAAGTGCTAATAACATCATTAGCTATCAGGGAATTGCAAATTAAAACCACTGGAATGATGAAAATCAAAAAGACTGACAATACTAATTGTTTGCAAGGATGTGAAGAAACCAGAATTCTCCTGCTTTGCTGTTGGGGGGTATAAAAGAGCAAAGTCACTTTGGAAGAAGTTTGGTGGTGTCTTATAAATTTAAGCATACATTTATTCTGTGACCCAGGAATTCCAGATCTGGGTATTTACCCAAGAGCAAAGAAAATATACATCCACAGAAAGATTTGTACACATGTTCATATCAGGTTTATTCATAGTAGTCAAAAAGAAACTACCCATATGGTCATCGATGAGTTTAGCAGTTTTAAAAAAATAAACTATTCATGCAACAACATGGCTGAATCTCAGAAACATTATGTTAAGCAAAAAGAAGCCAGACACAAAACAGTACCCATTGTGTGATTCCATTTCTGTGGAGTTCAAAAATAGGAAAAATTAGTCTATATTGATAGAAATCAGAAAGTAGTTGATGGGGATAGAGGGGGACTTAATTGAAAATGGACACATGTGAACTTTCTGAGGTATTGAGAATATTTGTTTTTCTGGGTAATAGTTAGCCAGGTATATATACAATTTTACTACAGTGTGAACACCTAAGATCAGTACATTTTTAAAATGTTAATCTTAAAATACCCTAATTTCCTAATTTTAATTAGGAAAAAAAATGTCCGAAATATTGGGAATACCCAACTTTTAACTGTAATTTGTCCCAGGTAAAATAAGTTTCTTCAATTTAATCATAGTCTTAAGAAACCTGTGATTTCTAATCCTATCCATAATCATATTTTCTTATTAGAATTTGAAAACTTCATCTCAGAGTCAGGGCTGTTCATTCAGTATGCTTGATCTCTACAGATACAGGAGCAAACCTCGCTTTATTTTATTTATTTTCTTAAGAATAAGTCTCCCCCGCTCCCCATTAAATTATGTTTGCCTATTATACTCGTCTCCTTGTTGGCCTAGAGTCTTGTAGATAGGCCTGGTTAAGTTTTTTTTTTTATAATTGTTTTTTATAGATTAATTTTTATTTATTTATCTTTGGCTGCGTTGGGTCTTTGTCGCTGCTCACGGGCTTCCTCTAGTTGCGGCAAGCGGGAGCAACTGTTTGATGTGGTGCAGGGGCTCGCGGGCTCTAGAGCGCAGGTTCAGTAGTTGTGGCGCACAGGCTTTGTTGCTCCGCGGTATGTGGGATCTTCCCAGACCAGAGATCGAACCCGTGTCCCCTGCATTGGCAGGCGGATTCTTAACCACTTCGCCCAGGGAAGTCCCAGGCCTGGTTAAGTTTTGAAAGTAAATTTTGATAAAGGGGTTTTATAGGCAGTATCTGTACGTAAAACATTTATAGAGTAACACTGGTACTTTTTAATATTATAATCTTAGGCAGCAATTTGTTCATACTATGTACTGAGTCCTGGCAAAATGCTTGAAAACTTGTGAAAGCTTGCATCTTGGCCCTTCCCTACATGTTGAAATGAAAGCACACGTTCCCATGTAAAAGTGTCGCCAAGCATCCCCAACTTGCTCACATGGCTGCCTTCAGCTGTCTTACGTGCTTTCTCATGCACCAGCCAGCAGTTAAATTGCCATGTTCCTTTTGTGAGTGTGTATGTCTAAATGCTGGTAATCATCTGCGTCCCTTGAAAACTGATAGATGTGCTCATTAAAGGGAGTTCTCACTCTTGGCTCCCTTCACACAAGTCACTTCAGCTCCCTTTTCTGGATGAGGCTGGCAAGAAATACTGTGCAGGGATACATCTGGCTTTATACTCCTTTTCAAGAACTAAAAAGCTCCTTTTTCAGTATGTTAAACACACTTGTAGGGACCTTACAAGCACAAAGAAGTCAGCTATGTGCCAATTACAATATTAACACAAGAAAGGCTAAGGGCTGCTGTTGTGTGGTGGGATTTTTTTTTTTTTAATGTGCTGCCATTCTCTCTTCATTTTGTTCTCTTGTGCTTCTGAGATTACACAAATACCTATTTATTTGTGAGACAGACCCATCTGTGGAGACTCTGAAGTCCACCAGCCTGCCACTGGTGTAGATCTCAGCAAAGCTGTCTGTGTACAAGGCACATTCAGCGCGGTTTATGATTGGGAGTTTGAAGGTAGCGTACGCCTGTTTCTGCTTTTAGGATGGAAAATGAATTGCCAATTACTGTCGACGTGTTCAGACATGGCACTTCATACGGTAGAAGCTTTCTCAGCCTGTTTTATGCTGGGCTCCCCGCTATGAAACCGTCAGTTCTGAAAAAGGGGTGTGTTTGCAAGGAGGAGAAGAGAGAAGGGGATCAGTCCGATCCGTTGTGGTTTTCTGTGCTCCTGCGGAGTGGTGGGAGGGAGGTCAGTGCCTCTCACCTCTGTTTCCCCAGCAGAGTTCTTGAGCAAGATGAAGTGATCAAAGCTGGGTGCCAGCTTATCATCACAGTCTCATTACTTTGCAAGCTGCACGCCCAGATGCTGCTGTGTTCTGCATCAGGCTTCACTGATTTACATTCATAGCACCTCCATTACAGCTCATTTGGTACTATTCACAATTAACCAGTTTTCTTTCCCTGATACAGTTTTTCCAATACAAAAGACCTTAATGTAAAGAAAATAACATCACTGGGTGTAGGGTGCATCTTTCAGACATCCTGGTTAGTTGACAAGAAGCAGGGATCAGATGTTTTGTCACTACTTTGTCATTTGTGTTTTTGGTGTGGTTAGTGGCGTGTTGGTTTGGAGGTATTTTTGAGGTCTTTGAATTTGAGATACCAGATTTTTCCAGGAGACCAATTTCATCAACTCCGCTGTCCTGGGAGTTCTTTTCAATGAGTGGATTCTGATACATTGTTTTCGTCTGTTTGGTTTCTTCCCCCAGTGAAGAGCTCAATGATGTACATGTATTTTGAAGGGTAGTAAGGTGACAGCTCATCATCAATATCAACAACACAGCCATCCATCGGGGTGTCTTTAATGCTCTGTGCTCTATGGGCACTGGAAATACAAAAATACAAGTTTAAGTCCCTGCCCTCAGAGGTCTGATACTTGTTGAAATTACTAGCTCTACTGTAAAGGTGTCAAAACCTGATACAGGAATTATAACTTCAACATTTGTTCAAGAAGAATTGTCGAGTATCTCATACATTCCAGGTGGTTTTTATAAACTTGGAAATACAGAGATGAAGAAGGCATGATGCTTGCCCTCCGGACACTTGCAGTACACATGGGGAGACAGATTGATACAACAGCGGCTATAGTGTGGTAAATGCTAATACGAAGGCACAGACAAGACAGTGTAGGGATGACGAGCAGGATGTAGACTGCGAGAAGAGGTGCCTAGTGTGCAGGCTGGCTCCTGCTCACTTTGAGATTTTCTCAAGGTAAGAAGAGGGAGAATGGCTTTCCATGAAGAGGGAATCATATGCTAGAAACGGTTAGAATGAATGCGGGGGGAGGTGTGATGGAATAGGAGGCCAAAAAGGAAGATTAGGGTCAGACGCCGAAGGACTTTAAATGCTATGTTTTGAAAGGCAGAGTTAATAGGATGTGAGAATTCGACCAAAAGTTTTGCCTACTTGGGAATATTTTTTTAAATCACCTATCCCTGGTACCCATAATTCACACCATGAGAATTAAGCTTTTGAGTTGGTAGTTTTTTCTAGGAGTCTGTCAGATATACAGATATGATATTTGGTGCATACATATGTGTATGTTATAATAATCACGATTTGCTATTTTATGTTAATTACTATTATCATATAAGCATGTTAATATGCATTAAAAATAAGCAAGTTTTAGCTTACCGTATTGTTTCTTAGCAAAGTTCAGGGCTTTGAGAGAATGGGACATAGGAAAAAGTAGTTTTGATTGAAAAAGTGGAGAGGAAAGAGTTCAGGAAAGGTTTGGTTCATGGGATGCTCTCTGGGGAAATCTTAGGGCAACTTTGCAGAGAAGAAGTTTTAGGACATAGAGGGTCACCAAAAGCCAATACACTGGTTCCACATTTTAGCACTCCCTGCAGTCCACAACATGAGATCATCTTTTAATTGAAATGGTATAATGATGAACTTAAAAAAAATACTCTTAGCCACGATCTCTTTGTCCGTGGTGTCCTAAGAATTCACTTGGTACCAAGCTCTGAATGTTTTTGAAAAGAATGTTTTATAGGCAAATTGTATGTGGTTTATGTCTGTAACTGTGATTATACGCACCCAGAATATATAAAATTAGCTCATAGATTGCTAGTTCCCTTGAAGATTCTAGTATTATTAAATGAACCTTTTAAGAATTCTTTTTCCTTCCCATTTCGTTTTGTGATCAACTTTTGCCTTTTGATACCCTTCCTGGATGCTTAGTGTAGTGAAAAGCATATGAAATTAATAAACGCTATTGGACTTTTAAAATTATCAGTATACTACCCCCACTTCTTTCTTAGCATGGCAAATGTAATTTTTTCCTCTTTCCTTCTCAGTCAACCCCTTAAAAATAAAGTGTGTGAAGTTGTCGTTTGATAGTCATCCTTTCTTTATCTCTATCCATAGAAACATTAATAAACATAGATGTTGTATTATTTTTACCTTATATATTGAGATTATACCATATATATTTCTTTAACTTACATTTATTATGGGTATATCTCCTTTGGTCAACACGTGTAAATCTAACTCATTCTTCTCAGTACCTGCGTAGTGTTCCATGGCATTGTTCTACCATGATTTATTGAGCCCATCCGCTACTGACAGGCACTCAGATTGTGTTTCAAAAGATTTTTTTTTTTTTGGCCTTTTTTTTTTTTTTTTCCCCCAAAGGGCTGCAGTGGGACAAATTTGGACATAAACCCTTAGGAACTGGTACTTTTTTTTTTTGGCCATGCAGCTTGCGAGATCTTAGTTCCCCAACCAGGGATCGAACCCGTGCCCCATGCAGTGGAAGTGCAGAGTTCTAACCACTGGACCACCAGGGAAATCCCAGGAACTGGTACTTCTGTTTCTATGACATGGATGGGGTTTGAATTGTGACCAGTCCTTCTGATATGTGGCATTGGGCTACCTAACCTCTTGGGCTTCTTTTGGATGATGGAGGAAATGTATATATAAGACCTTATGGGGTTGTTATAAGGTGTGGTAAGCTATGTGGGTGACGTGCTGGACATTGAACCCTATACGGGGTGGTACCTGCAGAGACCGAGTGGGCTTAGAGTTGGCAGGGCCCAGGTTACTTAACTTCAGAGGGTTTATTGTAGTGAATCTACAGCTGGCCTCCTGAGCCTGTCTGTTTGTCTGTCTCTCTTTTTTTTTTTTTAAAGAAAAGGAAAGCCCACTTTGTGAAAATTTTCAGCTTTTGACTTGTGCAATTTGAAAATACTACATTTTGGCACAATCCTTGCAGTTTTTCCTGCTAGTCTATAATTCCCTAGAGGTGAATTGAGATTAGTGGCAGGACTTTTTCCATTAACTCTGGGAAAAACTACAGAGTGGGGCTTCCCTGGTGGTGCAGTGGTTAAGAATCCGCCTGCCAGTGCCGGGGACACGGGTTCGAGCCCTGGTCCGGGAAGATCCCACATGCCACGGAGCAGCTAAGCCTGTGCACCACAACTACTGAGCCTGCGCTCTAGAGCCCACGAGCCAGAACTACTGACCCCGTGCACCGCGTCTGCTGAAGCCCGCCTGCTCCAGAGCCTATGCTCCGCAACAAGAGAAGCGACCACAATGAGAAGCACCCCAACGAAGAGTAGCCCCCGCTCGCTGCAACTAGAGAAAGCCTGTGCGCAGCAACAAAGACCCACACGGCCCAAAATAATAAATATAATAAAATAAATTTATATAAGAAAAAAAAAAACTA
Organism: Aethalodelphis obliquidens; assembly: GCF_003676395.1. Taxonomy (NCBI): domain Eukaryota; kingdom Metazoa; phylum Chordata; class Mammalia; order Artiodactyla; family Delphinidae; genus Aethalodelphis; species Aethalodelphis obliquidens. Next base: position 19,874,145 of record NW_020837949.1, read on the forward strand.
CAGAGCAAAAAAATTGTCCTTTGGCAAAAATGTCAATCCATACCTCTTTTGGAGCATTTGGAAACCAAAGCGCTGAGAAGCTGATTTAATAGGAGAATTGAAAACCAAAATGTATACACATCTTCACTTTTTCTAACTGATGACAAGACAAATGAAAAATACTCTCAGAACTTGATGATGCAAAGAAAATAGGATCGTTGTTCCAGAGAGTACATTAAGGCTGAATCTTTAAAAGATTTGAGTGCTAAGCTCTTGGCCACGTTCTTCAGGAAGCTGATCCATTCTTATTAATGTTATATCTATTTGTACTTCATGCCATAAAATTCCTCTTTTTTATGATACGGTATCTAGGAAGTAGGTTTAAGAAAAAAGGAATGATAGGCAGAACACTAGGACAGAAATCACAGCAAGATCCTTCTGGACCCACCTCCTAGAGGAATGGAAATAAAAACAAAAATAAACAAATGGGACCTAATGAAACTTGAGAGCTTTTGCACAGCAAAGGAAACCATAAACAAGGTGAAAAGACAACCCTCAGAATGGGAGAAAATACTTGCCAATGAAGCAACTGACAGAGGATTAATCTCCAAAATATACAAGCAGCTCATGCAGCTTAATATCAAAAAACAACCAACCTAATCCAAAAATGGGCAGAAGACCTAAATAGACATTTCTCCAAAGAAGATAAACGAATTGCCAACAAACACGTGAAAGAATGCTCAACATCACTAACCGTTAGAGAAATGCAAATCAAAACTACAATGAGATATCACCTCACACCAGTCAGAATGGCCATCATCAAAACATCTAGAAACAGTAAATGCTGGAGGGGGTGTGGAGAAAAGGGAACCCTCTTGCACTGTTGGTGGGAATGTAAACTGATACAGCCACTGTGGAGAACAGTATGCAGGTTCCTTGAAAAACTAAAAATAGAACTACCATATGACCCAAGCAGTCCCACTACTGGGCACATACCCTGAGAAAACCATAATTCAAAAAGAGTCATGTACCACGGTGTTCATTGCAGCTCTTATTTACAGTACCCAGGATGGGGAAGCAACCTGAGTGTCCATTGACAGATGAATGGAAGAAGATGTGGCACATATATACAATGGAATATTACTCAGCCATAAAAAGGAATGAAATTGAGTTATTTGTAGTGAGGTGGTTGGACCTAGAGTCTGTCATACAGAGTGAAGTAAGTCAGAAAGAGAAAGACAAATACCTTATGCTAGCACATATATATGGAATCTAAAAAAAAGAAGTTCTGAAGAACCTAGGAGCAGGACAGGAATAAAGACACAGACGTAGGGAATGGACTTGAGGACACAGGGAGGGGGAAGGGTAAGCTGGGACAAAGTGTTGAGAGTGACATTGACATATATGCACTACCAAGTGTGAAATAGATGGCTAGTGGGAAGCAGCCGCATAGCACAGGGAGATCAGCTCGGTGCTTTGTGACCACCTAGAGGGGTGGGTTAGGGAGGGTGGGAGGGGAATGCAAGAGGCAGGGGATATGGGAATATATGTATACGTATAGCTGGTTCACTTTTTTATACAGCAGAAGCTAACAACAGTGTAAAGCAATTATACTCCAATAAAGATGTTAAAAGAAAAAACGGAATGTTTACTATGCTACAGATTTTACTATAGCAACTACCAAGAAAATGTGCTCACTTTCTCTTGTTTGTGGTTCTTGGTCTTCCTGATTTCTTTTTTAACTTATTAGAACTTCTCTTAATTTTTCTATCCTACAGAGTCAGTGGAGCTATAATGAAGTAGTAAATATCCACATGAGCAGAATTTTTACTGGAAATAACTTTGATAGATATCCTTCACGTAGTGCAGTGGACTGGCTCTAGCAAGTTCCTTTTCCTTCCTCACCCCCGCCTCAGTTTTCTACATCTGTAAAAGGTGATCATCACAGAGTTGTTACATAGGAATATTAAAGGAGGGCCATTCCTGTTCTCGGCACACTCCCAGCAATCAGTAGTTAGCTAATGATTATAGTCGTCGATAGTTCAAGTTTCTGTTGAGTGAATTTTGTGTGTGTTTTAAAATTTATGCCCATCATATAATCCTATATATATATATATATATATATATATATATATATATATGTATTTCCCTAAGGGATAATCCCCAAACCTGTAAAATTGCAATTGAGACTGTACCACGCCTCTAAAAAAATGTGTTTAAAGACACATGTTTTCTGTCAAATCATTAACCAGCGGTTAACAGCAGTACTCAAAATAATAATTATATTTTAACAGGCTAGGAAATACGTAATTTAGTTAGAAATGCACATGGGAGTCTGTGCCAGGAGAAGTGCAGCTATTGTTAGTGTATGGTACCGTCCTCATCTCATCACTTGTCATACCTTTAGAATATTTCCATCAATTTGAGGTTGTAGGCAATTATAGGTTGACAGTCGATGATAAATAAACAAAATTCTCCATAAAGTTGGTTCTGAAGTCACTTGCTTGGCATTTGGACCCTAATTTTTCCCAGAAATAAAAGTGACACTTCTGGTTAAGTGTCTAGTTTACTCCTCAAAAGCCTATTTAACCCTTGTGTGTTTGCAGTGAAGAAGGAAAGGCTGGAGGTTTGGGGTCAGAAAGAAGAAACACAAAGAAAAAGAGTGCACTTGCCTGTGTGTGTGTGTGTGTGTGTGTGTATGTGTTTAAACTACATTCTGGGTTTTAAAAGCTAACCTAATCACAGATATAATCTTGTTTCTCTGAAAAAGTGTAGATCCCTGTGGAGGGTGAAAAGGGAAAACACAAGCCTTGGAAAGAACAACTCCCTCCCCGTCTCCCAGTCCCTCCAAGAGTTTCCAACTTTCTTTGTTTGTTTTTTTTTAAGTGAGTGGACCTGTTTTCAAATGAAATCTTGTGTGGAATCCTAACGCTGATAGTATGCTATGTTATTAATGTCACTGTAGTTAATAAGCGTACTTATAACTTTTGCTTATTATCAAGAAAGCAATGACACTTATTTTCGTGAATCCAACATTTAAATATTAGGAGCTAAGAATGGTGGCTGCAGTCCTCTGTCAGTCTCAGCACCCACATTCGTTTACTTGGTTGCAGTGTTGTGATAATCCTGATTTGCAGTGATAAGTAGTGGCTACTGATAATAGTTTTTGTTTTAACAGCTTGCCTTGCAATCTTAAGATACTCATCCATCAATCTGATCCATATGATTAAAAACGGAATAAGTTTCTGCTTCAAAGCTGAATAATGGACAGTTTCTAATAAATCATTATTTAGAAGTTGGGACAGGCACCCCAAACTTAACAATATTGAAGCGTACTGTGAAAATAACCTTTGACATCTCCTCAGCCTCATCTTTGCTAACTCTTCCATGGACCCCAGAGTTCACTCCGTTAAGGCGAGAGCGTGCCTTCCACCTGTGCTTCTGCAGCTTTGTAACACAGCACGCCTTCATTTCCTCCATGTCAGCTGTCCACTTGCCAAGACTCGTCTCACATGTCAGTGTCTCTGTAGTCTTCCTTGACATGTCCCTTCCCACTTCGGGCTCCCAAAAGAAGGATACGGTTGCTCCCTCTGTGTGTTCAGGTAACTCGAGCCCTTATTACAGCCCAGTTTTCATCGTAGTTGCCTTTACACCTACCTCCCTTCTAAAACAAGAGCCCCTGAAGGCACGAGCTGCAGCATAGACATCTTTGTAGCAGTAATACTCCTAAGCGTGTTCAATTACTATCAATACTGTTATTTACTAGATTGAATTAAACTCTTATAAAACTTTTTCCTGCTTTTCAGTTTCTATCCTCAGAATGTTTTCCTCTAGAAGGGACTTTGAATTTACAGTAGAGGAAACTGTTGTCTAAAAAGCTAAGTGAGAATTACAGGCTCTTGGGAAGGGCCCATTACCAAGGTTGTATATCAGGTTACAGCGTGTGAATATCATTCCCAGTTGAAATGAAACCTTCCTGAGGGCAGGAAGTGTATTTTATTTTGTTTACTGATCTCCCCCAGCACCTTGCACATATTCTGCACTCAGTAAATACAGGCTGAAATGCATTCACTCAGCAAATTATGGGACTGTGGCTATGTGACATCTCCGTGCCTAGCTTGATGGTTTGATTTATCTACCTGTTGAAGGTCTTCACCTACAGAATTTCATACAGGGCTGATTTTTGTTGGACGTTAGCTAATTGCCAGAGTTCATCTCCAATACATGCCCTAGAGAAGACGAGCTCTCCTCTTCACAGTATCAGTAGGGAACTTAAGAAGATGGCAAAATTCAAAATATAGTGGAGTATTGTTTATTAGGTTAAGGTTTGTCATTAATTGGGAATTCCTTCAGTTCAGATTTCTGTATAATGTGAATTTTTGTTAAGGAAGGATTATTGATATGTGAAAACTCCTTGACCTTTGCTGTTTCTGAAGACTATTTTTCACTTCTGTTAATGTAGACAGATTCATATATTTTCCAAAACCGAAGTACGTCTCACTAACATTTTCTGCTTGAATTCAGAAACATGACATCTTCAAGTCAGGGAGCTCTCTACCACAAAAGCCAATGAAATACTTCATAACAAGTTACCTTCTTACGAAAGCTGACTTACCTGCTTTGATTGTAGGCACTTTCTGAGCAAGGCAGCCGTGGAACCAAGGCAGAGAGGAGAAAACTCCTATATACTTTAAGGCAAGGATAAGAGAGCCATTTCTTTTTCTGGCTCAGTTAAAAGTGTACTGATTATCCAGTCCCATTAACCTAGTGGGTCACTACCTTGTATGAATTAGCGGCAGCCAACTGTAGTGCAGAGCGGTCTTGCCACATCATGGACACATTTATAAAGATTGATAACAGCGAAGGTTCAGCGTTAACCTTTATTGTCAGGCAGGCTGTACAAGAATCTGTCTGGTATTGGCTTTTGCTTTGATTTATGAAAAGGTTGCCACGTGAAGAAGATATCACATAAAACAGCTCTGCTGGCAGCAGTATTATTAGATGCAATTGTAAGTATAGGAAATAATAACTAACTCTAATTAGGTTCATTATCCTCTCTTGCTAATTTGGTACTTGGGATGGGCAGGTCCTCTTAGCAGTACAGTACCTTCCCCTTCCCAAAGGAATGGGTCCCTCACTTGCTTTCTCCTGGGTTAGTGTGTTTCTCCAAAGGTTTCCTTTAAGCAGTAGCTAGCAGTGAGATGCTGCCTGTCTAAGAGAGGATTGTTAAGTAGTCAACTTGATGGTTCCCTCATCCCACAGCGACAGCATCAAGTTATGACCTATTGGTTTTGCCTCAGGGCACCCGTGTGTGCACTCTCTCCCACACAGCCCTGTAGATGGAAGGACTCAGAAATTCTGGCTCTTGAATATCTGCAGTAGCCCCAAGTAGTAGCAGGTGGCTCTTCTGGAAAATGGCACCTATAGCTTCTTGCTCAATAGGACTTTTGTCCCCACGGAGAATAGTCGTTACTTTGCCTCTGTTTTTTAGTTTCAATGCACGTCGGTTTGGTGGAGTGTCTTTTATGCTATAAAAACTTCCCTTCCCTTTGAAATCTTTGTTTGGTCTCTCTAGTTCCAGTTGCGTCTTAATATGCAAGAAAGGCAGCTGTGTTTTCCTTTAAGCAAATATAATTGTAGGGGAAGGCGTCTCTGTTTATCCCGTGGACAAATACATTATGGGTGATGCCAAAAAAACGAAAAAAGAAAAAATCTTGGGACCCCAGAAAAATTATGTAAATCTTTTCAACTCTCTATGAAGCAGAGGAGTGCTGCCCTTTATGTGGTCACCGCCTGCAAGCAGCATTTTCTTGAGAGCCAGCAGCTGTGGGGAGTTGGGGACAAACACATGCACAGGAGAAACCTCCACCTTTCATTCAGCTCCCAAGGATAGACAGAGGTGCCCCAGATAGCTCTTCTGGTCTGTGTCTGTTTTTCAGGCAGCCACATTTCTTTCTTTCTTTTTTTTTTTCCTGGTACGCGGGCCTCTCACTGTTGTGGCCTCTCCCGTTGCAGAGCACAGGCTCCAGACACGCAGGCTCAGCGGCCATGGCTCACGGGCCCAGCCGCTCTGCGGCATGTGAGATCTTCCTGGACCGGGACATGAACCCGTGTGCCCTACATCGGCAGGCAGACTCTCAACCACTGCGCCACCAGGGAAGCTCGGGGCAGCCACATTTCTAATCATAGTTGAACCTACCTCCATTTTGATGTTCCAGATTATTTTGAGACTTTTATGTGCCATTTATCAAATTAAATTATGCAAGGTTTGGCCATTCTCTGATTTTCTGTTAACTTCTTTATCCGGGGAGATCCTTTGTGCAAGTGTGGAGCCGGGCCTCTCCTGAGCAGTAGAAAGAAAGCACGCCGGTGGACGTGTAGAGAAGTGATCCTTGGGAACTGAAGGTGGCCCTGGTCCAAGCAGGTTGCATCTAGTAGCTTCTTGTTGCCTGGAAGGCTCTGTGCCTGGAATGGTTTGGGGTGATCAGGCAGGCCCCTGTCATAAAGCAGGACGCGCAGCAGCAGCTGGGGAGAGTCACATTTGGCTACCACGGCAGGCAGGCAGTGCTCAGGAATCCCGCTCTCTGAGGTCGCGGAGCTAGATGTGAAGGCTGGATGCGAGATGGTGTCACTAAGGGCTTTCTGGAAAGAGCAATTAAATTCGAAACCAAATGAACGCCTGTGTTTATATATAGGGAAGGTGCTCCTAAAATGCTTACGCAGCCCCTAGTGACTGTCGTGAAACTTTCTTTTAAACACATACGTTTTGAAAGGGCGAATGGTGAATCTGAACCACACATCAGCTTTAAAAACAGACATAGTTAAGATCAAGGTGTAAACATTAATAGGGGCCTACTCTTTTGCTCCCCACTCTTTTTCTCCAGGAAGTAAAGAAATAGACTGTTCAGCCCAGATAACTTTTCCTGGCTTTACTTGCCTTTTGGAGGGATGTGGAGTGAGTCAGAAAGGTGTCTTGTCTGGTCTCTTCCTTACTTTCAGAAACCTTGGATTTTGTACCACAAAGTGCTTGTTGGAAGATAGCCAGGCCTCTGAATTTCAGCGTCATGAAATACTCAGCCTTAATGGCAGGACCACAGGAAAGTGCAGAACTGGGAGAGTCAAACCCAAGGCTAAGGCTAGAACACCACGGAAACAAGAGAAGGCTAAGGAATCTGGAGTGCCATGGTTGATTAGTGATGTCTGCCGTTGGCATGAGTGTTGAGAGAGTTGGCATTTTTCCTTTGATTTGCTACCCCTGCTTTAGAAGCAAATATAAAAATCTCTGTTTACCTCCCTTAATTAATAGTGCCTAACCAGAAATAGGAAGGATGGAGAAGAAAGAAAGAAGGAAGGAAGAAAGGCTGTGTAGTGCAATTTTAATATCTTTTTTTCTGTTCTCTTTTCACCTTTCACCTACCAGCAGGTTTGGGGAAATGAAATAACCACAAAACAGGACTTTATATTTTGTTACCTCTTGTCCTGATATGGCTCCTGGTAGGAAAGCCAATTTCTTTTTCCTCACTTCGGGCCACCACAGTACCAGTGGGACTGTGACTGGCATTTGCAGGGACTTAAAAATCACTCAGGATAGAAGATACTGTTGGCAAAATGTCCTTAATGTGCAGTCATATGTGCCATTTTCTTTGTAATGAATAAGAGAATATATTAACATTGCGCTTTGATTAGCATTTGTAATACATGCAAAGATATTAACCTTCAGTGCATTTCTGAAATAGTGTCTCATGGGCAGAAGCTTTAGTTTACAAGCAGGGAAATAAGACTGCAGTCAAATGACCTCTTTGCTAAATACCAGAAGTAGTAAAACTCCATCTGTTAAACGGTTCTTCTTCAGTATAAATATTGGCGATAATAACTAATCTTGGAGATCAAAAAGTGGTAAAAATTGATGGTATTTGGTAGAAATTAATACTATAATTAACTTACCATTGTTTTGAAAAGTTTTAATGAAAAGCCCTCAGTGCTTTATTTTATTCTGTGTGCTTGTGGGTTTTTTTTGTCTCATTAATTCATCCAATTTGGATAATCAAACCAGTTATTCAGACCTCAAACTGAAGTTACAGTCCTGAGCAGCACTTGAAGATCTTCTCTCAAAACTCTTCATTCCTAACCCAAACGAGTTGCTGGCCATTAGCAGCCAGTTGTGGACGGTTTACATTGGTCAAATTAGGCAAATAAGTCTGAAATGTCTACTTCATAATATGTATAGCCACAGCCATTATATACTTCTTACCATGATGTGAAATGATATGTATAGCAAAACTCCAAGTTTCTAAGCTTTCTACATCATCGTAGTCATGTGCAGTTTACTTCTGAGTAATGAATCCACAGATATCTGTCGTGGTTTTATTATGTGCAAGATCCTAGGTTCTCATATATCCTTCACAAGGGCTACTCATCAGGCACAGGGGAGACCGTCTTTAATTTCTTATCAGTATTATTGAAAAGAGAATCCTTCGATCCCAAGCTTCCCCCCGGTCCCTGCTGTGGCCTGGGCTACAGGGCCATCGCAGTCAGTGCTGTCATTGCCTGTTTAAACCATTTGAAAATGAAATCACCATTGGTCCTCTTATGTTTCTCCCTGTTCCTGAATGCCCTTTGGTGGTTAACGTTTTTTGAGGGTGGGGTACGGGGAACAGATCTCACAGCGTGAATGAACTGAAAGTTATCCGACATATTTAAGTAACGCTGGCACTTCTGGGCCTCCTGCTGAGGACTGCCAGCTTGACTTTACAGAATGACATTTATGACACTAAAGATATAGAAACTCATGGAAAGAGGCTGAAAACCAGTTTCTGGCCTGTTTGAATACTGGTTTAATGGTAATAGAACGTTAATTGTGTGGTGTTGATTATTCTTGAAATGTCCAGCTTGTTTTAGACAGGATTTTGCTACTATTAAAGAAAATTAAAGCAGTTTACCATCAATTCCGTTGAGTTCCTCCTCAGTGCCTAGTCACAAGTAGCAGCCCTGCCACCAGCAGTGGGCAAATCTGTGCCAAATGTAATTACTTCAGGTACAATTCCATTTATTCATAGGGAAGACTGTTGCTCTCTGTGAGAACGTAGTTGAGAGAAGAAAAGATGTATAGGTTTATGTTAATTATATACCCCATGCTGGAGGTTTGATTTTAACATGAGTGCAGGTTTTTAATCCCTTTATCGAAAACACATGCAGGAACCTTCTTTGCTGCCACCTGAACACTTCGTGGACACCTTCAGGTTATGTGAACAGTCACCAACCCTCACGTGAATCGTATTCTAAAACTTGGTTTTTAAGTTGGCAGTGTGAAAGTGGAAACCCATTTTCCTTTAGAAATAAGGTGGTAACTAATAGGTTCCTAGAACAACCTACTGAAATTTATTAGTTGAGATAATAAGAATAATAGTAATAATAGCAGCTACTGTTTGTTAAAAGCTTACTGTGTGCCGGGCATTGTGCTGAGGGCTTATGCATTATCTTAATAATCTTTACAGCAAAACAGTAGGAACCCATGAAAAAGTTGCACCTTACAAAGATTAAGCAGTTTGCGCCAGCTTCCATAGCAAGAGAAAGGCGGAGCCCAGATTTGGACGTAGGTGTTTTAGATGCCAGATCCTATGTTAACCATCAGGGTAAATGGCGCAAGTATAAGCAGTGACTATATTATGGAAGCTAACTAACTTTGGTCGTACTACTTTATTAGAAGAAAACTCATCTCGATTCCAGTTGGGATATTAGGAACATTTGTTCCCCCAGTGTAGTACTTTGGACACACTTCCATCCACCTTATGCACGCACATACACTCAGGCCAACATAGTGGCGAGGAGAAGTGGAGTGCCCTAGTAGCTCTGTAGTGAGGGGTCTGAGCAGCCCCTGGTGTTTGCCAGATGCTGTTCCAGGCGCTGGGAATACTGTGTAGATGGAACAGACATGAGCCCTGCCCTCTTGGAGCTTACAGACTAATCAGAGAAATGACTAGTCGCCCAAATAAACTCGACAGTTATAGTTGTGCTAAGTGCTGTCAAATGCTATAAGATCATGTGACATGGGAATCCCCTGTGAGGGATCAGAGACGACCTCCCTTTAGGCTAAAATAGTAGGTGTTGGGGGAGCGTAATGGAAGGTCATTTAAGCAGCTAGATCAGCAAGTGTTAAGGCCCCGAGGAAGGAGCTCAGCTCCTTTGGGGTTCTGAAAGGAAGCATGCAGGAAAGCAGAGTGGGGAGAGATGAGGCCGGAGATGGAGCGGGGGGCCATGTCCTACTAGGCCATAATTAGTATTTCGAATTTTATCCTAAGAGCAGTAAGGAGTGTTTGAAGGATTAGGGTTGTAACCTGGAAGTTATAAGATCCATTTAAAAGGGGCGTGCCAGTTGTTGTGTTGATAATGAATTGCTGTAAAGATGAGGCTGGAGGACTCAGCATGGAAACCAGGAGACTGCTTAGGAGATTTTTGAAATATTCCAGGTGGTGGTGGTAGCGACTTGATCTAGAATAATGACAATGGAGATGGAGAGAAATAGGTTGATTCCGGATCTGTTTTTGAAGTTTAATTGATAAGACTTGGTGACAGATTGGATATTGGGAATGAGAGAAGAGGCGGTGTCAAGGGGGAATTCCCTGATTTTGGACGGTCCACTTACTGAGATGGGGAAGAAAGAACAAATTGTGGGTAGAGGAAGGAATTAAGTGTTCGATTTTAAACATGTAGCACCTGTAAAACCTTCAGTGTGAATAGCAGGAGGCAGACACCTGTAAGAAGGCAGGGCTAGAGGTACAGATTTGATAGCTGTCAGCACACAAGTGAAAGCCACATGAATGGTTGAGATCCTGGTGGAGAGACTATATAGAGAGAAGAGCAGGATATGGCCCTGAGGATCTCCCACATCAAGAGATCAGTTAGAAGAAGATGAGCTGGAGGAGAAGCAAGGGAGGAAGTGCAGTGTTTGTAGAAGCCAAGAAGCCCCTTTCAGGAGAGGGGAGTAATTTACTTAAGTCCATGCTGATTGGTCCTATAAGACGTCTGCCAAGCATGGTTGGATTTGGCCACTTGGATGTGGATAGAAGAGAATGGATGGAAGGTAGGAAGTGGAGGTGGCTGTCATAAGAATAGTATTTGCTAGAGCTGTGCTTTCAACAATACGATAGCCACTAGCCACGGGTGACTGTTTAGATTTAAATTTATTAAAATTAAATAAAATATAAAATTTTACCTTTGTTGCTTTAGTCACATTTCAGGTGCTCAGTAGCAACATGTGACCTTGACCAGTGTGTTGGGCTGCATAGACATGACCGTTTCCATCACTGCAGGGAGTTCTCTCGGATAGCACTGTTCGTGGGAGAGCTCTTAAAAATGATCTAGTAGGGGAAGGAATTGTTATGAGAGAGGCACTCTTCCTCCAAAGTAACAGTAGAAAAGTTGCAGATCCAGATTTTATGATGGGACAGTGAGGGAGCTATCTGGTTTCTGGTTTTGTCAATGAAAATTAGAAAAATGGCCAAGAGTGAGAGGAGAATGGAGATGTAATGAAATAATCATGGGAAAGAGGGCAAGAATGAATTTACCACAGAAATGTAAAAACATGGTAGGCAGAATTTAGTGTCTGCCTATGGATTTACCCTGGTTATATGATTTTCCTCCAGAAACACTCAACTGGAGAGCTGTATTAAAGGACAGTCATATGGCAGGCATTCAGTGACTGGAGCTGCGTGTGAGGGCTTAGATTAATACTGCTGAATTGGAACCCTTAGGGAGATGTAAAACTAATGGGGCTCAGCATGATGAATCCAATCCAGGACATGAATTGAGAAATGCATTGTCTGGTCCTGCAGTAATACATCATTATCCCTTTACATAGGAATCATTGTGATTCCGCCTCAGAAATACTCATGTGTGAGGCTCATCATAATCATTTGAAGAATTTGTGTGCAGGAGGTTGTTGTTTCCTCTACTTTCATGGTTAGTCTTGTCAATTTCAGTCTCAGCAGCTGCCTAGAATGTTAAGCCATTTGCTAAATCTTGCCTGTCCTCTGAAACATGCTTAAATCTGTTTATGTAACACAAGGGGTTGAGATTGTATGATGTGTTACGGCATCAGTACCGAGTACTTTAATCAGGACCGTAAAAAGAAATGTTGGAATTTTTAAACTGAAGAGTAATTGTGTGGATGTTCCATCGATGCACGTGTAGTTCACTGTTATTATACATCCCATATAAACTCTTCACTTTTATTAGTTATGAAATTCTTTTGAGGTATCCCTCATTTATGGGGTATTAAGTAGGGAAACAGCCAGCTACTTGCTGATGCCTTTAGGAGGAGAATCCCTCTTCTCGTGGATTGTTCCCTTTCTTACTCACGTGAATTCCCATTACTGTCAGATGATTCATCTAGCTTTTGAGGTTTCCCACCGAAAGATTTCCTTCCGCCCCTCCTATGTCTCACCAATCTCTCTTTTAATATTCCTCTCTTTAACCAAGAGAACCGTGGTCCTCCTTAATCACACCATGTTTCTCTTTAATCACACCATGTCTGCCCTCCTTCCTGCCCTTCTTGTCTTTCTTTTTAAAGACTGTTGAATCAAAACTCTCCTTTTTTCACACAACCTTCCCTCTTTACCCAACTTCTAAGCTCACCTCTGCTCATTACTGTACTTTCTGGAAATTCCTTTATCACTTGTAGAGCATGTCCTTGCTCAGAGTGTTTTGGCTTTCTGATTTGCATGTAAATTTCCATATGAATCTTTAAAAAAAAAAAAAAGTCTGTTAGTGATGTCACTGCCTCTGCCTGCAAACTTTCTTCTCTTCCTCCACAGCCTTTGCTTCTTCTACTTTTCTGTCTAGAGTGCCTTTCTCTCCTATCTAACTGCCTAAGCCCTTCCTGTTCTTTAAGACTACTGAAATTCTTGCGTCTCATCTAAGACCTTTTCTGGTCATCTCCAGCCAGATGTACTCCTCCCCTTTCATATTTTTAGTGTTCCCAGATGTGCCCCATAGAAGCAGCTCTTATACAATAGGTGTGTCTTTCTCTCCTACACACACGCACGCACGCACACACACACAGTGCCTGGTATAGAACAAGCACTCCGTAAAGGATATTGAACTGACCTAATCCCACTGCCTTCATCTCTTTACTGCCCATTTTCTTATTTACCAATTTCCTGCTGTCTGGCTTCTGCCTTACGTACTATATTGAAATTATTTCTCTAAATTGCTGGGGATTGAATTCCACGGCCTTTTATCAGTCTGTATTCTTTTCAACTTTCTTCTCTTTCATGAAGCTCTGGTCTCCCAGCCTCGTGATGCTGTCATACTGCTTCTTCTCTCCACTCCCAGTTCTCTGACCGCTCCGTCTTCCTTCCCTGTCACCTTACCCCCAATGGGGCTGCTCCCCAGGGCTCAACTGTCCCTCCTGCCCTCTGTCTCTGCGCTCCCCGCTGTGTCTTTCAGGGGATGCTCAGTCCATGATTGTAGCCCTGTTCCCAGTGCTGAGCTCCAGGTCCACACTCTAGATTTTGGTAGGTCGTTTCCACTTGGGAACATTGCTCAAGCACTTGCATTCTTTAAATCCCCAGGCCTAAGCCACATGTGTATTGCCCAGTCTTTTGTCTTCTTGATATCCACATCTGTCAGTTACTGCATCCTTCCATACTTGCTTTCTAGTGCCTCCATTCTTGCCTGTTTTTATAGCTGGACACAGCTCCACTGGGCTCCCAGCCTAGATGGTTCCCACTTCCATCTATCTGATTTGTTCACATCCGATCAGCTTAGGCACCTTGATGGCTTTGCTGTCTCATTTGGAGAGGTTGGTGGTTTGTCTCCACCTGCAGAACAGAGGCTAAGCATCCTCTGTCTTATTAGAAGACCGTCCAGATCCCAGTGCCTCCCTTTTCAGTGCCGCCTCTCACCTCTGCCACCCTTCCTACAACCTGAGGCCCCTGGACGCGCCCAGCATGACTGAGCCTGGGCCTTGGCTCACGTAGACCTTCTTACGTGTCCTCTCTGCCTCTTACAGTCTTACCCTGCATTCGGGATAAGGCTTTCACAACCCATCTCTTCTCCTCCGTGGACTCTCCCTAGACCTCCCCCAGCTCCCTCCTCAGAACAGTTGTGGCGCTTACCACTGTACTCTTTCCCTTACACCCGTCACACCGCCTTGTCTTAACCTGTGACCTTTACGAGGGTGTTTCTTTTACAGGTATGAGTTTTTCTCCCTTGTGTTTGTACACACCTTTACCTCCTCCTCCACAGTATGTACACCCCTGTGATGTCCAGGTGGCATTTTTCTGCCTGACAGTTCCTGGAGTTTGCGGGCATGGCCTAGTCACTAGGGCATGGCGTAGTGCACCCATTTGGGTGCACCAACATTTCCTGTTGGCAGGGGTAGAGCCTAAGCCTCCTCCCTTTCAGCTCATCGAAGGGATGGGAAACAGACAAGAGGCCCAGCTCTAGCCCTCTTTCCATTCCTCATTATTAGTACTCTGACACTTAAGGGCAGATCAGTATGGATAATTTTTTTCCTTTACTTGTCACTGCAGTAATACATTTGCAGTTCTTTCAGTTAAGAGAGCCAGGCACATTCCTTCCTGGGTGTATCTAGTATTTGGATCTTGCTTTCAAAATGTAGTGGAAAAAAGAGTATCACCTAATGTACTATAACACACTCTCTCACTACAGACTTAAAATTTTATCTTAACCCAGTTTTTAACTGTGAATGTGTCACAGTTCTCGAGATACATGGCAGTTTTGAAATGTTTTAAACTAAGCTGTCCTTATCTTAGTATTAAAAGCACTCTCTCAAATTTGATCACTGCAGGGAAGAGGTAAGGGTACCAGAATGTATGTCTATGCTTGGGTGACTCAGATGGAATTTCACCAAACATCTCATCCCTAAGTCACTCCTCAGCTGAGAAGGAGCATAGACAATTCATCCCAGAGCGTAATTCTTTTTGAAAAATTAGAAGCGCCTAAAAATAGGGACCTAACATGAAAGTGCGTGCTTGACCATATTTCTCCACAGGCTACTGGTACCGTACTACTCAACCTGAAGATGCTGTGATTCTGTGCTACTGCAGTAGTCAGATTGCATTGATGAAAATGATATAATAAGGCTTATGAAATAAATATTGCTCCAAATACGGAAGGATTATCTCTGGGAGGTTGTCTCCAGCGTTCCGTTAAAATTTGGTCAGAGTGTCTTAGGTTCATTACAAGTGTCCTCTCTCAGTAAAAACCTGCTAGATTGCCAGGACTGGTGCCCTCCCCTTGGCTGTATGGGAGACAACCATGTTGGCTGTATCCAGCTCTTCCTCTTCTGAGCCTGAGGACTTGAGCAGGAAGAATGGGTGATGAAGGGGGTAAAGGCCCTTCCAGAATTTGGAAACCAATGCCACAGTTTGCTGCAGCCCCGTAGCCTGGAGCCTGCAGTCTCCCCTTTCCCTTGTCCTTCCTCAGGGGTTGTTTAGCTGCTCAGCCAGTCCCTCTGCTCTCTCTGCATCTGGACTGATCTGGCCCATAACGCTTCCCTTTCTTGTCCAGGAGTCCCCTCGAATTCTGGTAGGTTCTTCAGCTTCCCAGTATCTTTCTACCTTCCCCGTCTTATTCCAGTTCCTACTGTCTCCCTCCTGCCTCCGAAACTGGGCATTGATCTAAGGCCAGATTATCCAGTTTTCGCCTTCTTGGCCATATGAAGTAGGAAACAGTAGCGTGGTTACTTAGCGAAGGCAGCCCCTAAGTAGGAAAGTGATGAAGGCTGAAGAGTAATGTTGGCACCAGCTGAAAGTCGGCACCATAGCCCTCCTACCAAGACAGAGCAACCAGAAATCTGTCTCAACATTCGTTTATTGTTGACAGGTCTGAAAGTGGGCATCTGGCCTCTGATTATTTTCTAGGGATTCCCTACTTAACTCAAAGAGTTTGTAAACTCTTACCATACGCAACTACTCCCACCCCGCCAAACCAAGCTTGTGTTGGCAAATGTCATGAACACAAGCACTAAACTTTGCTCTGAGAGAAAGCAGAGGCATCTAGAAGGCTTGGAGTAACCAGGTTGCGGGTGTATTCATATACCCAAGGTCTCAAGAGGTCTCTCCTCTCCATCTTGGAGTGTGTCTCTATAGTTTAGATACAATGGACAGATCTTCCTGCTGGCTTGAAAGTTACTTCAAGCGAATCCTAAGGCCAGTCTTCCCCTCCTGTTCACTGGTGATGAATGTCCTCTTGTCTGGAACACTGTATGTTCAGTTCCTGTTCCATTCAAAACGAGAGCTCTGTTTAGCACTTTGTTTATAGCTCAGCATTCTCATTATAAGACTTCGTGTACACCTCTGTCTCTCCCTACTAGAGTGGGAGCCAGCAGAAGGCAAGGATCACATCTTATTCAGCACCTACCGTAGTGATGCCATGTAATGAGTGCTTGATAAATGTCTGTGACTTAATAATATTTGTTGTCGGAGTAGCTGCGTAGATGAAAGAATGAATGAACCAGCTCTCATATTTTCTATCCTTAGACCAATTTTAGTGAACATTCTAAAGTAGCAGGATAGGGGAAATGGAAATAACTCCCAAAGCCTCATAGGTAAAATAATGTAACTTTTAATTTGTGTTGGCATGAGTTCAATGTATTATATAGATACATATATTTAAAGGAAAAGAAATCCAAGGGTGATGCATTGTGTATGCTCAAGATTAACATTTTCTAAGTTGTCTAATTAAAGTGACTTTACAAAGTCAGAGATTTGTCATGCTTTTCTTTAATAATAATAATGATGGTGATGATGATGATGATGCTTTTCCTGGCCTTGAAGTCTTATTGAGATATTTCAAGTAAAAATAATTTGGTGTGTATTAAGATGACTTGGTCTCATTCACACACTGATACAGCCTTTGGAGATTCAAATTTAATGTTTGGCCCTAGACATGTCTTCATTCGTGGCTTGTAGGTCTTTTGATGGGACAGAGAAAACACTCCCAGTATTTCAGTTCTTATAACCAAGGCCCACTTCTGTGAGCTGTGATTTAATTTTGTTCCTACTATGTGCGTGGCAGGAGGTGACGTTTATGCTCCAGATACTTTGTATAAACTGCTGCTCTCAGGCACCTTTAAAGCAAAGAGCTGCATTGTTAACTTACTAGTGCCCATTTTTATTACAGTGTTATTACTTGACATTTATTAAGCAATAACAGCACACCAGGCATTGTTAAAGAAGAAAGGGAGAGGGAAGGATGGCTTATACTTCTCTAAATTAAGGGTCACCCAGACTAAAGTGCAGTATGTTAGGTGTAGAATTTTACCTAACGAGAGGACTTTGTGTGAGCTTGAGAAAATAACATCTCTTGAGTATTTGGTTTTGTCCTAAAGTAAGTGTGATGGGAAGTTGATTTCGAGTTCTTCCAGGTTGAGTTAATGTTTTGTTTGTTTGTTTGTTTGTTTGTTTTTGCGGTACGCGGGCCTCTCACTGTTGTGGCCTCTCCCATTGCGGAGCAACAGGCTCTGGATGCGCAGGCTCAGTGGCCATGGCTCACGGGCGCAGGCGCTCCACGGCATGTGGGATCTTCCTGGACCGGGGCACGAACCCGTGTCCCCTGCATCGGCAGGCAGACTCTCAACCACTGTACCACCAGGGAAGCCCCTGAGTTAATGTTGACATCAATTATGTTCTGTGTCCCCAAACTCTATATAGTTATTGCTGCTTATCCCAGATATCCTTTGTGTAAGTAATAATTTTATTTTTTTATTTTTTGGCCATGTGGCATGTGGGATCTTAGTTCCCCAACCAGGGATCAAACCAGTACCCCTTGCAGTGGAAGCGTGGAGTCTTAACCACTGGACCGCCAGGGAAGTCCCAGTAACAGTTAT
Organism: Aethalodelphis obliquidens; assembly: GCF_003676395.1. Lineage (NCBI taxonomy): Eukaryota > Metazoa > Chordata > Mammalia > Artiodactyla > Delphinidae > Aethalodelphis > Aethalodelphis obliquidens. The sequence continues at coordinate 19,891,978 of NW_020837949.1, forward strand.
TTTATCTCCCTTTTTAGAGATATAAACCTTGCTGCACATAGCCCAGATATGGCAAGGGTACCATGATATAGTGGAAGATGAAAGTTAGCCAACCTCTCGAGGTCACGAGATTTTAAGAAAGTGTATTTACAAAACAAAACAGTTGGGGCCCTTGTTCTTTGGAGATGCAGCAGAAGATGGCCCCATTTTTCTAAGTTTAGACCCTTGGTGGGACGAGCCCATGTAGCAGAATCCCACGCAGGGTATGGTGAAATTGGCAAGATACCATGAGGGTTCTCTAAGAAGAGCGGGGCAAGAGCTGCCTCCTCAAGAAAGGAAACCAGGCACTGGGGAGTCCTGTAGTGCTGAGGTGTATTGTCCACTAAGCAAGAAGGCAGAGTCATCCAGCCCCCACCAGTTTCATGTGGTCACGCGTTACTAGGTTCCCACTCTCTTGCTAGGTTTTTCCTAATGCCCCCATCATTTCCGGGTACCCAATATTACTGAATAAGGAAGAAAAATATATTGCAAAATTGGAAAGTTTTTCATTCACCTTATATCCTGGCGTGTTTGTGCTCATATACTTAGGGCATGGGAGGCCTGTTGGTTTAAGAACAGTGTACCTGTGTGCGTAGAGCACTGTATTTGTTCATATCATCTTGGATAGGTGACCAGAGGTCCCATCTTTGGGATTGTCCTGGTTTTAGGACTTTTACTCAGGATCCTAAAACCTGGGGGAAGACTGATAATGCTTTCCCCTCCCTCCTTGCATATCACCTGCCTCCTGTGGATTCAGAGGACTGAGTTGTGATACTGATTCCTTTTTCTAAAGTCACCGGTTCCCGTGAAATATGCATTGTTGCAACCTGTTAAAAGATCAGAATCTCCTCCCCAACCCCCCGAAAAAATGAGAATTCCCCTTGTAGCGCCAACCATTCTCGTATCCACCCTGCACTCAACGAATGATTTTTGTGTCCGAGAGCGTTAGGAATTGTGGCTGCTCACTGATGGTCATTACATGACTTCTTGAGCCTTCCGAGTGGTATGAGGAGGGCTATCTCCACACTTTTCTCCCTTCTCTGAAATTACCTCATTATCCTTTTTGTTTATATTAGAACTAAAATGATGGGTAAGTAGTTTTCTCGAAATACAAAGCTCAGACCCACCTCAAAGAAGTTTCTAAGACATGAAAGTAGGAGAGGCAGCAGCAAAACCAACAGATAGCTCTAAAACAGATAACTAAGTGGAAATGTATTATACTAGAGTCTTTTTTCTTTTCTTTTTGGCTGCATTGGGTCTTCGTTGCTGCGCGCGGGCTTTCTCTAACTGCGGCGAGCGGGGGCTACTCTTTGTTGTGGTGCGTGGGCTTCTCATTGCGGTGGCTTCTCTTTTGCGGAGCACGGGCTCAGTAGTTATGGCTCGTGGGCTCTAGAGAGCAGGCTCAGTAGTTGTGGTGCACAGGCTCAGTTGCTCCATGGCATGTGGGATCTTCCCGGACCAGGGCTCAAACCCGTGTCCCCAGCATTGGCAGGCGGATTCTTAACCACTGCGCCACCAGGGAAACCCAATACTAGAATCTTAAGAAGAGAGTTCTGAATACTGCTTATTTATCTCAGCGTCATTTTTACCAAAACATCTTCATTTCTCTTTGACCAATTAATTCAACTTATAGGAAACTCTACAAAGGAAATCATCGTAGTGATAATTTTTGTCCATCACCATGGTGTTTTAAGCACTTAAAAATTAGAAACAGCCTAAATATGTATCTTTATTCTTTTCTGTTATTTTTTTCCCCCGAAGTTTCTACATTGATCTGTCAGTGTTATGAGAAGAATACTTGGATGTATTTTATTAGCTGCCTTTTAAGTGAATATTAGCATTAAACATTGGCAAAAAAATTGTTATACTGGCTACAGAATACCTACCAGGAATGCTTCTTTGGGTGTTGTTCTCTGTCCAGATCTTTGGTCTCCAGTTCTGCCATTGAATACCGTCAACGACCTCCTTGGCCCGAAGTACCACTGTGGGATGAGGTGGGGTAGGGCGGGAAGGGCAGAGGGCCAGCTTCTAGTGCTGGTGGGAGGAGGGAAGAGACAGGGAGCCACGTATAGAGTACAGAAAGGAAAAGCAACGGGAGGAGACAAGTGGTGGGATCCATCAAAAGTCCCCAATAATTTCAAGTCCACTAAACTGGATTTTTTCTTATTTTTGAGCAATATATATTTCCGTATAGCAACTTTATTCCACCCGTTCCTTTTTGGTAAGTATGTTTTTGGACAACTATTCTATCTCTCACTTCTTTATTATGGTTTTAAGTTCCCCAGATATTTCATCTTTCTCTTAACATTTGTCATTCACCATTTCTTTTTTTTAATCTTTTCATACAAAGATAGTAAATTGTTTAAATGTCTCTTGCTGCTGAGATTTAATTTTCCTTCTTGGGTATCTTGAAATTCTGCCTTTTGTTATTTTTACCTAATGGTGGCTTTTTCCATCAGCAGGAATGAAAGCAGTCAATAAAAATCAATTGTTGACTCAATGACTATATGGAGGGTTGACCATAATGCATATTGGAAATGTCTTTGAATCCCTTTTCCTGAATGGAAGGTGCCATGCTTGGGTTTTATGGCCTCCTAATGTTAGACAGTAATCTCATTTAGCATTTTCCCAAAGTGAAAACAGTGCATTAGGGCAGCATAACAGCATAGCAGATCAATACAGAGACAGAGCTTTGCCCTTACGGATTAATCCAAGCAGAATGTACCAGAGTCTAGTCCAGGAACTGGAAGACAATTATGTTGATTTCCACCCCTCTTTCCTCCATTCTACCATCTAATCATCAATACAGGTTGAAATGCGTACAAAAAGGATTTCTGAAAATGTCTGCGTTTGCGTGCACACACGCACTCTCACTCACACAGAACAGACTACCATACAGGAAATAAAGGGCCCTGGAAGTGAGTAGTATTGATTTGTGGTGGTAAAAGTATATTTTGACACCTTTCAAATTATGAATAACTCATGGACTTTAACTTGCATGACTAAATAGCTCAACCCAGGGTAAATGCTTACATATAACTTAAATTACCTCTTTCTAAGGAGTCCATAGTATTAGATGAATGAATCCCATTGTGAAGAGACTTTTTAGAAGGAAAAACAACCACAGCATCTTCCTTGTGATGAGCACTGTGTGGGAGCTCATTCTTTCTGGTCTTTTGCTGTGTGTTAATGGGGAGGGGCTGCATATCTGGTCGGGTTGCTTCTAGCCTTCTCTCCCATCTTCTTTCCCCCTGTTTTAAATCTAAGGTATATTGGAGGGACGATGGTCCTCCACACTAGGATAGCATGTAACCCTGCTTTCTCATGAACTGTTAAAGGCATTCGTCATATATTTGCTGGGTTCAGCTAACCTGATGCTTGATCTTATGTTATTTAGTCCAGGAGTGTGTCTTGCTATAATCAGTTAGTCGTAGCTGTGCGTCTACCCTTCGAAACACAGCTGACTCTTTTTAGATACTGATGTTCATGGTAGGGGATCAGGGAAATCTGTGTCCAGAGACATTCACAGACATCTGAACTTCAAAACCTTAAAGCGAGTTGAAACTCCTGGGATTGGATTTAAATTCTGTTCTTAGGTGTTTGGCCAAACAGTAAGGTAATGAATGAAAGAGTACAAGCAATGTTATCTCTGTGTCTACTTTTTTAGAGGGTAGTAGGAAGTAAATTCCCTTAGCGGCCAGTAACGTGGCTTGCGTTTCAGTTTTCTATTCTAGCAAAATATGTATACTAGCTTAGTGTGTTGGATAAAAGCAATGAGGAGACAGATTGTCAGCCAGGGGTTTCCTTATTGATGAGAAATATTTCTCCTGTGTTCTCTAGGGGTTTTTCAGAACTCATCAATTTAAAATAATGCTATTTCATGATTACTATGGAAATAACAAATTTAAATTCCAAGAGAAGAACTGATAAGAGGCTGGAACCTTTTGTATTAAGCAAAACTAATTTGAAAAAAAATGAATCCCTAGATTAAAGTGATAGTAATATATATGTTTTTCTGTGTATTTAGTCCTTATATTCCAAGTTCCTCTACCATTGTAACAAGAACATTTCATTTTTGTTTGCATAATCCATTTGGTTTATTTTATTATTATCATTTTTCAAGTGTATATTATCAGCTTTTTGGAAGCATTTATGTTTAGTAGTGCATATTCACTGAAAGCACTCTAACTAAAATCTTGAGATTTGTAAGTATAACTAGTAAAATTTTAGCTCAAGGAATTAAATTTTCTCTCCACGCATTTGTATTCTCAACAATTTATTGCATGACTTCTATAAGAGGGATCCATGTCGATAGCTGAGATAACAAAGAAAATAAGATGCAGTCCTTACTTGGGATTTGCATGCCAGTAAATTGCAGTAGACTGTAGTGTAGTGCATGGTAAAGGAAGTTAATACAGGTTAGGGGTCACCATAAAGGGAATGATAGACTCTGCTGTGGTTGGAGAGAGCTCTAGTGAAAGCCGTATAGAGGAGGTTGCACTTCAATACTTAGCTCAAGTATTGAAAGATGGGTAGGTATTTTCCAGATACATAGAACTGGGTGAGGCTTGGGTGCAGATCATTTCCAAAATCAAGAGCAGTGGAGACAAGACGTGAAGGGACGTGTAAGAACCAAACCCTGTACATGGTCTGGTTGAGGCAAAAGACTAGGCAGGAACCTGATCCAAAAGGACCTGCCTGTTGACCATGTATTTTATTTGGAAAGCAGATATTGTCTAGACTTACTACTAGAAAGAACCTTCTGGGAGGTAGGAGTGGAGGGTGAACGTTAAGAGAGAGAGAGACCCGTGAAGGTCATTGCTTGAATCCAGGATATAAATGATTAGGAATTAATGTAATGACAGTGAGTATGGAGAAAGGACTGGACTGCAGGATATCAAGCTTTGTGACCAACTGGAGGTGGGAACGGAAGAGAACATTGGGGCTCCCAGTTTCCTGAGTTAGCTGGCTGGGCTGAAGAGTAATTGGCCCCACTCACATGGTCACGTTTGAGGTAGGGTGGGAATGCTGCCCTGTCCAGAGAGGCTCGCAGTGGTGTCAATTAATAGAACTAATTTCACAGAAATCACTTATCTTTTTTTTTTTAACATCTTTATTGGAGTATAACTGCTTTACAATGTTGTGTTAGTTTCTGCTGTATAACAAGAAATCACTTAATCTTGTGTGATATCTTTCTTTAAAGGTCAAAGAAAATTATTGTTCTTAAACTTTTTTGTTTAAGAACAACTTTTTGGGGGGGGCGTTGTAACACTTATATCTTAGTTGATGTTTTATATATTTTTTTAGCTTTGTTCTTTATTCCGGTTGAAGACCATTTGTCTCAGTGGTCCCTGTTTTTGTTTCCAGGCGGTATGAGTGTCATCCCATCTGTGCCGATCTGCAGGCCCAAATTCTCCAGTGTTACCGCCAGAACACCCAGCAGACCCTCAGCTGCTCCGCTCTGGCCAGTCAGTACAAGCAGTGCGTCAATCAGGCCAAACAGGTGGGTGTACAAACCAGGAGCTAACTAGGGCAGCAGAGGAATAAAAAGCCCAACGTCATGGGCACTGGGAAGGACTCAGTAGGCTAATGTGTATGAAAAAGCTTTTTAAACCAAACTAGTCGTCATCAAGAATTGCTGTCATGAGTTGGTTAAGTTTTAATCACCTTTCATCCAGGTGGCTGAAGGAAGAGTCCGTTGTCTCCTTGTGTTCCACTTGCAGAAAAAAAAGGTTTTACATAAAGAATACCTTTTCTAGTTGCTTTGAACTTTTGTCCTCTACTTTATAATTGTGTCCTCAAGGTCATTGCCCCATATTTCTGGGCCAGTACTCAAAGCCAGCAAAGAGGAAGGATACATGTTAAGGGGCCAACAGCTTCAAGTCCATAAACAGCAAGTAGTCATGCAGAGAGTCTGGTTTAAAAAAACGAAAGGCAAACACAAAACTAAAATAAAAACCCACCATGGAAGCACCATTCAATCTTCTGCCAGTTGGTAGAGTCTAGTCAATTGGGCAGGGAAAGACAGGCCAGACATGGATCTAGGAAGCAATTTCCATCGCTTCTGTGTACCATAGCCATACTCTTCTCATGACCCTTCATATCAGAATAATATGATGATCACGGGACGTGTATTTTCTCTAATTTGTGTACTTTAGAAAGCTAATGATAAACGCTGAAGTAAATTATCAATTCTGGCAGGTCACGTAATTGCCTATCATTTAACTGATTTTGTTGGGTATAGGTTGTTCTGAGAGATGGAAATTGTTGGAAACCTTGGTTCTTTCTGCTGACAAATTCCCTAGACTTGACCTTCTAACCCAACTAAATCTAGTGTTTGAATTACACAGCATGCCTTCCTGCAGTCTAATTTGCTGTAGTTATAATAATCCCAGTTAGTATAAATTTCTAACACTCTGTGAATATCTGATGGGAGGGTAGTATTGTCTGGATATCTGGAAAATAACAACACTAGTAGAAAACATAGAACCAAGATTTATTAAAAGCCTGTGTTGTCTTTAAAAGCCGTGTGGCTCAAGGCTTTTTTCTTTTTTTTTTTTTTCCCTCCTTAGCATTTATTTTTTCTATTTTTTAACATCTTTATTGGATGTTTAAAATGGTGTGTTAGTTTCTGCTGTATAACAAAGTGAATCAGCTGTACATATACATATATCCCCTCCCCCTTGTGTCTCCCTTGCACCCTACCTATCCCACCCCTCTAGGTCGTCACAAAAGGCTTCTTTCTTTTTCTTGTTTATACGGCACTTGCCTAACTCTTAGTAGTGTGCCAGGGATACCTTTCTTTTAAGATCTTTGGTAGAAGTAGTGTTGCTGATGTTAAGTTAGCACATTTTATTTGTTAAAAACAGCTTCTGATATGTTCTTAACAATCTCCAACCTTCAATTTTAATACTGACTGAAGCAGGTGGAACCTGTAAGTTGGGCTCATGGGTTTTTCTAGCTGATGTTAGTTCTGTATTAAGGCGGGGGTGGTAGTGCACATAATGGCGGAGACAAAGTGCGTGTTTTGACACTGGTGTCTTGTAACATAGGTGCCTGTGTCCACAGTGATCTGTACCGTTACTGAAGTAGCACCTGCAAGGGTGTCTGGAGTATTGACTTCATCCTGATGGTCTGGGTTGTGTTGAACTGTCTGCACACAGCCCCATGAGACCAATAGCATACATTTACAGAGCAAACCAAGAGTTATATAACTTGTGGCAAAATCAGGCATGCTACATGGCGCAACAGAGTTTGAATTGGGCAAATCTGAGTTTGTATCCAAGCTCTTTTATTGGCTCTGTAACCTTGGGCCTTGATTTTTCTCATCTGTTAAGTGAGGTAATGAAATTTGCAGTGTTGTGAGGATTCCATTTCTATAAAGTATTCAATAAGTCTAAATTTTTTTCCTTCTTTCCTCACTTGCCTTATTCTGTGCTGAAACCAGCTTAAACAAATCGGCCAAAAGCGTCAAATTATTACTAGTGATTCCAAAGGGGACCTCCCGTCCTCCCCTCCCCACCCGGCCCCCCTGCCCATCTGCAGCATAATTTAATGTTTTCAATGAGTATGTTTCAGGTGACTATTGTTTTTACAACTGTTATATTCAAATATTAGAGTATATAACAGCAGCTGATATGAAAAAGATATGTCCACAAGACCTTATTTTAAACCTAAGATAGGCAGCATTGAAATGGGAAGTAACCAAGAAACAGTAAAACCTTGTATGTCTGTAGATTTAGATTTCAAGGTCATTTCACATCCATTCTCTTACTTGTTTTTTATGACAACCTGAGATGTAAATAGAGATGGTTTTATTTTCACCATTTTACAGTTGAGAGAATTGAAACCCAGGGAAGTCATGGTGGTAAATTTAACAACTAAACCAAGATAGACCTTGCCATAAAAACAAATTTAAAAATACATAGTGTTTGGCTTTTCAGTTGTGTGTGTGAAGGGACATCCAGTATCCACTAATACAGAAATAAGGCAGTGAGGGAAGATGTGAACGATAATCATGAAGTGAAGGGAAAAAAACCTGAAGATCAAATGAAGTAGTCATTGAGACTGAAAGTAACAGAAAGGAGGGTGGGATTATAAAGGCCATGAGCAAAGGTGTAGTTTAGCGCTGCCCCATTTTAGGACCATGCCAAACCAAGATGGCCAGCGGAGGTTATGTCAGTATTTCATGAGTAGTCACTTTTCCACTAACACCACGTTTTCCGTGTGTGTGTGTGTGTGTGTGTGTGAAGCTAGTCTAACCTTGTGACTCTAGCTCCGCCCCTCTTGTTAAAAGGGACTTTGGCAGGATACGTGGTCCTAATCATTTGTTGTTACAGTTCCTGACTGGTCCACAACCCCTTCTTGAGTTTCCTTGTAAAATCTAAAGAACAAGCTGGAAAGGCTGAGATACTAAACACAACAACCCATTAGGTCATGTTGTCCATTTCCGGCATAGTGCAAGAGTTTTCCCTTTGGAATAATTCCAGTAGCCAAATCCATTCCACTTTTTTAAGTGACTCATAAAATTGCGCTTTCACTGGTTCCCTTGGGGCATTGTTCTCTACACTAATAGATTTTACTGATAGGAAAATTTCCGGATATTCCTTAGCCTTACTTTTCGTCTCTTATTCATCCACTTATTCACATCAATCTTTCTTCAGCTAGTCTTAAACAGTCCTCACGGGTCAACATGAGACATTTAGACTGTTACTTCCAGTGTATTAAGTTATGTGTTCTTCATAATGGTAAAGAAATATTCAATTGCTGTAATTATTACTTCTCAGACTTAAAAACTACTGGATAGCTATATGAGATACAGCACTTAAAAATATAGGAGGACACTGATTGATAAACTTCTGTGTCTTTTATTTCTCATATCTGCTTAGCCTCATAGCTTTCTATAAACTCCCCAAGATTGAATTACCTGTTCTTACCATCAAAACCTGATTCCCATTCAGTCTTGCTTCACGTACGTGACAGGAGACTGGAAGGGAGGGAGCAATGGGAAGCCAGTAGTACTGGCCCACTAGTGGACCAAAATGTGCCCAAGGCTTATAAAAGGGGGGTGTGTACAAAGGGCTTGCTTCCAGATCTGCATTGCCTCTGCTCCCTGGGACACCCCACTGCCCCTCATTTACTTGCAGAATCCAGCTGCTTAGGGGTAACAATTCTAAGCATTCCAGCTCTTTCGCCAGCCCTGCTGCTATTGACAGAAAGGTTCGGAAACTGACTGGACTCTTGAACATTCTGTGCTCGCCAAAGGCGAGAGTTTGTGGGAAATGCTGGAACGTTCTAACCTAGTCATGGAGACCTGGGCTTCATTTTCTTTTTTGGTAAATTAAGGGTTTGAACTAGGTGATCCACAAGGGCCTCACAGCTGTTACTTATGGCTGATTGTACTTCTATGTCTGAGAGCAGGCCGCAGGCCCCACGAGCACCCAGGTTCCTGAGCACATTCAAGTTAAGAGACGTGGGCTGTTTGGCCCGAGCAGCATCTCTGCTCTGGTTGCGTCCAGCATTTGTGCCTCTGCTTCTTTTTTTTTTTTTTTAACATCTTTATTGGAGTATAATTGCTTTACAATGGTGTGTTAGTTTCTGCTTTATAACAAAGTGGATCAGTTATACATATACATATGTTCCCATATCTCCTCCCTCTTGCGTCTCCCTCCCTCCCACCCTCCCTATCCCACCCCTCCAGGCTGTCACAAAGCACCGAGCTGATCTCTCTGTGCTATGCGGCTGCTTCCCACTAGCTATTTTACGTTTGGTAGTGTGTATATGTCCATGCCACTCTCTCACTTTGTCACAGCTCACCCTTCCCCCTCCCCATATCCTCAAGTCCATTCTCTAGTAGGTCTGTGTCTTTATTCCTGTCTTACCCCTAGGTTCTTCATGACATTTTTTTTTGTTAGATTCCATACATATGTGTTAGCATACATATTTGTCTTTCTCTTTCTGACTTACTTTACTCTGTATGACAGACTCTAGGTCCATCCACCTCACTACAAATAACTTAATTTCGTTTCTTTTTATGGCTGAGTAATATTCCATTGTATATATGTGCCACATCTTCTTTATCCATTCATCCGATGATGGACACTTAGGTTGTTTCCATCCCCTGGCTATTGTAAATAAAGCTGCAAAAAACATTTTGGTACATGACTCTTTTTGAATTACGGTTTTCTCAGGGTAGATGCCCAGTAGTGGGATTGCTGGGTCATATGGTAGTTCTATTGGTAGTTTTTTAAGGAACCTCCATACTGTTCTCCATAGTGGCTGTACCAATTCACATTCCCACTAGCAGTGCAAGAGTGTTCCCTTTTCTCCACACCCTCTCCAGCATTTATTGTTTCTAGATTTTTTGATGATGGCCATTCTGACCGGTGTGAGATGATATCTCATTGTCGTTTTGATTTGCATTTCTCTAATGATTAATGATGTTGAGCGTTCTATCATGTGTTTGTTGGCAATCTGTTTATCTTCTTTGGAGAAATGTTTATTTAGGTCTTCTGCCCATTTTTGGATTAGGTTGTTTTTTTGTTATTGAGCTTCAAGAGCTGCTTGTAAATTTTGGAGATTAATCCTTTGTCAGTTTCTTCATTTGAAAATATTTTCTCCCATTTTGAGGGTTGTCTTTTCGTCTTGTTTATGGTTTCCTTTGCTGTGCAAAAGCTTTTAAGTTTCATTAGGTTGCATTTTTGTTTTTTCTTTCCATTTCTCTAGGAGATGGGTCAAAAAGGATCTTACTGTGATTTATGTCATAGAGTGTTCTGCCTATGTTTTCCTCTAAGAGTTTGATAGTTTCTGGCCTTACATTTAGGTCTTTAATCCATTTTGAGCTTATTTTTGTGTATGGTGTTAGGGAGTGTTCTAATCTCATACTTCTACATGTACCTGTCCAGTTTTCCCAGCACCACCTATTGAAGAGGCTGTCTGTTCTCCATTGTACATTCCTGCCTCCTTTATCAAAGATAAGGTGACCATATGTGCTTGTGTTTATCTCTGGGCTTTCTATCCTGTTCCACTGATCTATATTTCTGTTTTTGTGCCAGTACCATACTGTCTTGCTTACTGTAGCTTTGTAGTATAGTCTGAAGTCAGGGAGCCTGATTCCTCCAGTTCCGTTTTCAGTTCTCAAGATTGCTTTGGCTATTCGGGGTCTTTTGTGTTTCCATACAAATTGTGAAATTTTTGGTTGTAGTTCTGTGAAAAATGCCAGTGGTAGCTTGATAGGGATTGCATTGAATCTGTAGATTGCTTTGGGTAGTAGAGTCATTTTCACAATGTTGATTCTTCCAGTCCAAGAACATGGTATATCTCTCCATCTATTTGTATCATCTTTAATCTCTTTCATCAGTGTCTTATAATTTTCTGCATACAGGTCTTTTGTCTCCTTAGGTAGGTTTATTCCTAGATATTTTATTCTTTTTGTTGCAGTGGTAAATGGGAGTGTTTTCTTGATTTCACTGTCAGATTTTTCATCGTTAGTGTATAGGAATGCCAGAGATTTCTGTGCATTAATTTTGTACCCTGCTACTTTACCAAATTCATTGATTGGCTCTAGTAGTTTTCTGGTAGCATCTTTAGGATTCTCTATGTATAGTATGATGTCATCTGCAAACAGTGACAGCTTTACTTCTTCTTTTCCGATTTGGATTCCTTTTATTTCCTTTTCTTCTGTGATTGCTGTGGCTAAAACTTCCAAAACTATGTTGAATAAGAGAGGTGAGAGTGGGCAACCTTGTCTTGTTCCTGATCTTAGGGGAAATGCTTTCAGTTTTTCACCATTGAGGATGATGTGCGCTGTGGGTTTGTCATATATGGCCTTTATTATGTTGAGGAAAGTTCCCTCTATGCCTACTTTCTGCAGGGTTTTTATCATAGATGGGTGTTGAATTTTGTCGAAAGCTTTCTCTGCATCTATTGAGATGATCATATGGTTTTTCTCCTTCAATTTGTTAATATGGTTTATCACATTGATAGATTTGCGTATATTGAAGAATCCTTGCATTCCTGGAATAAACCCCACTTGATCATGGTGTATGATCCTTTTAATGTGCTGTTGGATTCTGTTTGCTAGTATTTTGTTGAGGATTTTTGCATCTATGTTCATCAGTGATATTGGCCTGTAGTTTTCTTTCTTTGTGACATCCTTGTCTGGTTTTGGTATAAGGGTGATGGTGGCCTCGTAGAAGGAGTTTGGGAGTGTTCCTCCCTCTGCTATATTTTGGAAGAGTTTGAGAAGGATAGGTGTTAGCTCTTCTCTAAATGTTTGATAGAATTCGCCTGTGAAGCCATCTGGTCCTGGGCTTTTGTTTGTTGGAAGATTTTTAATCAGAGTTTCAATTTCAGTGCTTGTGATTGGTCTGTTCATATTTTCTATTTCTTCCTGATTCAGTCTTGGCAGGTTGTGCATTTCTAAGAATTTGTCCATTTCTTCCAGGTTGTCCATTTTATTGGCATAGAGTTGCTTGTAGTAATCTCTCATGATCTCTTTTATTTCTGCAGTGTCAGTTGTTACCTCTCCTTTTTCATTTCTAATTCTATTGATTTGAGTCTTCTCCCTTTTTTTCTTGATGAGTCTGGCTAGTGGTTTATCTATTTTGTTTATCTTCTCAAAGAACCAGCTTTTAGTTTTATTGATCCTTGCTTTTGTTTCCTTCATTTCTTTTTCATTTATTTCTGATCTGATTTTTATGATTTCTTTCCTTCTGCTAGCTTTGGGGTTTTTTTGTTCTTCTTTCTCTAATTGCTTGAGGTGCAAGGTTAGGTTGTTTATTCGAGATGTTTCCTGCTTCTTAAGGTGGGCTTGTATTGCTATAAAGTTCCCCCTTAGAACTGCTTTTGCTGCATCCCATAGGTTTTGGGTCCTTGTGTCTCCATTGTCATTTGTTTCTAGGTATTTTTTGATTTCCTCTTTGATTTCTTCAGTGATCACTTCATTATTAAGTAGTGTATTGTTTAGCCTCCATGTGTTTGTATTTTTTACAGATCTTTTCCTGTAATTGATATCTAGTCTCATGGCGTTGTGGTCAGAAAAGATACTTGATACAATTTCAATTTTCTTAAATTTACCAAGGCTTGATTTGTGACCCAAGATATGATCTATCCTGGAGAATGTTCCATGAGCACTTGAGAAAAATGTCTATTCTGTTGTTTTTGGATGGAGTGTCCTATAAATATCAATTAAGTCCATCTTGTTTAATGTATCATTTAAAGCTTGTGTTTCCTTATTTATTTTCATTGTGGATGATCTGTCCATGGGTGAAAGTGGGGTGTTAAAGTCCCCTACTATGAATGTGTTACTGTGGATTTCCCCTTTATGGCTGTTAATATTTGCCTTATGTATTGAGGTGCTCCTATGTTGGGTGCAGAAATATTTACAATTGTTATATCTTCTTCTTGGATCGATCCCTTGATCATTATGTAGTGTCCTTCTTTGTCTCTTCTAATAGTCTTTATTTTAAAGTCTATTTTGTGTGATATGAGAATTGCTACTCCAGCTTTCTTTTGGTTTCCATTTTCATGGAATATCTTTTTCCATCCCCTTACTTTCAGTATGTATGTGTGTGTAGGTCTGAAGTGGGTCTCTTGTAGACAGCATATATATGGGTTTTGTTTTTGTATCTATTCAGCCAGTCTGTGTCTTTTGGTGGGAGCATTTAGTCCATTTACATTTAAGGTAATTATCGATATGTATGTTCCTTTTCCCATTTTCTTAATTGTTTTGGGTTTGTTATTGTTGGTCTTTTCCTCCTCTTGTGTTTCTTGCCTAGAGAAGTTCCTTTAGCAGTTGTTGTAAAGCTGGTTTGGTGGTGCTGAACTCTCTCAGGTTGTACTTGTCTGTAAAGGTTTTAATTTGTGCATCAAATCTGAATGAGATCCTTGCTGGGTAGAGTAATCTTTGTTGTAGGTTTTTCTCCTTCATCACTTTAAATATGTCCTGCCAGTCCCTTCTGGCTTGCAGAGTTTCTGCTGAAAGATCAGCTGTTAACCTTATGGGGATTACCCTGTGTGTTATTTGCTGTTTTTCCTTTGCTCCTTTTAATATGTTTTCTTTGTATTTAATTTTTGACAGTTTGATTAAATTGTGTCTTGGCGTGTTTCTCCTTGGATTTATCCTATATGGGACTCTCTGTGCTCCTGGACTTGATTAACTATTTCCTTTCCCGTATTAGGGAAAGTTTTCAACTATAATCTCTTGACATATTTTCTCAGTCCCTTTCTTTTTCTCTTCATCTTCTGGGACCCCTATAATTCAAATGTTGGTGCGTTTAATGTTGTCCCAGAGGTCTCTGAGACAGCCCTCAGTTCTTTTCATTCTTTTTTCTTTATTCTGCTCTGCAGTAGTTATTTCCACTATTTTATCTTCCAGGTCACTTATACGTTCTTCTGCCTCAGTTATTCTGCTATTGATCCCATCTAGAGTATTTTTAATTTCATTTATTGTGTGTTCATCGTTGCTTGTTTCATCTTTAGTTCTTCTAGGTCCTTGTTAAATGTTTCTTGCATTTTGTCTATTCTATTTCCAGAATTTTGGATCATCTTTACTATCATTATTCTGAATTCTTTTTCAGGTAGACTGCCTATTTCCTCTTCATTTGTTAGGTCTGGTGGTTTTTATATTGCTCCTTCATCTGCTGTGTGTTTTCCTGTCTTCTCATTTTGCTTATCTTACTTTGTTTGGGGTCTTCTTTTTGTAGGCTGCAGGTTCGTAGTTCCCATTGTTTTTGGTGTCTGTCCCCAGTGGCTAAGGTTGGTTCAGTGGGTTGTGTAGGCTTCCTGGTGGAGGGGACTAGTGCCTGTGTTCTGGTGGATGAGGCTGGATCTTGTCTTTCTGGTGGGTAGGTCCACGTCTGGTGGTGTGTTTTGGGGTGTCTGTGGACTTATTATGCTTTTAGGAAGCCTCTCTGCTAATGGGTGGGGTTCTATTCCTGTCTTGCTAGTTATTTGGCATAGGGTGTCCGGCACTGTGGCTTGCTGGTCTTTGAGTGAAGCTGGGTGCTGGTGTTGAGATGGAGATCTCTGGGAGATTTTCGCCATTTGATATTATGTGGAACTGGGAGGTCTCTTATGGACCAGTGTCCTGAAGTTGGCTCTCCCACCTCAGAGGCACAGCACTAACTCCTGGCTGCAGCACCAAGAGCCTTTTATCCACACGGCTCAGAATAAAAGGGAGAAAAAGAAAGAAAGAAAGAAAGAAAGGGAGGGAAGGAGGGAGGGAAGGAGGGAGGGAGGGAGGGAGGAAGGAAGGAACGAAGGAAGGGAAGGAAGGAAGGAAGGATAAAGTAAAATAAAGTAAGATAAAATAAAATAAAGTTATTATAATAAAAAATAATTATTTAGAAAAAAAATTTTTTTATTAAAAAAAACGGACGGATATAACCCTAGGACAAATGGTGAAAGCAAAGCTATACAGACAAAATCTCACAGAGAAGAATACACGTACACACTCACAAAAAGAGGAAAAGGGGAAAAAATAATAAATCTTGCTCCCAAAGTCCACCTCCTCAATTTGGGATGATTCGTTGTGTACTCATGTATTCCACAGATGCAGAGTACATTAAGTTGATTGTGGATATTTAATCCGCTGCTCCTGAGGCTGCTGGGAGAGATTTCCCTTTCTTGCTTTGTTCTCACAGCTCCCGGGGCTCAGCTTTCTATTTGGCCCCGCCTCTGCGTGTAGGTCGCTGAAGGGCGTCTCTTCTTTGCTCAGACAGGACGGGGTTATAGGAGCAACTGACTCGGGGGCTCTGGCTCACTCAGGCCGGAGGGAGGAAGGGGTGCAGATGTGGGGCGAGTCTGCGGTGGCAGAGGCCGGCGTGAGGCACGCCGTGCGTTCTCCCAGGGAAGTTGTCCCTGGATCACGGGACCCTGGCAGTGGCGGGCTGCACAGGCTCCCAGGAGGGGAGATATGGATAGTGACCTGTGCTCGCACGCAGGCTTCTTGGTGGCGGCAGCAGCAGCCTTAGCGTCTCATGCCCGTCTCTGGGGTCCACGCTGTTAGCCGCGCCTGTTCCTCTGCTTCTTAGAGTTTGCTGTCAGCCTTAAGCTTCCCCTCCAGAAAGACAGCTGCACTTCTGATTGCTCTGCATGTTGCCTAGTCTTTCCTTGAAGCTCGTACTCCCGACAGCCCTGAGGAAGCCGGGGTGGCAGAATGAACTGGGAGTGGGTGAAAACAGTCTCTCAGTTTCTCCGAAGTCTTTGGAGTGAAAAATGGCTATCTCAGTTCTGCCTGGTAGAATGGAGCTCGCCGGCTGATAAACTGCATTAGAGAAAGCAGGCTGCGTCCCTCAGCCAGCCCTAGGCTACCCTGTACTGTGCTGGCTTCCACCCCGTGGGCCACGGACCCTTGGTGGTAAGGGATTGTGGAGATGGAGCAGGAAACCGGATCAGAAGAGCCAAGGAAAGACCAGGACTAAAAGTAAGGGCCAGACCCAGGAGATGCCCAAGGGACAGAGGTGAGTGTGGAGGCTGTAGTCAGATGATGGAGGCCAGGTGGGCTCTGATAAACCGTAGCCGAGGGTGAAATCAGCAGGTGGGCAGTGGGGCAAGCAGCTCAGCTAAAGGAAGGACCGAAATGAGGACATCTTATAAGTGAGTCACCTCCACTTAGGTCTGTGTGCTTCCTGCTGATCTCTTTGAGGAGAACAAAAAGTTACTCGACTGTAACGGGGAGCATGGGGTCAAGACCTTGATAAATGAGGCCGGATCCTAACATGAAGTTATTCCATTCCAAGATTAGTGTACCTAACTCTTCATTTCAAAAATGTAAACGACACCTCCAGTCTGTGCTTTCCTCCAAAATAGAATACCTCAAGATCAGTCCCTGTAGAGGAATTTGCCCTGGCAGAACGTGTCAGCGTTCTTGAGGACAGTACATTTTCTGACCCCTTGTACTCGGATTTATGTTAGACCAGGGCTCAAGTACATCCCTGTTCTTTGAGTATGAAGAGCACCTGGAAGCATATTAGGAGCTGTCACTTTAGAAACCAGAATTCTTGAAAGAAAAACCTAGTGCCAGAACAAGCTGTACTTTATTATTGTTTTCAGATGAGCTATAAATTCCATGTAAATGGTTTCATAGACTCAGAAGCTGTTAGAGCTAGAAGGACATCGAAATCTTGTAACCTAAACACACCTTTTCACTTGGAAAAATTAACAGCGAGAGAATTTCAGTGATCTGTAGATGGGGCAGAGTCCAGACCAGGCTAATGTGATGCCAGACGCAGTACGCTGTTCCCTATAACATCAGATCGCAGACATGGGTGATCCGAATCACCTGGGGAGTTTATTTAAAATGCACATGCCTGGTCCATCCCCAAGAATCGGATTCAGGTCTGAGGTGGGACCTGAACATCTGAACTTCGAACAAATTCCCCAGGTACCTCTGTACACGGAGTCTGAGAACCACAGCTCTGGAGCCCGTTGGCCTGAACTGCATGAGAGGTCTTCAACCTCTCAGAGGTCCTGCCAAGGCTCCCCGCTTTCGGGAGATACGGAGCTGCTGGTCACTGCCTACCGGGTCTGAGCCACCTGCAGAGGTCTGATCAGACTCACTAGTTCCTTTCTCAACCTCGGGAACAAATCAGAAGATGTCTTGGACAGAGGGCAGTAGTCTCTGAAAAAGAAGTTCTCTTCTCCCGTCCTCTTGCCCCCACTGAAACTGTAGGTGCTTGCAGATGAGGGACCACACCCGGTTTTTCTGGGAGAAAAGCACCGGCCTGGGAGGAGAGAGGCACCAGCCGAGGAAACAGTCCCCTGACCAGCTCACAACTGTGACTGGACCCTTCCTTGGCTCTGCTGCTTCCAGTCACCCTGCTCCCCCACCCCTGGACCCACATCAGAGGCCCGCCTCCTTAAGCACATTGCTTCCGGAGGACACAGATGCCCACCTTCAGGGAGCGCGAAGATAAATCAAGAAGGTTCACTTTCTGGGAAGGCTCACGGGAGTGTGCTTCTATTGTGTCTGAAGGCTTCTTTATCATCACCACCTAATGACATTTATTAATCGCCCAGCTGGGCTGCTTATCCCCAGGAGGACGCGTGAGCGGTCCAGAAGAGCTTTCCCATCCTTCCGTGGGGCTGCCCTTCGCATTCGGAGTCACATCAACGCAAACTAAATTCCAAAGTTTAGATTTCTTACCCCAGCCTCTTCCATCATAGGAATCCTTTTCTAAACTGCTTTCTGCGGGTAATACTTGCTTTATGGCATTTTCTTTTTTTTTTTAATCTGGGTTCAATAGAAGAAGTATTACCATGGTAATAGACTTTCATTTTTCTTAATAGGCACTTCTTTTCTAGTACTTATGCTTCAGGAGTTAGGAGTGCAGTATGTTTGTGTTTTGTCTGTTATTACAGCAAGTTGTATAAACAGTTAATTACTTGTAACTTAATTTGAATATCACACAGAGCATGTGTTATAAGAAAAGATGAAAGTAGACCCAGGCCTAAAAACGTTAAGCTGCGTTTCCTTCAAAGTGGAAAGAATAAAGAACAGCACTTGGTGGGGGGAGGAGACAGATACTGAAAACAAAATAAGTTAGCTAATCAAATTTTCAGGTGGCCAGGAGTAGTTGGTGCACAGGCAAAGCATGCGTTATGCTTCTCATAAATTGAATTTATTGATTACTTTCCCTTCTTTCTCACTTACAATCTTCTCCTTCTGTCTCTCTCACTCCCTTTTCCTCCTGGGAGGCTCCATTCTCTTCCACTCCCCACTTTTCCTGTCCCTCCTTAGTGAAAACTCAGGTATGTCAGGACGTATTTCCATTTTAGTTTTCTCCCCGTAAACCTTACCCCTGTAAGCGTTCCTTCTTCCGTACCGAACTTTACTAGGTCTTTGAAATCTTGGTAAGATGCTGGGTAAGCTCAGACAGAGACAAGCACTCTGAACGATATCCTTTTTTAAAAAAACCCAATTTTTATTGTCATGATGGTTGCGAGCAATCCAGGGTTGCCCTAATTCCTCTTAAATATATTGAGAGAACAAGTAGCTGACACACTGCTACGATAGTCGCCCCTCCAAGAAAGCTGTAATTCAAAAAAGTTGATGAGATTACTGTATAACAAAAATATTAGAGGAAAACAATTAAGATCGTCTTAATCAATGGAAGTGACACACAGCCTCTGGTCCCCAGGGGATCTGCTCCTGTCTGACACGGTGGGCTGCAGGTCCTTCCTTCCTCAGTAGCTGGAATCAGAGAGAGAGACTTGGGAAAAGAGCAGTGTGGGTGCCTGAACCATTCTCTCCTTTTATTAATTTACCCAGCCATTTGTGAAAGGTGTTCCTGCAGGCCCCAGTACGTGAACGATGAGCAAACGCTAGGAATTTCTTTCTCCACAGTGAGTGTTAGCAGTTCCTCAAATGAAGGAAGCAATTTTGTAAATCTTCTCCCTCATTCTTTGGGGAATTTCCTATGCTAATTTATGCAGCGTTAAATTTATGCAGTGTTGAAATTCAGCCCAACAGCAGCGACTTACAGAACCGATACAGAGATGGTAAGAGAACCTGTAGGTGGAAACTGACTGATACAGACCCTGCCAGGCCTCAGGATCCCTCCAGCCAAAGTTCCTTAGGCCTGGATTTGGGCAGGTTTTATTGCATAGTTGTGATACAGTAAAAACACAGAATGTTTTACCAATTAATTCATCTAAAAAGTTTTTCAACGTGACGTTTGTTAATATCTCTGACAGAAATGAGGTGGTTTTGTACCACCTCTGGCCCCCATTGGGAGCAGCTGAGTGCAGTTTGACAACATGTGTATAGACCAGCCCTGGGAGACACAGCCTTGCCCCCGTGTCTTCAGGGAGTCACCCAGGAATCAGGTGAACTGCCATGCTCTCTTTGAGGATGTGATTTTTAATAATCATAGCAAGGTATTTTGTGAATGTGGTTACTTCTCTGTGTTTTATATTTGTTCAAAAATTTCCTTCTAGTGTCTTCACAGTAGACTGGCCCACGATCTTCACAGCAGCCAGGGTCCAGCTCCTCTCTCTTATGAGAGTCTGACATTCTTAGCATTATATGGCCTGGCTGAAAATGACCCTTCCATATTTGGTTGGGGTGGCAGGGAGGAGAAAAGTAAAAAGATTTCCTAGACCCTTGTGAACACTTTAACTGCTGCTTTTAATTATGTGTGGTCACTGTGGATTATTCTGCAACATTTGAAAAGAGGTGTGTTGTCACACGGGTGTCACTATAGCCATGAGACCTAAATTGTAGAATGAGGCACAGCCATTTGGTTTTGACCAGGCAGGTAACAGCTTATAGTTCCCATTGGTATGTTGAAGTAAGTAGCGAGTGTATAACCCACAAAGTGGCATCACTCACAAAGTGATCATTTTCTTGAGTAATGAAGTGGCCTCACGTGGCCCCAGTGTAGAGAGCTGCTTTATACTGACTTCCGTTTTGTATTAATAAATAATGTTGTGGCGAGGTTGTCTATATATCTGGAGTTTATAGAGCTTCCCGTCTGCATAGTTGGATTCTCACAGGTCAAGTCACAAGGGTCTGAGGATAAATGATACTGTGACGTTGCCTGGTCTGACACTTACATGGTAAGTGCTCGATTTTTAAGTTTTCCAACAAATACAGATGAGTTTGAGAGGAGCCTCACATTCTGGTGTTCTACAAGATGACTCTCTGCTGAGTGGAGTCTTCCACTTAATCTGCTTTGTCTTTCCGGTTTTCTCTAGGTGCACCTAGCTTTTCTAATTCATTCAATCCTTCCTCCTTGACTGCATCATTGTCTTTTCTGACCATTTCTATATGCGTCCTCTACAAACTACTTTGTCTGCTTTTATATCTGTTCTTCTTTTGTGCACTATGGACGTAGCCTTCTTAGAAGCCTGTAAAATCATGAATACCTTAGGATAACCTTTAGGATAAGCTATTCATCCTGTGTTTCTGTGACCCAATATGCTTATCCGTCTTTCTCCTTTTCCTTTTCTGCCCCTTTTTTTCAATCTGTTTTCTTCATCTCTGACCTTAAATCTTTAGCTCTAAAGACCTTTGACCTGTTTCCCAAGCCTGCAACTTCCCTCTAGACATTTCCTTCCGAGATGTCTCGTCATCTTCCCAGACTCCCAAACCCCAAATTTATCTTCCTCATTCCCAAGATGACTCCTCCCACTGACTTCCCTGTTTCTCTTGGTCACACCACCTTTCTCCCTGTCAGAGGCGCCACCATAGCTAAGGTCTCATCACTGCTTTTTTATCTTCCCTTGTCTTTCTATGACTCTATTTCTTGCTCCATAGCTTCGTTTCTAATCTGTCTCCTCCCCGGTTTCCCACGTCCAGTCTCTCCTCCATTGGATCCATTGTGCTAAGGAAGTCTGGGTAACCTTCCTAAATGACATTTTCCTATTAAAGACATTCATTGGATTCCTAGGTTTTTTCAGTGGCCAAAAAGGAGGTATCTCAGCCTGACATTCACAGTGGGCCCTTTTTATACTCTTTTCCTTGGAACGTGCTGAGTGCCTACCCTTCCCTCTTGCTAGGCCTGTCTCTCTCCTGCATTCTTCATCCCATACATACTGGGCTTTTTCCTTCCTCTGAATCTTTACCAGTGCTTGTCCCCCTCATCCCTCCCTACCTTCTGTCTATATTCTATCCATAGTGAAAGATCATCTGAGGATCCTTCCCTGATCACTCCAGCTGCAGAGAGTTATCCTCTTCTGAAATAGGCAGCACCACTCAGCTTTTGAACTAATACCTTCTCTGTAAGAGTACACAAATAATTGGGAAATAGGAGAAAGACAAAAAATTACTTTGTCCTATATATTCTTTTGTTCTTCTTGAATTTTATACTGTGTGCATGTAGTACTTATTTAGTAAAATAAAATTTTAACATATATTTAGCAAATGTATTTTTAGAAATAGCAAGTTATTACTCTGTATTATGCGCTAATTTTCCATGAACATGTGTATTGGTTTCCCCATATCACCTAACTCAGTACAATGAGTACCTAGTAGGAGCTCAGTTAAGAAGCTGGGTGAATAAGTGGCTGGAAGGGTGAGGGATGGAAGGAAGAAGGCAAGAACAAATAAGAGGCAGTCTTGGGCCTGACCTAGCTCTTCTTCCTGAGTAATTTCAAAACTGAAGGGGAAAGAATCACTTTTGCCTTCTTATAGTTTCCTAAGAATGGAGACAGTTTATCTCCTTCCCTGGCTAGTTAGAGTTTTAATCTGATAGTTAAGAATTTTTTCTGTCTAGGATTTTATATATAGAAAATCCTAGAAACTCAACCAAAAAAAACCTGTTAGAATTGATCAGCAAATTCAGTGAAGTTGTAAAATACAAAATTAACATACAAAAATGAGTAGTGTTTCTATACACTAACAATGAATGTTCTGAAAAAGAAATTGATCCCATTTATAGTAACATCAAAAACAATAAAATGCTTACAATATATTTAACCAAGGAGATCAAAAATCTCTACTCTGAAAGCTACGAGACATTGATGAAAGGGATCAAAGAAGATACAAATAAATGGAAAGGCATTCCATGTTCATGGATTAGAAGAATTAATACTGTAAAAATGGCAATACTACCAAATGCCATCTGTAGATTCAATGCAATCCCTATCAAGATGCCAATGGTATTTTTTTATATGGAAATAGGAAAAAACACTCCTAAAATTTATTTGGAACCACAAAAGACCCTGAATAGCCAAAGAAATCCTGAGAAAGAACAACAAAGCAGGAGGCATCACACTTTCTGATCTCAAACTATACTGTAGAGCTATAGTAATTAAAACAGTATGGTACTGGCATTAAAACAGACACATAGACCTCAGGAACAGAATCGAGAGCCCAGAAATAAACCCAAGGATGTACAGTCAACTAATATTTGACAAGGGAGACAAGAATACCCAATGGAGAAAGTCTCTTCAATAAATGGTACTGGGAAAATTGGATATTCACATGTCAAAGAATACAACTAGACGCCTATCATGTACCACACACAAAAATTAATTCAAAATTGATTAAAGACTTAACTGTAAGAAACCATGAAGCTCTTAGAAGAAAACATAGGATCAAAGCTCTGTGACCTGGGTATTGGTGATTACTTTTTGGAAATCATATGTAAAGTACAAGCGACAAAATCAAAAATAAACAAGTGGGACTACATCAAACTGAAAAGCTTGTGTACAGCAAAAGAAACCAACAAAGTGAAAAAACAACCTACAGAATGGGAAAAAAATATTTGCAAACCACGTTTCTGATAAGGGGTTAATATCCAAAATGTATAAGGAACTCATACAACTCAATAGCAAAAACAAAAAAAATCCAATTAAAAAATGGGCAAAGGATCTGAATAGACATTTTTCTTCAAAGATGTGTGAATGACCAACAGGTGTATGAAAAGATGCTCAACATCACTAGCCATTAGGGAAATGCAGATTAAAACCACAATGAGGTATCACCTCATGGCTGAATGGCCGTCATCAAAGAGACAACAAATGCTGGCATAGATGTGGAGAAAAGGCAACCCTTGTGCACTGTTGGTGGGATTGTAAATTGGTATAGCAACTATGGAAAATAGTATGGAGGATCCTAAAAAAATTAAATATAAAACTACCATATGATCCAGCAATTCTCCTTCTGGGAATATATCCAAAGGAAACAAAAACACTAACTTGAGAATACATCTGCACTCCCATGTTCATAGCAGCATTATTTACAATAGCCAAAACATGGAAACAACCTGTGCTTATCAATAGATGAATGGATAAAAAAAAGCTGTGGTATATATATAGACAGTGGGATATTATTCAGCCATTAAAAAAAACCCAAGGAAATCCTACCATTTGCTACAACATGGGTGGACATTGAAGGCATTTTGCTAACTGAAATAAATCTGACAGAGAAAGACAAATACTGTATGATCTCACTTACATGTCAAATCTATGTACAAAAACCAAAACATCAAGCTTATAGACAAAGACATAAGATTTGTGGTACAAGAGGCGGCAGGGGGCGGGGGGAGAGGTGTAGGAGGAAGGAATTGGAAGAAGGTGGTCAAAGGTACAAACTTCCAGTTGTAAGATAAATAAGTACTATGGGCGTAATGTACAACATGACGACAATAGTTAGCACTGCATTATGATATAGCAAAGTTGTTAAGAGAGTGGATCCTAAGCGCTCTCAATACAGTGATAATTTTTGTCTTTTCTTTTTTTGTATCTAAGTGAGATGATGGATGTTAACTAAACCTATTGTGACAATTGTTTCAGAACATATTTAAATCAAACCATCATGCTGAACACCTTAAACCTTTTACAGTGATATATGTAATTAATTCTCAATAAAACTGGAAAAAAAAATTCTTCCTGTCTACTGTTCCTCACCCACACCCACACAAATAACCAAATAGAATGTAGGAGCCATTTTTGTAATTTGAGAATACATACTTAGATCTGTGTAGCTCCACCCAGCATTATGAGTTCAGGAACATCTGCATTCTGCCTAGTGTGAGCAGGGCTTTCAGGGGGAGCATCTTGTCTTCAATTGAGAGGTTCCCTTTCCGCCCCACTCCACCCCTGCCCCCTTAGCAGTAGCTTTCCCCCAGTCTCTGCAGCCACTAGAAATGCTCCCACACATCCCCAAATGTCCAGGGTAGTGAGACGGCACGCACACTCCCCACTATGCCCCCCACTCTCACAGTCCAGGGCATGTTCACCCTTAGGGCTCAGTTTGATATGGTGGGGGGAGGGGTCATTTGGAGATGATACATGATTAAGCAACGATGTTCATTAAAGGTAGTCATATTTCAAGACCAGGGAGCATATGCCTTGCTATATGTGTTTTTGAGGTAGATCTTTGAAAAGCAACACAAACAGCACTAAATAGCTACTGCCCATTTTTGGTCCCCTCCTTCTGGTGGTAAATCTTATTTTTCTATTTCTCTTTCAGAGCATGCTTGAGAAGGGAGGATAAAATCAACTTTTAGAACAAGCAGAATTCCTTCAGCGTTAATTCCAGAGGTGGAACATTTTTTTTTTTCCTAGTAAGAAAGCAACTCATTTAAAGAGAAGACCATTAAAGAGAAGCATCAGAGAGCAGATTCAACAGAAGCATATCACAGTTTGATCAGCAACAGTTTGAAAAGCCAAGGCCTAGATCAGGGATCAGCCATCAAGGGCTTGCTACAGTGTTAATAAATCCATTTATGATGATTAAAAAGAAGGGCAGTCCTCTCCACCTTCTGTACTTTCTATTCAACTTCCTCTTCTAACCAAGCTCCATCATTGGCTGAACCTGCCCTCCCACAAAGCTGGGAGTTGGGATCGAGGGCTGAGGTCACTGGGGTGGGGAGAAGAGAAGGCCAAACCCCTCCATCTCGGGCCAGCAGTGCTGGGCGGAATTGGCTAGGCTGTGACATGTTGGGTTTCTCTCTTTTTCTTTTCTCCCTTAACTATATAAGAGCTACTTTATTTTAACTTATTACGGTGATCATGTAAGAAGACAAAAAGGAGAGAAAATGTACCTCTTTTACTGGAATAATGTTTCTGATTATGAATGAAATAAGGCATTTTCTATCAACATGAAGGCAACCTTGGCTTCTGCAACCTCTCGTCTATCATGAATACTGACATCTTTACTTCACTCACTATCAATAATAAATATATTTTCTGATGAAGACTGTCATTGTAGTCTGCGGCCTCACGTGTTTTTGTTTTTTCCAGGTTAGATGGTTATACTTATGGGAATTGAGTTGATTTATATTGTTATTAATTTGTATTTGTGTGGTGCCTTTACTCTAAAAAGCTCCAACACACTTTGCAGATCCTCAGACAGGCAAGAGATGCTTATAATTTGCCTCTCAGGTACGTAACATTCAGTAAGATCTTTACAAATTGCATGAACCTTCCTTTCTTTGGGATGACCAAAATCATCCTGCCTGGGGCAAGCACTAGATTGGATAACCTTGGTTAGGAACTTCTGACCCTGCAATACTAGGAAAATGTTAGAAGGAAAAAACAAAATTGACCCTGAGACTTGATGAAATTGGAAAGAGAAGAAAAACTTCCTGATTATAACTCTCACTTTTCTACCAGAGGATTGGTGCTTCAACACTGGAAGTTGGAAATGAGCATTCACACCACATGGAAAGATCTTTCTGGGAAATAGATGAAAAAGAGAATGCCAGTGATCTGTGATGTCATCTGAATATCTTTTGTCATGTAGAATTTTTATTTCATTTTTATTTTGTTACAGAAGGAGATAATTTAGCAAAATAATTAAAATAACAGGCTCTGGAATAAGATGCATCTGTGTTCAAATTGTGACTCTGCTACCTACCACCTGGGGGACCTAATTACGTCACCCCACCATACTAAGCCTCAGATTCCTCAACTGTAAATTGAGGGGAAATGCAAGAACCTGCTTTGTAGGCTTATGGTGAAGAGTCAAGATGCTTTCCACATACATTTGGTCGAGTCCATTGTCGTTGGATATGTGACTATAATAAACTGGTGTTTGGAGCTGGGGGCATGGAAAGAACATCCACATGTCTTTTACTTAGAGAAAGTTGGGATGAATGTAACTTGTGTCAGGAAAATTTCAGCCAGCCCCCTTACATGTCATTGTGGCTTCTCATGCATCTGATTCCCGAGTCGGCTCCATTTGAATGGCATCTTCGTGGACACTTGTGGGCACACCTGTAAACCTGATGTTGATTCTGAATGACCTTGGGGACGCTTCTCAGATAATTACTGAGAGGCTCTGTGATTCTGTTTAATGAAAGCGTTGTTTTGTTTGTTTGTTTAAATGATGCCGAATAAGCTGCATTCATCTAAGCGTGAGTGATGGAAGCGCTGGCCGCTTGAGCAGCAGCACAGTCTGGCACTGTCAGGAAGGCATCCAGGTAACTGCCTGGGAGAAATAATAGGTACACGAAAGCAAATGTGTACATGGCGACTGGCTGTAGTGTTTGCAAATCAGCGAACTCACAGATTCCCTCCTATACTGCTTTGTTTTGCAATTTAGAGCCAAGAACTTGGCACATCCCAGGCTGCCAGTCTTGTTGCTGGCAGAGAAATAAAGCACTGAAGAGTCAGGCATTTAAAGCTGGTTAAATCCATGAAAACGGGAGGTGGTTTGTCAGGACCTCTCTCTCCCAGCACCTGTTATTAACGTCTCATTCTGATGAACATGATGGGCACAAGCGGGAAAGACCACACTTTAGGAGAAATAAAAGGGTGAAATGATGCCTTTTCCTGCACCTCGGAGATCTCCCTGTTAATTGCATCACAACTTAGCCCAGGTCACTGTTAACCTCAGGACAACTTCTTGGGGAGAATGTTGTGATCTGTGTGAGGCTCATGGGAGTAACATATTCCAGTCAGTTAGCATCTCCATTAAGTAGAACACGCCTTGAACCACAACAGTTTAGCTCATGAAGCCAGGAAGAATAAGGTATCCTGAAAGCAGGTCAGATGTTACAACGCTAAACTAACGTCTGGTGAACTTCCAGAAGACAGTGGGGTCGAAATCAGCACAAAGTCCTCCCTTTGGAAAGTCAATAACTTATTACAGAAGACGTGCCAACATGCAACAATTTTAAAAGTTAACGGACTGATCATTATTAATAGCAAACGTGGAGTGCTTAAAGCCAGGTGCTTGTGGCGTGCTGGTCAACCAGTGAGACCTCTCTACAGCAGCTCTAGCCTGCCAGTGTTTTGCTTCGAACTAAACAAGCGGCCAGGTGTCCTCACCTTCTCTGGCTTAGGAGTTGTGAACCTGTGGTTCTTAGCTTGACATCTTTCAGCCCACAGGTATAATTGCTTTCATCAGAAACCCACAGGATAATCCTCTTCCCCGTTTCTGTGAGCTGTAGGAGTTGACCCTTTCAAGATTTAAGAACTAGAGCAGTTGAACAGTTGAAAGAGTAGCAGTAACTTACTGTGATGATTCTGCTTTGAGTTACAATTCTTGACAAGCTAATACTTTGAATGAGTGAATTAATGTATATTTGTTTTCTTTGTCTGTCACGGCTTCCCCAAGTTTTCATCCATTTCTCAGCTTCCCCCCCTCAGTCGCTCCATCTTTATTGCCTCCTCTAGACTCTTCTGTGTGTTTAAACTTTTCTCACCCTTCTTGGCCTTCCAGGCCCACCTCCTGAGACATATGGCATCGTCTTGGGTGCAGAATCCTGGGCTCTTGCTCTGAGTTCTGTGCTGTTGCCTCTTGGAACAAGTCCCTTCCCCTCAGGCTTCTCTCTGCCCAGTGGCCAGCTCTGGTTCTTCTCCATTATAACAAGAGATTTTTGATACTTCCTTTTCTTCCCCAAACTCCTAGTTCTTAAACTAGTTATATATTTAGAATGTCTTATCATTTGGTCATTTTCTATGTTTGTAGTTCTTAATTTGTAAACCCGGTAAATGGAACTTTTAAATTCTCTGGGAAAAGTCGTAAATTTGTATTTAGTTCTCTGTGGCCTTTGATTGTATTTTTCCTATAGTTTATGATCCTCATTAGAGAAATGGTTTCCCATTACTTGCCCCAGGGGATTTACTGAGTGGGTGGGCTGTGTCCCTTCTGAAATGTTGCCTTAGGACTTGGACCCTGTTTGTGCCAGTGAGACTCACAATCCAAACCGCCCCCAGAACAGGAGACCTTGATGCTGGTGCTGATACCTGCATTAGTCTGAACAACACGTGGGTGGTTAATTCACATCCACAATTTATTTTAAAATGTATGCTAGACATTTGTTTTAGCCTCTTGTCTTGCTGAGTCCTTGAAAGACTTCAGAACGTTATAGTTTTCAGTTTTCACTCTCTCCTTCCCTTGACCTACTGGGTGTCGGAGGTGCCAACAGTGACTAAAACCATGTAAAGGGAACTAAAGGGAGAGGATAAGGACGTACTATTCGTAAGATGGAATGCTGGCTCTTGGCGCTCCAAGCTGTGTGGAGAGAAGGACTGGGCATTACCCCCATAAACTCCTTTTCATTCTCCAGCTTCTGTCATTCAGAGTCCACAATAATGCGAAGAGAGAAGTCACTTTTAGTTATTTCAATTTAGATGATCTGCAGCTATATCCATCTTACTGTCATCCCCATACCCTATGTGAGATGGGAGTAGTCAGTGATTTTCCAGGCTCGGTGGAATAGGAAACTTTGAGGCCACCCTTGTATCCCAAGGAGGTTGACTCCTGCCCCGGTGTACCTTGGAGAGCACTCCTTGGTGAAGGATGGTGGATTGACTTGATAAGCACTAGAGACAAAGGGAACTTGTTCTCCTATACCTGGAGTGAGATCACCTCACTCATCTGACAAGGTCCCTTACACTAAGAATTTTGGCCAGAGTACCAGATAGCTTAAGGAACTTTCAATTCCATTCAAAGAAACCCAAGAAACAGTCACTGGGAGAAAAACGACCAACCATCTAATTCCTTCTCCTAGCTCCAGGCTGATGTTCGAATGAAGATGATGAAATTTTCATCTTGTGTCTCCTGGTGCCTCCAGCCTCAGTTTTGCTGGCAGAGCCTCTGTAAAAAGAGTTGAATTGCTGTAGAGGAGAAAGCAAAAGTCATCATCCAAATTAAAAGTGTCTTCCGCTTTTCCTACCAGTTGTCTTGAGCCTTCCAAACAGACCCTCAGCCTTCTCCAGACCATGAAAGCATGCCCTGTATTTTAGGGGACGGCCCAGTGTTAAACCCAATTTGGATTCAGGAAATGTGGCCACCATATTTATGACTTTCAGTTAAGGAAGTTGGAAACTGAAAATTGAAACTGTCAAGTTCAGTCCCTGAAACTCCTTCAAACCAAGTCAACTCTAAATGGAAAACAGCTGTGCTTCAATTTAATGAAATGCTTCAAACCTCTTGAAGTGAGTTTGATAAGGTGAGGTCTCCACACACTTCAAAGATTTTCCCGTGCCGAAAAACTTGACTTCCCTCACCTCTCTGTCCCCCTACATGTCTCTGCCTCTCCTGTGAGGATCCTTACTGGGCTGTGGCCATTGTCACTTTGCTGAGACGGCAGTCTGCTTTGAATAGCACCCTTCAAAGTAAATTACATTTCCACAATGGTTTTTAAATGCAAATGTGGAAGCCAGAGGTTAGTGGCCACGTTGCAGGGTACCACTCTGCTCCAGCTATGCCTTTCCTACCTAGACTTTGTCCCGGGAGTGGCCTGCCTGGGCTGGACTCCAAGTGGCCCATATTTGGGGAGCCGCCTGCAGTGCCCTTCTCTGTCGGGTCCGCCTACTGGCCAGGCTGCTGCTGGGCCCTCATCATGTCCACAGCATAGGTTGAAAGCCTGTACTCACTCATTCCTCACTGGAGAATATATACAATAAGGTTCAGGGCCAGATGACTGAGGCCAGTTGCTGCGTATCTGCTGCCTGTGCAGTTCAAGAGACATGGGTAAAAAACATTTTCTTCAT
Organism: Aethalodelphis obliquidens; assembly: GCF_003676395.1. NCBI lineage: Eukaryota > Metazoa > Chordata > Mammalia > Artiodactyla > Delphinidae > Aethalodelphis > Aethalodelphis obliquidens. Next base: position 19,922,395 of record NW_020837949.1, read on the forward strand.
TTCATAGCCACAGGCCAGGTTTCTCAGCATGAAACCAGAAACGCCATGGCAACCTGCAAATTTTAGCTTTGCTTTGCATCTCCGTAAGGTAACGTGCACCCTGGTCTCAGAAGCATGACCACAGAGTCATTGAAAATATTATTCAACAGAGTTGAAGTGGCAATGTCATCTTATTTCTAGCTTGGAAGGCCGGCTGCAGAGCAGGGGCTGGTAGCTCTGCTTTTAACAGAGGGTGAATAGGGTGTCAGCTCACCTGCTGTTGGGAGTTCTACTTTCCTAGGTGTTCTTAAAATACCTTTGCAGCAGCTGCGTTTTAAATGTGAATCCAAAATGTAAAGTCCACACACCTTACCCTCAGGTGCTTAACACAGAACTTGGAAATCTTAGTAACTAAGGCGGAAGTTGCTCTTCTCCTACTGGAGATGACTTCATCAGTGGAGTTAGATGTTATTGTATAGAAGCAGTCTAGAGGGGTTATGAATCACCGTTAAGATACTGTTCTTTCAGGAACATCAGAAGTTACTGTCCCGAGTTTTTATAACCACTTTCAACTCTCTTCAGTGTAGGAGTGGCTTATTCGTCGTCACCTTATGGGTCAACCCTTGCTAGTTAGCTCACCACTCCCGCGTTTTCTAGTACCTGGGGGAGGTTGTCTGCCGTAGGACCACGTCACACTGGCCTCGCTGGAGTCATTCGTACACTGACTCACCGAATCGGCAGAGTCTACTCTGTGCCCCAGGCACTGTTCCTGGAGTCAGGGAAATGGTGGCCAACATGACGGACAAGGTCTGGACCTCATGGAGCTTCTGTTCCTGAGAGGGGAGGAGGCTTGAACGTTAATGTCAGGGAGTAGTGGATGTCCTGCAGAATGCTACAGCAGAGCAAAGGAGTAGTTCAGGGAGCGGGAGTAGGGCTTCACGGGAGACGTGCTATGTTAGAGGGCACTGAAGACAGCTGAAGGGAGTGACGTTTGGCAGATTCTTGAATATACTGAGGGCACCATTCATATGAAGATCTGGGGAGGTGCACTCCAGGCTGGGGGAACAGTAAGCACAAAGGTCCTGAGACAGGAACAAGTTTGGTGTGTTAGGGGAGTGAGCAGCAAGGAGGTCCTGGGGGCTTGAGTGGAGCGAAAAAGGCAAATAGTGGTGGGAGATGGGTTCAGAGAGGCAGGCAGGACACATAGGACGTTTTTATTCCTTAGGTCGCGCCCCGGGGCTTACAGAATTTTAGTTCCCCAACCAGGGATGGAACCCATGCTCCCTGCAGTGGAAGCGCGGAGTCCTAGTCACTGGACCACCGGGGAATTCCTTAGGACTTTTTTGTCCCAGCTATTAAACAAACAAATATAGAATAAATAAAACAAATAAGCCATAAAATAAGTAATAAGGGGTGTAGTGTCCAGCATGGTGACTATCATTAATAATACTGTATTGAATACTTGAAAGTTGCTGAGAGAGATCTTAAAAGTTCTTATGACAAGAAAAAAATTTTGTAACTATGTATGGTGATGGATGTTAACTAGACTTATTGTGGTGATTATTTCATAATATATACAAATATTGAATCAAGTACACCTGAAACTAATATAATGTTACATATCAATTACATCTCAATTAAAAAAATATATATATATGGTGGTGGATCAATTGGATATACACATGCAACAAAAGGGAAACTGGACTGTACCTCATTCCTTACTCAGAAGTCAATTTTAATTGGAATATCCTTTAAATGAGTAAGTAGAACACTAATGCTTCTAGAAGAAGAATATAGAATATAGGTATTCTTCACAATATAGAATAGCTTCATGACTTCAGCATAAGGAGATATTTCTTAAACAGGATACAAAAACAGTAACCATAAGGGAAAAAGTTGATAAGTTAGATTACTTTAAGAATTTCTGTTCATCAAGACACCAAGAGAGTGAAAAGGCAAATCTTAAGATATTTGTGAAGCATAAGCCAACAAAGGGCTCACATCCAGGCTATATAAAGAACTACAAATCAGTAAGAAAAGGCAACTGAACAGAAGAATGAGCAAGAGACTGAAATAAGAACTTCACAGGAAATAAATATCTAAATGGCCAATAAACATATGAAATGTACTCAACAGCATTACTAATTAGGGAAATGCAAATTAAATTCACAATGAGATGCCCCCATTTATCCACCAGAATGGCAAAAACTAAAAAGATGGAAAATAGTGTTGACAGGATGTGAAGCAACTAGTTTCTAAAACATTGCTGGTAAGAGTGCAAATTGGTACAACCAATTTGGGAAATGATCTGGCATTATCTATTAAAGCTGAACATGTTGTCTTAGTTTTAACAGAATTACTCTAGATGACTGGGTGGCTTAAGAACAACAGAAACTTATTTCTTATAGTTCTGGAGGCTGGGAAGTCAAGATCAAGGTGCTTGCTGGCAGATTTGGTGTCTGGTATGGGCCTGCTTCTGGTTTATAGATGGCCATCTTCTCCCTATACCCTCACATGACAGGTGAGGTGAGGGAGCTCTTCTGGGGTCTCTCTTATAAGGGGCACTCTTATAAGGGCACCAATCCCGGTCATGACGGATCTACCCTCGTGACCTAATCACTCCCAAAGGCTCCACCTCCACATACCATCACATTGGAGGTTGGGTTTCAACATATGAATTTTGGGGGGACGTAAACATTCAGTCTATAGCACAAATCCATACCTGATGACCCAGCAATACCATTCCTAGGTACATACCTAGAGAATGTTCAATAGCATTCATAATAGCTACAGAGTAGAAACAACCAAATGTGCATCGTAATGAAAACTGAATATATTGAGGCATATGAAATATTATGCAGTAATACAGATGGGTGAGTTACGGTTACATGTAAAAATGGATGATTCTCACAAACTGTTGAGCAAAAGAAGTCAAGGACTAAAAAAAAACACGTTTTATAATTCCATTTCTATAAACTTCTTAAAATGGCGAGATGAATGATAGTGTTTACGGCTGGATGTTTATGTGATAAAACTATACAGAAAAATAAGCAAGAGTTATAAATGGATAGCAGTTACATTTCTGGGTGTCAGAGTGGGTACTGATAAGAAGGGACACAAATGGGTCTTCAAGGGTACTGGTGAAGTAGATAAAATCTACTTATTTTATTTTATTTATTTAGTTTTGGCTGTGTTGAGTCTTGCTGCACGCGGGCTTTCTCTAGTTGTGGCGAGCGGGGGCTACTCTTCATTGCAGTGCGCAGGTTTCTCATTGCGGTGGCTTCTCTTGTTGCGGAGCATGGGCTCTAGGCTCATGGGCTCAGTAGTTGTGACTTGCAGGCTGAGTAGCTGTGATGCATGGACTTAGGTGCCCCGCAGCATGTGGGATCTTCCTGGATCAGGGCTCAAACCTGTGTCCCCTGCATTGGCAGGTGGATTCTTAACCACTGCGCCACCAGGGAAGCCCTTAATTTATGATAATTCATTGAGCTGTACATCTGTTTTGTGTTCTTCACTGTGTATCTTATACTTCACAATAAAAAGGATTTAAGATGAACTTAAACAGGTTCAAGCTTATCCCTGTGACAAAGTCATTTCCTCTCCCTTGATAATTACTAGTAACTGACATTTGTTGAGGGGTATTCTGAGCCAGGAGCTGTATTAAGTATTTTATATACATTATCTCTGATTGCAATAATCCTATAAGTTAGCTACTTTTATTATCACCATTTTACAGATAAGGAAACTGAGGCTTGAATGGGTGAGGTAACTTGCCAGGGGTCACACGGCTACTAAATGGCAGCCCACCCCTGTCCTGCCCGGAAGCCTGGCTCTTAACTGCTGCGTGTTCTCTCCACACATGCATCATCCTGCTGCTACATCTTTAGGGCAACCTCCAAATCCCGCACGGCCTCTGTCCCAGTGCCATTATACAGTATAAGCTTTCAATGAACGTTGAGTGAATAATGAATAAAAGCCCCATTCTTTTCATCCACTTCCTCTCATGTACTGGGTGCGGTAGCACAAGGTTTTCTTGCCTGGGCGAAGTTCCTGAGGTTTCAGGCAGAGGAAAAATAACAGGAAAGCCTCCTGCTTGTGGCTGATGCTAGTTTTGCTCACCAGGGTCTGTCAGACAAATTCCCTACTTCCTTTTTTACTTTCCCTGAGCTCCAAGACATCTGTCTCACTACATCGTGTTCCTCCACGGCCTGCCACTCAGGAGGCGGAGATGGAGACGCAGCCGGGCTGTGTGCCCACCCGCTGCTTCCGCCTCCGGAGGGGGTTCCAGGTGCAGCCCTTCCACAGGCCCCAGGTGGGCCAGGAGGGTGCAGGGCACAGAGCCCAGCCATTCTAAATAAAACTCCCAGTCCCACGTCGCTGCTGGTTTCCCAAGGTCTTCTGAGGCAAAAAAGACTTGGGAAGGAAAGTAACTGTTGATCTGGAACTTTCAGGCCCTGTTCAGTGGCGGTTTGTCACTGGCTTTGAAGCTGGAGCTGCTCGCTAATGCAGTTGTGTACAAAGCAGCTGCGTGGGGCTCCAGGAAATATCACCAGCTCAGCCTTTGCCACCTGCCTTCCCTGTGTGCTCTTTTCCTGGTTTTAGAAGATTAAAAATCAACAACAACAACAAAAGAGGAAATCAAAATTTGAGAACTCTACACATATTTTCCTGGATGATTTTGACCACGATATCAAGCTGTCCAAAACAGCTAATTATTTACAATTTCCCCACCCACCCCTCACCTCTCCCAAACTGGCTCCTCCTCTTGGCTTTTGACACCTACCCACATACCCACCTTGTGCTCCCATCACCAGGAACTGAAGTCTAGGGGTCCCTGGACTCCTTCCTCACCCACCTTTGCCCACCCACACCCACCCATGAGTACCGTCCATTTGGACCTGACAGTCTTTTAGAGCCAGGAGAACTTGGGCCAACCCTTGTTTTATAGACAACTTGAAGCCACATAAATAATGTCCTTAGAGTGAGGATTACTAGGCACTAAAAAGGTTACATGTGGTCTATAATGTCCGTCAGGAGAATCTCTATAAATCTGTAGAGGGTGATGTAAGAGGGTCAAAGTCTCTTCCGGGTCTTTTTCCCATAATTTCTCCCTCTAGCTTGTAATAAATGATGTTTGCTGTGACCTACCTAAGCATGAATACCCTTCTTCACTGATAGAACTTTGAGTTTGTGCAAGTATCAGCCTTTCAGGGGAAACTAGCCTTTCCTACCCAGCCCCAGGGATGAATCTTGATTAACTTAAGGCAATCACTTTCCTTGACAGTGATTGGTTTAGGAATGGACATGTGACATAATTCTTGCCAATGGAGTGTGAGGGAAGTTTCCTGGGTGCTTCTGGGAAACTTAAAAAGCAACACTAGTGAGGCTGGGTCATACTTCCCCTGATGGCCTTTGGTGGTGTTTTGTGAGTATATGAGGCCTGGAGTTTTGGTGCCTACATTATGGTCACGGAATGATGGGCCTGAGGGCGGAAACCAAGACATGGGGGTAGCAGAGGCAAAACATGAGTAGAGGCCAGGCATCAGCTGAACTGCTCTATCATTGGACTTCCTGTTACAAGAGGTGGTATATTTATGCATTTCACTTATGTGGTTGAATTGGGTTTGCTGTTACTTGAAGCTGAGAACCTCCTAACTGATCCCTCTACGTTTGACAAAGATGCAGTCTTCTCTCCCACTCCCTGTTCTCCTTCCATCATTAAGGCACCAATTTCAGGCTAGCTTTCTTCTTAGGAGGGGTTGGGATTTTAATGAAATCCTTATAATCTGTCACCTGCGTCTCCTCACCAAATGCTTGGTGAAGGTTAGACTTTGAATCTCTGGTCATGGAATAGAACAGTGTTAAATGAAGTCCCCAGTCAGGTCCATCAAAATCAAATGGAAAGTAGCCAAAGTCTCTTAATTAACCTTTCTCCAAAGAAAATATACAAATGGCCAATAAACGAATGAAAAGACAGCATCGCTAATTGTTAGGGAAACACCAGTCAAAACCATAGTGAGATATCACTTCATACCCACTAGGAAGGCTGTGATCAAAAAGAATGATATAAACAAGTATTGGTGAGGATGTGAAGTAATTAGAATTCTCATACACTGCTGGTCAGAGTGAAATGGTGCAACTGCTTTGGAAGAGTCTGGAAGTTCCTCAAATGGTTAAACATAGAATTGCTATATGACCCAGCAACTCCACCCCTAGGAATATACCCAAGAGAAATGAAAACATAGGCCCCCTATAAACACTTGTACATGAATGTTCATAGCAACAATATTCATAATAGCCAAAAAGGAGGAACAACCCAAGTGCCCATCAACTGATGAATGAATAAACAACAACAACAGCAAAATGTGGCCTATCCATATAATGGATTATTATTTGATAATAAAAAGGAATGAAGTTCTGATGCTTGCTACCATGTGGATGAGCCTGAAAAATATTAATCAAAGTGAAAGGAGCCAGTCACACAAAAAAGACATATTGTGTGATTCCAGTTATATGAAATGACCAGAACAGGCAAATCCAGAGAGACAGAAAGTGGATTAGAGGTTGTTGGGGGCCAGGTGTTAGGGAAGATGAGGCGTGACTGCTAAAAGGTATGAAGAAAACATTCAAAAATTAGATTGTGGTAATAGTTGTGCAACTCTGAATATACTAACAGCCATCGAACTGTACGCTTTAAATGGGTGAATTTTATGATATGTGAATTATATCTCAATAAAGATGTTTTAAAAAGAAATCCAGGGCTTCCCTGGTGGCACAGTGTTTAAGAATCCACCTACCAATGGAGGGGACAAGGGTTCGAGCCCTGGTCCAGGAAGATCCCACATGCCGCGGAGCAACTAAGCCCGCGAGCCACAACTACTGATCCTGCGCGCCTAGAGCCCGTGCTCCGCAGTAAGAGAGCCACCACAATGAGAAGCCTGCTCACCGCAATGAAGACCCGACATGGCCATAAATAAATAAATAAATAAATATCTTTAAAAAGGTAAGGGTATAGGCAAAAACAATTTCTCTATAGAATAATAGTAAATCTGATTTATGTGCATCTAAAAACGATCACTTGGGGTGTTTAAATTATAGACTCCCTGGCATCACCTGAGAATTACAGATTGTACCGTCTTCTTGGGATGCATAGCTCCCCAGAGATGCTAAAGTTGGGCAACCAAGAGATCAGTGGAGCATTCTGGCCTCCAGAATAATGGTTCCCAACTAGTGGAAGATGTTTATTTGCGTAAAGGATGCTGAGAGTTTCATACATAACCATAACACAGTGCATGATGAATATACAGTTATGGCAGAGTTTTACAGTCAGACATACCTTATCTTGAGTCCTGGCTCTGTTAACCTGAAAGCCGTGTGAACTCTGGAAAGTTACTTAAACCTCTTCAAGTCTGTTTTATAATTTGTAAAATGGGGATAAAAATATAACTTCCATGGGGCTGTTGTAATAACAAGTGTAAAGAATCTGTGGTGCTTCATTACAGTGTCTGGCACCTAATAAGCTTTTCTCTGAGTGGCATGGAGTTGATCTGTTCTGAAGTCCATCCTTATATCAGTTGAAATCTTAGGAAAACACTACATTGGAAGAGCATTAGCTCAAGGGCACTGAGAAATACCTTTATTGAACTGCTAGCCATAGGGTGAAGTCCATAGCACATAAACCCCATGAGAGTAAGGCTACATTTTTGGCTCCATGCTGTGTTATCAGTGTCTGGAGGGTAGTGGTTCTTACATATTTGTAGAGATCCAGGGCTTTTCAATAATTATTGTGAGTTAATGTTCCCTGAGTCCCTTGCCATAATATGAGCAAGACCGTTTGCCTGAGTCTTAGTCAGCCTGGCTGCTATAACAAAATATCATAGACTGCATGGCTTAAACAACAGTTATTTATTTCTCACAGCTCTGGAGACTGCGAAGTCCAAGACCAAGGCGCTGACTGATTCAGTTCCTAGTGAGAAATCTTACCGGCTGGAAGACAGCTGATTTCTTGCTGTGTCCTCACAACTGTGTCCCTTCCTTAAAAGCCACTAATCCCATTATAAGGGCCCCACCATCCTGCCCTCATCTAACCTTCCAAAGGTCACATTGGGGGTTAGGGCTTCAACATATGAATTTGGAGGGGACGTAATTCAGTCCATAGCACCTGGCATTTTTCACCCAGCCCCAGCTCACCAGCAAGTATCTGATGCTTCCAACCGCCCCCATCAGCTACACCTGCCAGAGATCTTTCTGCTTCTGCCCACTCGTCCTCCTGTGAGTATCCTTGACTCCACACTACTCCCCACAGCTTTGGCCAGCTTTTCTTCATATTATGGGATCTGTTGCTGTTGACCAGCTGCTCAGCTGACCCACATCGTCAGCTATGAAGCCACAGTAGGCAACATTTGTAGAGCCTCGTGTCAGTCCTGACAAATCTTTATGTTCTCAAAACTCCTGTGAATGTCACCCAGGAGGATGCCAGCAGACACAGAAATATCTTTGAAAAAGCAGGTTTTTGCTCCCATCATGGTAGGACCAAGGTCTCTGTTAGAAGAGTCAGCATGCTCTGCTTTGACGGGCTGAGCTAACGGCTCCAAATTGCACAGCCTTTTCCACTGGCACATCCCCATCTCATCTGCTGTAGATTATCTCCATGAGCCAACGTCAACACTTGTATCTCCTAGGGCTCTGCTCCTTCTCTCTGCCAGTGGTGTTTGTTCACAGGCATCGTTTTCTAACATGCCTCGCTGGGTGATCGCTTGCCTGGGTTTCTAACCTCTCCCTCCACAGATTGTTTGCTTTCTCTCCTAGAGCTGGTGTTTCCTTCACCTCCCAAATGAGTATCATCTGTGAATTCAGAACACCCCTTGTTCCTGGAGGCGAGGCGAGAGGCCACATGGCCTGGCTGTCTTCTTGGTCCAGAGGCTCCTACCCAGCTAAGACCTTTTTCAACCCGTTATGTCTTCATCATGGTCCGAGGGGTTGTCTAACCAACCACTTACATCCTAATCCATTTCTTTATTATTGATACTTTATTTCACTGATGTTATCACAGGGCCTGGCAGAATGTAAATACTCAAGTATTAAGTGAAAAGTAGTTCTATTAACCAACTAGTAGTCAGTATGAAACTATCATTATTGCGAAACTGAGGGATTCCAGTCAAAAGCAAGACTTGACATTTCAGTTGGCCTATTCAGTTTCAAAATGGGGTTACACCAATTTCATTAATTTAAAAAAAAATAAAACACAGCTTTGTTGAAATATAATTCACATACCACACAGTTCACCCCTCGCAAATGTACATTTCAGTGTCTTTAGTATATTCACAGGGTCATTCAGCCATCACCACAATCTAATTTTAGTGCATTTTCAACACCCCAAAAAGAAACCCTATGGCCATTAGCAATCACTCCCTATCCACACTGCCCGCCCCCCAAATCCTCAGCCCCAGGAAACCACTAATCTACTTTCTTTCTCTTTAGGTTTGCTTATTCTGGAAGTTTCATGTAAATGGAATCATCTTTTGTGACTGGCTTCTTTCAGCACTATGTTTTCAAGGTTCACCCATGTTGTAGCATGTGTCAGAACTTCATTCCTTTTTATTATCAAACAACATTCCATTATATGAATGTACCACATTTTATTGATGAAGATTCGGGTGGTCTCCATTTTTTGGCTGTTACGAAAAATACTGCTATGAGCATTGGTGTGTAAGCTTCTGTGCAGACTTTCATTTCCACTTCTCTTGGGTGTATATTTAGGAGTGGAACTGCTAGGTCATAGGGTATCTAAGATTTGGGGGAACTGGCAAACTGCTTCCCAGAGTGGCTGGGCCATTTTACGCTCCCACCAGCAGTACATAAGGGTTCTAATTTTTCCGTATCCTCATCAGTACTTACTGTCTATCTTTTTGAGCACATCCATCCTAGTGAGTGTGAGGTGATACATTTACATTTTCTTGATGATCAACAGGATCTTTTTGTGTGCTTATCAGCCAGTTTTATATCTTCTTTGGAGATATATCTTTTCAGGTCCTTTGTCCATTTAAAAAATTGGCTTGCTTGTCTTTTTGTTGTAAGAGTTCTTTATATATTCTGGAAACAAATCCCTTATGAGATGCGTGGTTTGCCCATATTTTCTCCCATTCTGTGGATTGTCTTCTCACTTACTCGATATGTCATTTGTAGCACAAACACTTCCTTAATTTTTAGGAAGTCCAATGCATTTCTAAATCATCATTTTTTTCTTTTGTTGCTTGTGGTTTGGGAGTCAGATCTAAGAAACCATCGCCTAAATCAAGGTCATGAAAATTTACTCCTGTGCTTTCTTCTAAGAGTTTTATAGTTTTAGCTTTTACATTTAGGTCTAGGGTCCATTTTAAGTTAATTTTTGTGTACGGGGTGAGGAAGTCTAATTTCATTCTTTGACAGGTGTAATCTTTTTTTGGAAAAGTGGAAAATAACTCAGACCCACTTTCTAGCCTTGTGCTGTAAGGCTGCAACCCATGCTCTGCCCATACCTACCTCCCAGGGCACCTGGGGATGAAGGAAGTGGTGCCTAGGATGCCATTTTGGAAAAGATGAGCATGGAAAGCATGAAGCTTTCCTTGAAGCTAAAGAACCAACAGACCGTGGAACCAGCTTTGGATTTGAACTGGCAGCATCTCTTTTGCAGCTGCCCACTGCTCTCCTGGTTGTTAAATTGGGAGCAACACGACACTGGGGGACACCTCAGCCTTTGTAAAGTGCCGAATGTTAAGTGTCTTCGTGTTCCTGCCCTTGGCAGAGCCCTGGAGGAAAGAAATAAGGCCCAGTGCTTCCCAAGCCTAGACACCGTTCTGGGTGTTTTACCTGTGTTCACGCCAGTGAGTGAACCTGTGAGCACGGCTTTACGAGCCCTTGGCTGTGGGCACCAATGCCAGCCCTGTTCTGCTGGCTCCTCCCTGAAAGGGCAGAGGGTAGGGACAGCAGGGGAGGAATGGGGAGCCAGGGGGAGCAGGAACAGGGAAGGGAGTCCATCAGAGGGAGAAGGTGGCATGTGGGGTAAAGGAGCATCTTAGGGCAAAGTGGAGGTGGAAGAAAAGATACAGGGGAGCGCTGCACCTGCCCTGCTCCTCCCCCACGCAGCATCAGCAGGTTGCCCACGCACACCTGGGCTCAAGGAGGCACCTTCTCTGCCAGGGCTGCCCAAAGGCTGTGTGTGTGCGTGCGTTGGGGGGGACATCTTGATGTCGTCCTCATGTTGTCTCTGGTCCCCCCCTTCCTCCTGGTGCCCCTATGTCTCTGCTGCTCTGAGCTGCTCCTGCCCAGGGTGGGCCTCGTGCTGTGCACAGCTACCCTGCTGTGCTCCAGTCCTCCAGCGAGGCCCCCCAGAGTTACTGAAGAGCTAATCAGACCATCTGAACTTCAGCTCTGGGTTACCCACACCAGGTGATTTATTTGCATTTTGGTTTATCAGGCTTCAAAATGCTTTAACACTGAAGGAGCCAGTGTCAGGGCCCAGTCCGTCACTGGCTCGGGGAGAGAGAAGGGAAGGACATGGCAGGGAAGGGGTTTATCTTCCTTGTTGCTCCAACCCACAGTGGCCTTTGTGTCTCAGAACGTCGCTTGTGACCCCCAGATGGGCCCCGCCGCAGGGCAGGGAACCTTCCCCATGTGCCCCAGACCTCACTCTCCACCTTCACCGTGGATCTGCCCCAACCTCGAGTTGACAGGCGGCACAAGAAATAGAAAGAGCCCTGAGTGAGGGGCCAGGACGTGAGGGCCACAGCCCTGCTGACGTGCGAACCACCTGAGTGCCCTGGGAGGTGACTTCCCTCCCCTTCTTTGCCTGCACTGGGCTCCATGCTGGGCTTCTCACCCCTCAGGGGATGTCTGTGTCTTTCTTCCTCCCTTTGCGGGGCGTGAGGGGCTGCCCTCCCAGGCAGACAGGCCCTTGGATATCTCTCAGGGGAGACAGATGCTGGGCCTGCCATTCACTAGCTCTGTGAATTCAGCCAAGCTATTTAGCCCATGTTGCCTGTTTCCCCATCTATGATGGGGATGTCGAACTTCCCTCACAGGGTTGTTGTGAGGATGAACGAATCAATCACAGAGCTCTTTGAACGGTGCCTGGCACAGGGCAAGGGTGAGGCTGGGCTCGCATCACCGCTACCAGGCTCCTGTGTGTTTCCGGCTAGTCCGACACACCTCTCTCCCCATCTACCATGGAAGGGCCACAGAGTCGAATCCTGCTGCTGCCCTGCTCCCCGCTTCCCTCTTTGTGAACTAGGTCCTGCTCTTTGTTCTGCCTCCCCTGGGTTCTCTGGTCTTTGCCCTTCTTCTGGGTCTCTAGTCCGTCCAGGGACGCACAGAGGTCAGACCTGGGGCCTCAGCGCTGCTCCATCCAGAAATCTGCATTTCTAAGACCTACATTCCCATGCCTACACAGTCACTCTCGGTTTTAAAAAACCTATTGAGTTCTATCTGGTCCTGGTGGACCACACGTTGACCTTTCCCCCTCTGTTCCCTGGGTGCTCCAGCGTCCACCCTTTTTCCTAAATCTTTAGCTGTTGGATGGCAGATTATTTTAAATTATTTGTTTTGAATTGCTTTATAAATGATTCTTATCTGTAAACTCAGAAAGTACAGAAAATATGAGAGAAAATAAAAACAAAAAGCAATCGATGTTTGGTTTACTAATCCTGTAAGTGAAAATACACTTACACGTAAACAATGACATGAGTTATTACTTTAAAGAGACTTAGCTGAAGTATTTTTAGTGACAAGTTTTAGGAGAGGATTTAATCGTGCTTATTTGACAATGACTGTACTTTTAATTCCTTTCAATTCAGTAATCCTTTATGTCTGGCATATTGTTCTCTCCCCTGTCCTCTTAGCCACTGACATTTCTACATCCTGCATCACCTTCTCTCTAGACCAAGATGCTGCTATTAGTTGTGCTGTCAAATGAAAACGTTTTTCATTGACTGAAAAATTAGTTGTGTTGTCAAATGCTGAATTAAATGCATGCCAGCTTCTTTATTGCAGGACTTTTCAGAGCCTTTAAGTGCTAACATAATTTCCTAGGAAGGAAAGACTGTATGTAGCATTCCCCAAACTTGACTTGTAGAACAGCCCCACACTTAAAATAAAAAGGATGTTTTAACATCTTGCTAGGAGTTAGGGTTCCCTGGAACCCCATTTTGGAAGCACCTCTTTACATCAAGCCATCCAGGTTTTCACCTGGCTTACTTCACATCCTGAAGCCAATAGCACAGGATTCCAAGGCATGGGCTGAGTTGAGAAGTAGCTTGTAGCTAACCCTGATTTCTGTGTGAAGCAAACCTAGGATGAAATAGAACACTGGACATGGAATAGAACACAGGGCTTCATGTCTTGGTGTTGCCACTCAAAAACCATGTGAATTTGGTTAATCACAGCTGAGGTTGTTTCCTTGCCTGCACACCGGGGATAAGATCTGCCTCTCAGGGTTGCTGTAAAGAATAAATGACATTGTTTCTGAAAGAGCTTAGTTAAATGTAAATGCTGTAGACAAGTAATTTTAAGGTGTTTATTAGTATAGGAACCAACCCAAAAATTGTAACCTTATTAATACTGTGTTTTATCAACTTGGCTCATGCCTGGTGCTCCAGAACCCACAGGCCTCTCTTACCTGGCAGACAGCATCCTCGCTCTACAAGACCTCCTGGAGAGACACACAGAAGCACCTGCTCTGCTCTGCCCAGCCCCTCCCCAGCCCACCGTGGGGATCCACTCCTTTCGTGTTGCAAGTCCTACTGCACAAGGATGCCCAACTCCTGGGTCCTGAGAACTGAGCTCCGCCTGTCCTGGAGGGTAAGAAGCTGTCAGGCACCAGGAAGCCATTGCTTCCCTCCCCACTGCCACTCCATCAACAGGTCCTCACTGATCTGAGGCCCCAAAGGAAAAGAGCACAATAGCAAACACCCAGAGCTAGAAATTGGAGGCGCACCACCTGCCAAGGGTCCTCTCTCCATGCGGTGGGACCCGGCATGAGCCACCAACTTCGGAGGGTCTCTTTCTTCTTCTGGTAAAATATCTGGCAGGCCGACCTTGTGAGAGTTTTGCAGATAAGAAAGAAAAAGGATGTCAAGCCCCTAGCCCCCAGGGAGCTTGCATATTAGTGTGGGAGAAAAGACAGACACTCTAAATGAGAGGAAGTGACTTTCTTATGGTGAAGTAGCTGCCATGAGGCAGAATGAGCCACGCACACACAGCTGTGGGCTGCTTCAAGTGACCGTGGCCGAAGAACTCAACTGGTCATGGTGTGATGGTGTCTCAGCTGGGGCGGCCATAACAAAATACCACAGACCAGGGTGCTTAAACTACAGACATTTATTTTCTCACAGTTTCTGCACTTTCTCACAGTGGAGGCTGGAAATCAGAGATCAGGTGCCAGCATGGACGAGTTCTGGTGAGGACTCCCTTCCTGGCTTGCAGATGGCCACCTTCTCACTGTGTCCTCACATGGCCTTTCCTGGGTGCATGCATGTGTGATGAGAGAGCTCGCTGGTATCTCTTCTTCCAAGGCCACCAATCCTATCAGGTTAGAACCGTACCCTTATGACCTCATTTACCCTTAATTACCTCCAAATACAATCACCTTTGGGGTTAGGGCTTCAGCTTATGCACTTGGGAAGACAGTTCATTCCAGAGCAAATGGTAATGAGGTCAAGGCTGTGCACTGGGTTCCCAGGGGGGTCAGCTGACTCACCCTGGTTCTAGGCACAGGTCCTACCTGGGTCTGCTCACGGTGTAGGGGGGTGGATGCAATGCAGACCATGTTCACCGCTGGAATGGCCAAATGTGAGACCCCCTAAATGGAGTCCAGTTTTACCCCTTCCTTTGAAGCATGAGGAAATCACGGCTCCCAAACATGAAGTGCTAACTACTCTCAAGGTCCCGCAGTCCAAATCCTGACTCCCTCAGGGATTCACATTTTAAAAATGTGATTTCTGGAATAATCATGCTCATTTAAGCCACCTTGAACACATCCAGGGCTGTGTATTTCCTGTATCCCAGGCAGATGTTCCCACTTGCTCTTGCTTAAGGTCAGACCATTGTCAATAGATTTTAGCAGCCCCATGATTAACTCTTGAGACAGGGAACCCAGAGCCCAAACTACTCTATTTCTACCACTTTCCATTTAGAAACTTCTGGAGCCTCCAAGGAAACCCTAGGGCTCCTGGAACACAAGCAGGAATCACTTATTCTAGTCCAATATCCTTATTTGAGAGACCGTCAGGCCCAGAGGACAGTGGCTTGCCCAGAGTTATACAGGAAGGACAGGAAGTTATCGCCAAGCCTGGAACAGAACCAAGGTCTCCACTCAAAGCCTTGAGCTTCTTTCAGTCCAGAAGACCCAAAGCTCAGCCCAGTGTCAGAATCACATGGGTGTTTAAAACATTGGGCTGGCCAAAAAGTGCCTTCGGTTTTTAAGTAAAAATAAAAGACACATTTTTCATTTTCACCAAGAACTTTATTGAACAATGTGTTCATCCTTTTATTCCACTACATTCTGCCATTTTTCAGGCAACTTCATAATTCCATCTTCCCCAAACTTTTTATCTTTTTGAGCAAAGAACTGTTCCAGGTGCCTTTTACAGTCTTCCAGGGAATTGAAATTTTTTTCCATTAAGAGAATTTTGTAAAGACCGAAATAAATGGAAATCTAATGTGCAATGGCTGGTGAATATGGCGGATGAATCAGAACTTCCCAGCCAAGCTGTACCTGTTTTTGCCTGGTTATCAAAGAAACATGCGGGGGCTTCCCTGGTGGCGCAGCGGTTGAGAGTCCGCCTGCCGATGCAGGGGACACGGGTTCGTGCCCCGGTCCGGGAAGATCCCACGTGCCGCGGAGCGGCTGCGCCCGTGAGCCATGGCCGCTGAGCCTGGTGTAACGTTGATTGTTCTCAATTAACGTCTCGATTTGATCGCTCTCCGCTTCAACTGGTCTACCCGACCACGGAGCATCATCTAGCAAGGAACCGCCAGCACGAAACTTCGCAAACCACTTTTGACACATTTGATCAGTCACAGCACCTTCTCCATACACTGCACAAATCATTTTTTGAGTTTCAGTTGCATTTTTACCTTCCTTGAAATAATAAAGCATAATATGCTGCAAATGTTGCTTTTTTCCTTCCATCTTCAATCTTAAAATGGCTCCCCCAAAATTCACTAATTTTGATAAGTCTTTTTTAAAATGCACATTGATATGACAGCTGTCACATACAATCTAACAAAATTGTTTCGGATGAAGTTAAAGACAACTAAGTATTACTAGAGCCATCTTACGGAGAAAACCGAATGCACCTTTTGGCCAGCCCAATAGATGTTTTTCCAGGTACTTCTCCAAAGAATTCAGATTGGTAGGTCTCGAGTGGGGCCCTGGCATGGGGATTTTTAGGAAACACCAACTGGCTGATGGGGCTGATTTCACTATAAGCAGGGACATATGTTCAGGGTGGGAAGCAGCTTTATCAAAGGCAGGGATGTGAGGGCCTGAGGCTTTCAGGCCAAGCTGTCATTGACTCTGCAGGTCCCTATAGCACCAAGAGCTCTATTCTTATCTCTACCAAAGAAATAAATGGTGATTCCCAGAGCTATAGGTGGTGTCTGTTCCTGTAGCATCACTTGTTAGGCTCATCCAGAACGTGCCGAGCGCATGCCTATAGGTGGGGTCTGTTACGTAAACAGTAACAGGTGCAGACAGGCGGTCCTGTTAATGACCACCATCTGGACGAATAGACTTAAAAAAAAACCCAAAAACGTATGTGATGGAATTTTCCCCCTCTTTGTTTTCTTATTTCTGGTGGCTTAAATATTGTGTTTGGTTTAAATACAGACATGATCCGACCACAAATATTATGGGCAGAAAAGCCAACACAGCAGACTCCGTGGAGAGACTGTCGGTTTCAGGTAAGACATAAAAATAGTGCGTGCTGCGTCTGCAGGTGTGCCTGGCTCTTCCTGGCATGTGTCACCTTGCTCCTCCAGAGGATGCCTCTGGGGAGTTGGTTTACTACCATTTTAGAGAGAAGTAATCGGAGGGGAAGAGGTTAGTCAGCTCCAAGTCACAGATAATCGATGACAGAGTAGAGATGAAAGTGTGGATGGCATGTCTCAGCAGCAGCCAGGTCTAGCTTTGGTTCCTGGTCCCTGGAGGTGGGGCAGAGGAAGACTGAGTCCACAGCCCCTGGGACACAAGAACCGGGAATGGAACTCCAGTCAACTGCTTGTTTTTGTTATGATGATGAATAGGACCATCTGAAAGGTAATCATCTGTGTAAAGTACATTTCAATCTTGTGCCAGGTCCTCCTGACCCCTGGATATTAGCTGTTGCTACCTCCATGGGAATAGGGGGGAGACAGTGTTGAACTCAGCTGTCAGGGCGCCCCTGGGGACAGGTGTCTCTGATCAGCTGGCCCCTTCACTATTTGGGAAGATGAGATTTCAATCCTGAAGATCCGGTCTTCACAGATTGTCACGGTTTGCATTTTATTTCTGGGGGCTGTGCACCTGGCCTTTGCCTAGGTCACCCACATGCTCTCCCCACTCTAGAAGCGAGTGGAGGTGGGCCTGACCTAGTCAGGAGGTGAGAACATGGCAGCCCTCTTTCCTATAGCTTGGGAATCAGAATCAGGGCTGGGGCGGCCCAGGGAGGGCGCTGGCAATTCCATTTTGACCTGTTAAGCCCTAGAGGACTCAGAGGTGAAAAAGACAAGGTCCCCTCCCTGTCCCAGAATTCACAGGATAATGCCAGGCAGAGGGACACAAGGGCTGGGTCTGCTCAAGCGGGGTTCTGTGGGAACACAGAGGGAGGAGAGACCCAATTTGCCACAGAGGGACACAGCTGGGGTAAGCTGGCTTCTCCAGGCTTCTAGAATCAGATTCTGCTACATCTGAAACATGGCAAGCCCAGGTTCCTTACAGAATCTCTTTAATGTATTTTATGTCTTCATGATTCTTGGAGGATCATGAGATGGCATAAAGGTATTGTGCTGGTCAGCTGCTTTGAGTCTCTTGCTTCTGTGAGCAGCATTGGTGCTAGGCCAAGGAAGCCACTTATGAAAGTGAGAACGTCTCTTCTGCCACTGGTCTCTTTTGAGTGAAGGCACTGGGGCCCTTGTTAAAGGGACGATGTTGCTTGCTGATCTTATTGGTTGTAACACCTTAGTTCCAGTTAGCAAAGTCGATTTGCTGCTTCCCTTTCAGGGCCCTGGAGGGTGGCACTTGGGGCAGGTCCTGTTTTCGTGAGTTGTGAGACGGAGGGAGGGCACCAGGAAGGTGACCTCACCTGGGTGCCCGTTCCTGAGGTAGAGGGGAAGTTCGCTTGAGGATGCCCGGCAGTGCTTAGGTGGGGCTGCAGGAGCCCACACACCTTGCCAGTAATGCCCAGCGTCCACCCTTGGGGTGTTTGTACCTGCTTGCGTGTGGCCTGTAGGGCAGAACCCGCGCACATGGCTCACCCACCGGCCTCCCTCGCCTCACCTGTCTCAGTTGCCATCAGCTCTGGCTTTTCTCATGTGACTAAAATCCTCCTCCCTGCAGCTGTCTTCTTAGTCTGGATTCTCTCCCTTACACGTGGGAAAAGGGGTGCCTGTGTTGAGCCCCCAAGGTGTTCTGGGGTCTTCACCTGTAAAACTTACGTGGTTTGACCACTTAATGTCAGTAATGTGTAGATTTTACATATTGGTGGATTACTTCTGACATAACAAATGTGGACAGCTAGGCAGTTGAAAGAAGAGGCATTTTTAAATGAGTGAGGATGCCATTGTCTGTTGAGCTGGGGTTATAACAGGCAGAAAGGAATGAGTTGGTTAGTTCACTGGGACAGGAAGGATTCTGGGCTAACCCCCGTCTGAGTGTTCCCGTGAAGAAGGCCAAGGGACAAGCCACAGCACCCCCTGGTGGACCTCACAGTGACCTGCCATCCCATTAAATGTCCACAGTAGGGATGGCCAGCATGGAGTCATCCCCAGTCCCTCTCCTGGTCCCCTGAGACAAGAAACATTCCTTTCCGAAGGACAAGTCAGACTTAGGAATGTGGTAGGTGGCTGTAGACTACTCCAGAGTTGAGTGGCACCCCCTGACGTACCATGGGTGCCGGGGAAAGGGGGTGTATAGTGAAGAAAGGAAGCTTACCCAAAGAAGGGTCTAAACTTTGCCCTCAGCTACTGGGAAGTGACCACGAGGCCCTTAGAATGTCGCACTTGATAAGAGTGTCTTTCTTTTACCTGGGGACCTTGAGCCTCCCAGGACAATGTGGTTTACGATGAGGGCTTTGGGCCATGTGGTATCCACTCTGCCTCCAGAGGGGTCAGCCATGATGGCAGTTAGCCGTGGAGCCCAGTGGAAACTCTGCACGCCAAGGCTCAGGCGGGCATCCCTGGTGGGCAGTGCTCTGTGCGTATGGACACACCGTTGTTGGGAGCAGTTAACGCTATTCACAGCTCCGTGGAAGCTCTGCATGTGGAACTTTCCTCAACTTGGCGCTATGCACCTTTTCCCTTGGCCGATTTTAATCTGCATTCTTCAGCTGTAATAAGCCATAACTGTGAGTATTACGGCTTTCAGTGAGTTCTATGAGTTCTTCTAGTAAATTATTGAACCTCAGGGTGGTCTTGGGACACCCGGACCCCCAGACTTTGCAGTTGGTAATTATACAGTAGAGTAGAATCCTTTACTATATGAGTCTTTTTTAACACTGGCTATGTGACTGAGCTAACTGACCACAGACAGACAGGTTGAACATAAACAAAAAAAAAATCAAGAAAAAAGTGCTAGAGACACAGGCTCTTAGAGGCAGATGTCACAGCAGTGATACTTGGCTATGGGCCCAGCTCACTGTGTGACGGGCTTCAAGTGTGGATACAAACTGAGATAGCTGAGCTCTCACTGAAATGCTTTCTGGTGCCAGGATGAAGAGAAATCCCAAGTCAGTATCCAAGGTTAAAGTGTAATTGTGGACCCCCGTGACTGTGCTCCATTCTTGCCAGAGGGGACCTCTGATTTCTAGGGTTAAATGAGCATAGCATCTGGGTGGATTAGGGATGGAAAGGTGGGTTGGTAACAGGAAGGAGAGGAAGAAACAGATGAAGAGTCAGAAGATGGAGATTTGGATCCTAACATTGTTATGGGCTGGTCACGACTTTGGGAAGGTCATTGATGTCGCTGGATCTTTGCCCCATTTGGCATCTTGCAGGCAGGCATTCCTATGTGTGATAGGAAGATGGAGCTAGATTCAGGGAAGGTAATGAAAGAGAATGTACATTTGTGTACTTTCTCTGTCAGGGGCTGGGTTGGGGCTTGACTTACTATATTAATCAGGGATCTTCATAGAAACAGAACCAGTAGTACACACGCACACACACACACACGTGCATACCATTTATCTATATATATGTATAGCTATAGCTATATCTGTATCTATCTAGAGAGAGAGAGATTTTAAGGAACTGGCTCATATGATTGCAGGGGCTGGCAAGTCTGAAACGTGTAGGGAAGGCCAGCAGGCTGGAAACTCAGGGAAGGATTGATGCTGCAGTCTTGAGTATGAATTCCTTAACAGACTAGAAAACGCAGGCACATTTTGTGTGTTGCAGTCTTGAGGAGAACTTCAGAAAATCTTAGTCTTTGCTCTCAAGGCCTTCAGCTGATTGGATGAGACCCACCCACATATGGCGGGTGATCTGCTTTACCCAGAGTCTACTGAGTTAAATATCAATCACACCTGAAAAATAGCTTTCCAGCAACATCTAGACTGATGTTCACCCAAGCAACTGGGCACCACAGCCTAGCCAAGGCAATACGTAAAATTAACCATCAACACATTTAATGCTCACAGCAACAGTGCAAAGTAGGCAGCAAGAACATTGCTGGGCCTGGGCCTAACATGTTTCTGGCTCCATCTTCACGTGTTACCATGTTGTATCTGGTAAAGAATCCCTAAGATCTGCCAGCTGGGACATTTACACTCTTTGTAAACCAAACAACAGACTCCATTTTTCCTACTGTTCCCTCCCCCAAAAAGGGCTGCTGGTGCTAACACCCCCCACCCGCTTTTTTTTTTTCTAACAAGGTAATGGTCTACTAGGAGCCTGGAAAGCTTATTAGTAGCCAAAGATTTGTCCTTACGTCCAGACTGTGATACTTACCAGCTACCTCTTAACCTCTAAGTTTGAATCTCCACTGAATGGTTCAGGGAAGGCATCCGTTCATTCAGCCAAACTGACAAAACCTTTCCGACATACTAGGCATTATGATAAGGACCAGGGCTGGAATATAGCCAAGACACAGACCTGTTTGTGTCTCTCAGTCTAGCTGATCTGGAGAAGATTATCATAAGATGAGCAAATGTTTGGAAAGTGCTTTTGATGTTGTAAAATGCTGGCTCTAAGTTTCTGCACGCTCACTGCAGTCACTGAATGTCCAGACTTCCCGTGACCCTATGAAAATGGTAGAGTCAACTTAATTGTCAGCATGGTAGTGACTAAACATGGCAAGCATTCTGAGTACTTATTTGCATAAAAGTTTACGAAGTTATCAGTTTCCCTTGTAAAATCTCCAGAACCTCATAAGAAATGCTAATGAAAGATCTAAGCTGAAGCTGACAGTGAGCTTCCCCAAAGAGAGGAAAGAATGAATGGAAATGAAGAGTGCCATTATGCAGGACTGATCTCTTCAAATGCCAGATGTTAATAATTAAACTTTCATTAATGGATAAAAAGAATGAAATAATGCCATTTGCATCAACATGCATGGACCTGGAGATTATCATACTAAGTGAAGTAAGTCAGACAAAAGCAGATATCATATGATATCGCTTATATGTGGAATCTAAAAAAAAAATGATACAAATGAACCTATTTACAAAACAGACAGACTCACAGACTTAGAGAATGAACTTACGGTTACGGGGGAAGGGTGGGGGGAGGGAGAGATTGGGAGTTTGGGATTGACATGTACACACTGCTATACTTAAAATAGATAACCAACAAGGACCTACTGTTTAGCACAGGGAACTCTGCTCAGTATTCTGTAATAACCTAAATGGGCAAAGAACTTGAAAAAGAATAGATACATGTATATGTATAACTGAGTCACTTTGCTGTACACCTGAAACTAACACAACATTGTGAATCAACTATGCTCCAATATAAAAAAAAAAAAAGAAAAACTTTCATTAATGGAGAACACAACAGAAGGAATGTTACATCAGTGACCTTAAAAACTCTTCTCCTGCCTAAATGACTTGCCTTCCATTTGGGAAAAATACCCTCTTCTAAGGACAATGAGTTAACTAGGTAAGTTCCCATGATTGGAGAGGCACAGGGACAGACTTTTGTTGTCCATTTACCTGTGATGTCACGGATGCGTCATTGCTCTCGGGTGTGCTACACTTGGCCTCAGGGTTGTAAATAGAACTATGTTAGGACTACTGTGAAACGTAATAAGTAAATAATAAAATATGAATCTTACCAATGAAGAGCAGTACTGTTCCTTGACCAGTGACTTTTAAAGCTATCCTGATGGGGAGAAAAATCAGTTTTACCAATCGATGTAGGCTCTGAGATAAAAGTGACTTGGAATAGAGAAAGAACCCAAATGGGCCCCCAGAAGCCTAGGTTTTCGCATATGAAGGTCAAGGACAGTCTTATTCAGCCATCTTTTTGGTAACTATTTTAGAGTTCACACTCCTGGTACCATCCAAAAAGCTAGTTACGTCTTCTTCCCTCTAATGAAAGAATGTCTTTAACTGAGCCTTTAAAAAAAATTACTTAATAGTTAAGAATGAAAATAAGCTATAAGATAAATATGGTTTCGGTTCATATTCTGCCCCTACTTCTCTCTGGGCCTCAGTTTTCTTAATCTGTAAAATGTGTAGGTTTTAATATATATGGGTTTTATGGCTTCCTGTTCTTTCCAACTTCCTGAAATCACAGCTCCCCAGCCCTGTACCACTCAGCTGTTCAGGTGAGGGAAACTGGGGAAATTGTAGCTGAAGGGTCATCTCCAGCTTTTCCTTGAAACGAAGCTTTGTGCCCTCCCTCCCCTCCATGGCCCCTGGCTATGGCTAGACCCGCGTGGGCAGGGAAGGGAGGCGGTATTCTTGGGGCCGGGCAGGGTCTAAGGGCTTATTCCATGTCTCCTGAGTGTCTCTGGGATAAACATTTGGTGAGGAGGCAGGGGGCTGTGTGGAAAGGGGGTTGCCATGGCAACCCAGAACTGTGTGCTGCTCCAGACCTGTTGATTTCTCCCTCTCTGGCCTCGTGTCTTTTCTGATGGGAGGGGACAAATATTGGGAGTGACCTGGGGAGTTGAGCAAATTCCCGCAAAGCATTCCGCAGCCCCCAGCCTGAACACGATTCACAGAGGAGGGGCCCAGCACCAAGATAGCGCACAGCACTCTAAGCTTGCTGCGTCCCAGAACCAGCTTCCTCAGGCCACTCAGTCTTCCTTCAATACTCAAAGCCCACCTGCTCTGAGGGGCCGTTGGAGATTACCCGCCGTGGCTCTCTCCCTTCTCTGAATTCCTTCGGCATGTGTGTCGGTGTATCGTGTATGTAAGTCTTCTTAAGGTTTCTCAGCTGCTAAAGGCTGCACATCAACAGATAGTTAGCCTTAGGATGAATTGTTTCTGTGATCAAACACATACATAACCTTGCACCAGTAACACAGGAATTGCTGGTGTGGCCAGAGATCTGGGCTCAGGTGTAAGGAATAAATAAGCAAGGGCAGGGGATCTCAGAGAGGGACTCGCCCAGAGAAGCCAGGCAGTAGAAGGAGAGGAGAGGGGAGGGGCAGGGGAGGAGGGTGGGGAGAGGACCAAAGGGCAGGGGGAGAGAGGGGGAGGGGGCACGGGAGAGAGAAGGAGAGTGAGTGCGTGTCAAGGGATGAAGGATTCGATGCTGTACTGGAAGAGAGGTGAGAAAACTAGAAGCAAGGGCAGGTACAATTCAATTAGGGGGAAACTAACTGTAAATAACACTCCTAGTTACGTTAGGGAACCGATTCTGGTTCCAGCTCCTGAGCACCAGGGCCTGCAGGGTGGGTGGATGCTGAAGGCCTTCTCTGGGAGCAGCAGTAAGGAAGGGCCACTTCTGCCTTTCCCTCCCGCGGGCCCTTCCCAGCCCTGGAGTGCCGCCCGCCAGCCCCGGGGGTGCTGGCCGCTGTGGCCAGAGGCACGATGACAGCGTCTCAGGGCCTCTGCTCCAGCCACCGTTGTTTTCCACTTGACTTTGAGGAAGTTAATGAACAAATGCTCGGCGTGGCCTCAACTGCTCCCTTCTCAACCATGAGCCTGTCCACACGGCAAAGCCTCCTGTTGTCTCGGCTGCTCCCCTGCAGCTGTCAAAGCAGGCAGCTGTCGGGTGGTATATTGGTTAACACGTGTGAGCTCATTGGAGTCTGGTGTGCGTGGTACAACTTCCACTCTGTTCCCTCAGCTTTTTTCTCAGACTCCCTGGCTCGGAAGATAGCTCTGGCAAGAACCTACATGTATGATATGAAAACACCATCCCTCGTATGCTATATATAGTTGTGCACAGGTGTTAGATAAGAAGTACATGTGTTATAAGTGTAAAATGTGGTCAGAAGACCCAGATGCAAAAATCTATTTGTTCACAGCCGCAGGCATCTGTTCGCAGATGACCCGCCGGTCCCTGCCCTGATCCAGAGAATTACTTAGGACTGTTCAAAATGAACGATACTTGTCAACACATTCTAAAATCCAGTTAATAAAAAAGGAAAGTGTCAAGTTGCTTCCAAATTGATCTGAGTAGGATTTTTTAAATGTCTGCAATAAAAGTTATTTATAAGACAGATTCTATCAGTTTACACTTAAAAATCTTAAAAACCTTTAATGGCATCCCATTTCCTGTGGTGAACAATCCAGGTTCTGGATGGTCATGCAAGGCCTTCCATAATCTAGACTTAGTGTTATTCATCTTTAAGACTATGACCTCCACTGCTTGTACCACAGAACTTGTTTTCTGGTTGTATCCTTTTGACTATGTAAAAATATAAATTTCTTGGACAAATATATAATTTGCGATGGTCCAAAGCTAGAAGAGATAGTGAATTCATTTATTCATACTGAACACCTAGGCTGGGCTGGGTTTGGTTCTAGCACTGAGGATACAGCAAGGACGAAACAAAGCATCTGCTCTGTGGAGCTTGCATGCTAGTGAGGGAAATGGACCAAAGTGTCGGGTGGGGTAACAAGAGATACCAAGTGGCTTGGGATGGGAGTAATCACTGATCTCAGAGAGGAGCCTCCCTGATAAGGTGCACTTTGAGCAGAAGAGAGCACCAGCTAAGATTGAGGAGAATGGTGTTTTCAGGCCGTGGGAAGAGCAATGCAAAGACTGTCTTGTATGCTTGGAGCGTTTGTACGACAGCAAGAAGGCCACTTGTGGTGGTGGTGGAGAGAGTGGAGGTGAGAATTGTAGGAGGTGAGGTCAGAGAGGTAGCTAAGGCCAGATCTCATAGAGCATTCTGGCTATGGTCATGACTTTGGATTTTACTCCAGTGACATGGGAAGCCACTGGAAGATTTTGAGCAGTTGAGAGGTATGATTGACTTAGGAATTACACAGTTACTCTGGTTACCATACGCAGAACAGGCTACTGTGGGGGGGTCAAGGGTGGAAGCTGGGAGACCAGACAAGAAGTTATTCTAATAGTCTAGGTTAGGGACAGTGGTGGTTTAGACTAGCGTGTGCATGATGGAGGTAGTGAAAATGGTAGGATTCTGTAGACATTTGAAGGTAGGGTTGTAAGGATCTTCTGATCAATCAGACATGGAATGTGGGAGGGGAGTCAATGATTCCAAAGATTTTGGACTGAGCAGTCAGGAACATTGAGACTAGAGTCACTATTTATGGACGTGGGGAGAAGGAGTTTGGGAAAAGCTAAGGGTTCTATTTTGGATCGATTAAATTTAAGACACATGGGCTTCCCTGGTGGCGCAGTGGTTGAGAGTCCGCCTGCCGATGCAGGGGACACGGGTTCGTGCCCCGGTCTGGGAGGATCCCACATGCCGTGGAGCGGCTGGGCCCGTGAGCCATGGCCGCTGAGCCTGCGCGTCCGGAGCCTGTGCTCCGCAACGGGAGAGGCCACAACAGTGAGAGGCCTGCGTACCGCAAAAAAAAAAAAAAAAAAAAATTAAGACACACATTCTGTAATTAGAGATATTCAGTAGGCAGTTGGATACAGGCGTCTGAAAGTCAGGGAGAAATTAGGACTGGAGAAATAGTGTTGGGAGTGGTTCAGCCTACAGATGGCTTTAGGGAGTGAGGGTATATAAAAAAGGGAAGAAATCCAAGGACCCAGCAATGATGGAGGAGCATCCAAGGGGATAGAATGAGAACCGAGAGAGAGGGATTCCCATGAGGCCAAGGAAAGAAAGCATCCCCAGAAGGAGAGATCAACTAGGTCAGATGCTGCTGATACATCAATAAGATGAAGACTGAGACTTGACCATTGAATTTAACAATAAGAGGTCCATTGCTATGTAGAATTCAGTTTTAGATAGCCCCCGATAGGCCAAAACTATCATGATCATTTTAATAGCAAACCACACATAGGTTCAAATGTATCAAGTTTCATGTGTAGGATTTGGAAGATGTGGGTTCACAACAGTTTCTGAGAAAAAGCCTGGTGGGATTTATGATGCTGAGTGCCATACAAACTACCAAGTGATGGAGATGTCAAAAAAACCACATGGAACTGACTTTGCCGCATAGATGGAAGCAGAGCATCTAGACTCATGGGACTGGGTTCTGTCCGAGAGGTGCACTGCCAGGAGGGCAAGTGTTTCTGTATCTATTTCTGTATAACAAACCACCCTCGGAATGTACTGGTTTAATCCAATGATTTATTATCTCTCATAATTTTATGGATCGGTTGGTTGGTTCTTCTTTTGGTTTTGCCTGGGCTGATATGACTACAGTCCTCTTGTGAATTGGCAAGGCCCTGGGTTTAGCTGGGTCCTTCAGACCATATGGTCTTTCATCTTCAAGGAGGCAAAATTGGACTTCCTTGCATGTTGATGGCAGTGATCCAAGAGGGCAAGCCCAAGGTACAATGACTTACCAAGCCTCTGCTTGCACCATGTTTGTCCCATTGACCAAAGTGAGTCATATGGCCAAGCCCAAGGTCAAGGTGGGAGGAGACAGTATCAATATATGGATACCAGAGATGTGATTTGTTGGGGACCTTTTGTATGAAAATCTACCACTGGCAGATTTTGACTTGATATGAGAGAAAAGGTTTTTGGGGGGTTTTTTTTGTTTTTTTTTTTAACATCTTTATTGGAGTATAATTGCTTTATAGTGTTGTGTTAGTTTCTGGGCAGAAGACCTAAATAGACATTTCTTCAAAGAAGATATACAGATTGCCAACAAACACATGAAAGGATACTCAACATCACTAATCATTAGAGAAATGCAAATCAAAACTACAGTGAGGTATCACCTCACATGGTCAGAATGGCCATCATCAAAAAATCGACAAACAATAAATGCTGGAGAGGGTGTGGAGAAAAGGGAACCCTCTTGCCCTGTTGGTGGGAATGTAAACTGATACAGCCACTGTGGAGAGAAAAGTTTTAAACAGCAATAGCCATGCAATTAGCTGCTTTATGAAATAGCTGCTCCCTGGTGGTGGTGATGTTCCAACTCTAATTCATATGTTTATTCTTCCACTCATTTAAACATTTTATTAAATACCTATGATATGCAAGATCCTAGGTTAGGTACTGTGAGGGGTAAAAGATGGATAGAATAAAGTCTGTGGAATGACTTTTACAGACCCCTGAGAGAAATGGAAAAACAAAATAATTGGAGTCACTGAGAGATACTTAACAGATAAAGAACAGTGGGAAAGCAGAGAAGAGAGAGAACTTCTGGCTGGAGTCGGGGAGTGGAGGATGAGGAGGCCATTGGAGCCTTTACAGAAAAGGTAACATTTTAGCAGAGAGAAATGAAGGAAACTAATAGTTATGGAGTTCTTCTCTGAGCCAGGCACAGTACTAGGCTCTGCGTGAATGTTTCACCCTTTAATCCTTGTGGCAAGCACACCATTCCCATCTAAGGACACTGGATCTCAGAGTGTTCACACAGGCATTGTCAGGCCAAGAATTTAAGTCTTGGTCTGGCTAGTCTAAAATCTGTATTCTTCACAGGAAATTAGGCTGCCTCAATAAAATTATCATGTATGATAATTCAGATATTTTAAAGTACTTTAAAAAGCTCATTCAAGCCTCACAACAAATATGAGGAAAATATTATCCCCATTTTATAGGTGAAGAAATTGAAGCTCAGAGAAATTGAGTCAGATAGATGTGGGACTTTTGCATTAACTCTTCCCTCTGCCTGGAATTCTGTTTCCTGTGACTTTATGTGTCTGGCTCCTTCCTGTCATTCAGGTCTCAGCTTAAATGTCACCTTCCCTCATCACCAAGTCTGAAGTGGCCCCACGTCTTAGGCTCGCATATCATCCTATTTAAATTCTTTGTGTGGCACTTGTCACTGTTTGCATGATCTGTTTTGTTTTGTTTTGTTTTTCTTTAAACTTTGCTGATTGCTGGTTTTCAGTTTCTCCCCATTAGAAACTAAACTCCATGAATGCAATATTTTTCTTTTTCTCTTTTTTTAGCTTGATTTTATTTTAATCCCACACATCAGATACTTACGTTTCATAGTCATATTTATTTTTATTTACATACAAGTTTACTCTTTCTTATTGCTCACCAGTCCTTCCTTTTTGTCCTTTTTGTCGATATCATTTTCCTTCTTCTTAATGTATATCCTTTAGTTCAGATATTCCTTTAATCAGGGTCTGTTGTACTGAATGAACTCTGATTTCTTATGTCTGGAAATGCTGTATTTCCTGTTGTTCTTGAAATATAGTTTCAGTGCTCGTATTTAGTACAGTTCTGAGTTGACAGCGATTTTCTCTCAGCATTTTGAAGATATCATTCTGTTGACTTCTGGCTTTCGTTGTTGCTGTTGAGGTCAGCTGTCAGCCTAATCACTGTTCCTTAATAGTGTTTCCCCACCCCACCCCCCCACCCCCCCACTCCCCCACTCCCACCCCACCGCCAGCTATTTTTAAGATCTTCTTTCTTTGGTTTTCTATAGCTTCATTATGATGCGTACTGCTTGGAATAGGTTAGATTCCCTGAAACTGAGAAGTGGTGTCAACTATGGAAAATTCTAAGCCATCTTCTTTTCAAATATTTCTTCATTCTTTTCTCCCTATTTACATCTTCTGGAACCTCAATTATACATAAGTTGCATCTTTTCATTCTCTCATTCATGTATCTTAACATCTTATTTATATTTTTCACCTTTTTGGCTGATGCATTCTGGATAATTCTTTAGCTGTTTCCCCCAGTCTAATAGGTACATTTTTCTTCCTGTGTCTAACCTGCTGTTTAAGTCATCCAATGCGTTTTAAATTTCATTTATTGTAGTGTTTATTTCATGAAGTTATATTTGGTTCTTTAAAATAGGTTTGTTCAGCTTTGCTAATCTTTTGCTCCTTTGGATTACTATAATTTCCCTCATTTCTTTAACCATGTTAAACCTACTTATTAAAATTTTTTCTCTAATCATTTAATACCTGCAGGCTCTATGAGTCTGATTCTGCAATTTATTGTTTCTGTTGACTCTTACTAATATTGGCTTGTACTCCATGTATTTAGTGATTTTGCTGTTCATTTCTGAAAATAACAAGAGGCCTGAGTTGAATTTTCAGAGAGAATTTTCTTGGAGAGAATTTGTGTTTCTTCTGCCAGGTGTTTGGAGCACTGTCCAATCGAGGACAACTTTAAACTAAGTTTGGCACCCTCTATTTTTGGTGTGAATTCCAGCCCTAAATCCTCATCAATATTAGTTTGTGGTAGGAAAAATTAGGGGAATGTTTTTTTTCCCTGCCACTTTCCTACTCTAAGGGTCAAGTCTGAGCCAGATAAATCTTTGATGGGGCAACTAAGGTATCACCCTGTAGGCTTCCCAGTTAATAAAAGTCCCATTTTGCTTGGGATCTAGGATTTTTTCCTCTAGTCTCTTATATGTATGGCCCTAGACCAACAGGAAATTCAGAGATTCCCACAAGGAAAATGACTCTGTAGCTTAGTTATCCCCATTGAATTGTACTTCCTTATCTTTATTTCCCCTGATTGTACTCCTTGTTCTCCTGCTAGCTCGGCCACACTTTAAAATATGTTTTATGTTTTATCCAGAATTCTTAGTTGTTCTCTCCTGGGAAGGTATTCTCTCCTTGTTTATCCCGACATATTGCCAGAAGCAGAAGCACCTATTCTTTTTCCACGCTACATTACTTGGCCTCAAAGCTTGACGAACACTTATCAGAGATGTAGCAAAAAGTCATTTCTGTTTTGAGTGATGTTACCAGAATCCTGTTCTCCTAATATTAAAAATGTCCCTCTTTCCCCCAAGATCATCTAACCATAAAAGAAAAGCAAAGGTCTTTGTGTAAAATGAAGAGCCAGTGTGGCTGCAACACAATAAGAAATGGGAAGAGAGGCATGAGAATAAGTTGGAGATACAGATTGGAATCAGATCATGAAGAAGTATTGTGGGGAACTGGGTTTTTTCTAAGTCAAATAGGAAATCATTAAAGGTGTTAAACAGGATAGGGATCTGAACTAAGTCTATTTGAAGACTATAAACGAGGATGACAAATTGTTGGAGGGCAGAAGTGGAAAAATGGAGACCTGCTGGGAGACTTTCATTAGTCCAGATAAGAAATGGGGGTGGCTTGGAGTAGCACGGTAGCCAGGAGACACAAAAATGTGTATAAGTGTAGTATCTATTGTTATGTAACTAATTACTCCAAAATTTAGCAACTTAAAACAATCAGCACTTGTATCACCCAGTTTCTGAGTGCTAGGAGTCTAGGAGCAACTTGTCTGAGTGGCTCTGGCTCAGAGTCAATAGTCAAGCTTACATCTGGGGCTGCCTCAAGGCTGCCTCAAGGCCATCTCAAGGCTTGACTGGGCTGGGGAATCCACGTTCAAGCTCACTCATGTGGTTGCTGGAAGGCTCAATCCCTTGCTGCCTGATGGCCAGAGGCTTCTGTTCCCTACCATATGGACCTCTCCAAGGGCTATTCACAACATGGCAGTTTGCAGCTAGCTTCCCTCAGAGTCGGGGTGCTGGTGGGAGAACAAGATGGAAGTCATAGTCTTTTTATATTCTAATCTCTGAAGTAACATATCATCAACTCTGCCGTATGCTATTGGTTGTACAAACCAACCTGAGACAGTATGGGAGAGGACTACACGAGGGTATGAATATCAGGAAGTGGGAATCATTGGGGACCATCTTGGAAGCTGCCTGCCATAATGCATATGAGATCTACTTTGGCTGTAGAACAAACCAAATGATGAATTTGATGTGAGGAAAGGGAAGAAAATAAGGATGGCTTCCAGGCTTTTGGTTTTAGTTACTTTACTACAATTGGAAGAAAAACATGTTGGAAGTGAGGAGAAATCAAGAGTTCGCTTCTTTCAACATGTGCAGAAGTTGCAAAGCTTTTTAGATATCCAAGTGGATGTATCAGTAAGAAGTTTGAATGAATGATTCGGAGCTTGGGAGAGAGCCCAAGACAGGAGATTAAATTTGCAAGTCATAACCTATAGATGAGATCTAAAACATAGGCACTGGATGAGATCACTTAGTTGCAGTTATTCGCAACCTTAGCTGCCCATTAGAATCATCTGGGAAGCTTGAAAAATTGACACCAGGCCATTCTCCAAGTCAACTAAATCAACATATCTGGACATGGCACCCAACCATTGGGATTTTTAAAGTTCCCCAGTGATTTCAATGAGAACCGAAGATTGAAAACCACTGACAAGGGAGAAAATGCAAGAAGGGAAAAGAAGGGAGCCCACGACCCCTGCGTGTATGCGAGGGTAGAGGATGATGGTGCTGCAGAGGGAGAAAGTTAAGGCATAAGACACAGCTTCTTTCGCAGTGCCTGAGAATTGGTTTATTTTGTGGTTGACAAGCTGGTGAGCTGAGAGCAGTCTGTACGCTCCACATGCAAAGGGTCATCCTCTGTGGCTGATGAAGAACATAGGATCACTTTGGAATTTCAAAATGTAAAAGGTTGAATACACTGATTCCATTTCATAATGCAGTCAGACTTAATTAGACCCAAAGTATTTACCCACTGTTCCCCTGGCCTTTTTTTTTTTTTTTTTTTGCGGTACGCGGGCCTCTCACTGCTGTGGCCTCTCCCGTGGCGGAGCACAGGCTCCGGACGCGCAGGCTCAGCGGCCACGGCTCACGGGCCCAGCCGCTCCACGGCATGTGGCATCCTCCCGGACCGGGGCACGAACCCGCGTACCCTGCATCGGCAGGCGGACTCTCAACCACTGCGCCACCAGGGAAGCCCTGGCCTTTTTAATTAGGGGTAAAATTTAAGCAAATCTGAACCCGACACTCTTTACGTATAGAAGACTCTGTGCAGAGATGTGGCTGGATTCCAGTGGGAAGCTCCTGAAGTCAGGCTGTCAGGGAAAAAAGACTAAGTGACCAGTCTAACGTCAGATTAACACTAACAATGTGCTGATCTTTGTGTGCAAAAAGATCTTGGGACAATCCATTGGTAAGTAGGTGTTGGAGGTGTTTTTCCATCTGTGCGGATCCAACCATTTGTTAGCCCCTCTCCCCAAACTTTTGCAAACTGATGTACCTGAGTGAACAGTGGCTTGCAGCTGTGTTCTCAGCCCTGCTTCCTGAGACATTGACACTGTGACCTTGATCTCATTAATCCATTTTCCATGACTCTTGACCAACAAATCAAATAGGTCAAATTCATAACCCTTGAGTCCTCTGGAAGGATATAGCACATTCCCTCACCCTATGCCTGCACCTGACTGGGCTCTTTTAAAAACGATCACTTTGTTTCTATTTCTGGCTATCAGGGTCATTAAAGGAGACTTCAGATGCTCTCTGGTTGGAGTCCAAAGTCCTCAGTTCAAGACTGAACTCTACCACTTGTTGGTTGTGAGCCCTAGGGCACACCACTTAGTCTACTAAGCCTGTTTCCCCCTCTGTAGAATGGAGGGTCCCTGCCTTACTCTTTCCTGAGATCACTGTTTATAGAGAAATGAGTGAATGTAAACAACCTTATCTTGCTGATGTAGACTTAACCGCCACTATATCTGCTGCACTGGGCATATGCAGAGCCGTTCACCTGCCTTGGACGTCTGCCTCCTTGCCTTCTCACCATCAGGCCTTTCCTTCCTTCCATATCTCATGGCTCAGACCTCAGATTTCTTCAGGAAGTCCTTCTGGATGAACCCCATCTCACTTGTATCATCCTTTTTGCTTTTCTCCAGTGCCAGAATATGGTGTTCTCTTTAAGTACCATTTACTTGTATGTTTCTCTATGGATGTCTTAAATTTGTCCCAAATCTTGAATCTGAATCTGCATTAGATTGTAAGGGTTGGGGGCTTAGGGACTGGAGATTTCTCCCAGCTTTGCAACACTGATCAATGTGAAAGTTTTACCCATTGATGTGGGCTGCTAACTTCTTTTTATATCTGATTTGTATTCCTCACTGATCTTCACAAATCAAAATCACCCAGAAAGCAATCAAGTTGGGGGTGTTTGTAGATATTTTCCTACATTTATAGTTCAGTCCTTCCCTTGTTAAAACAATTCTTGGCTACCAGAGTCTTACAGATAATTGGATATCAGCCAATGTGGGCAGAAATGGAAACATCCATTTTTGCCTTTCATTAGCAGCATCATGTCTTCATCAACACACTCCACCGAGATTTCAACATCACTATCCTTCCTTCCTCCCTCCCTCCTTCCCTTCCTTCCCTCCCTCCCTTTCAAGTTGTTCCAAGCCCAGTGACGTTCAAAATGGTGAGTCATTGTCTAAATGCGGAGGCTGGCATTCTGCATGCACAACCGTGTGTGCTTGGGTGCCATCCCAGCCCGCGTGACTTTGACCCCGGGGGGGGGGGCATTCTGAAAATGATCCTCCATGAGCACGAAAGTGGCATAAACCATGACCTCATATTTTTGGAACCCCAGCAGGGATGAGGGGACTCAAGCTGATGTTTTCTGGGTTTTATATAATGAACATACATCGTGGAGTTCTGTGGTGCAGTAGAAACACCATTCTTGATGACAGAAGACCTGAATTGGGGTCTTGCTCTTTCAGTAACTAGTTGTGAGACCTTGGGCAAGCCATGTCACCCCTCTGGACCTCAGAGAGGAAGCAGGTTGAACTGGGTCATCTTAAAGTTAATTTCTTTAGACTCCAAGGCTCTGCTGAGGGCTGTGAAATAACGTGACCACTCATCAAAGACTTTACAAATTTTCCTTGCTCTCCTAGTATTTCTGTTGATCGTAGGGAGAGGGGGACTATTCTGGGAGAGCTTTCTGGATATCTACAAGATACATATGTAACGGATGATAAAAGGAGGTCAGAGACTGGAAGGTACAAATGAGAAAAAAAGAGGAAAAGGAAGATGTCCTTGTGTTTCCCTTTACACTGCAGTTTTTCTGGTCCAGTAGTAGATTTCTGATCATTCCCAAGGAGTCAAGGTTGGATGCTGATTGCTGTGGACTGAATGCTTCTGTTCCCCCCCAGATTCTAATGTTGAAGCCCCTAAAGCGATGGTATTTGGAGGTGTGGCTTTGGGGAAGGGATTGAGTCATGAGAATAAAGCCCCCATGATGGGATTAATATCTTTATAAGAAGAGAGCTGGCCGTTTCTTACCCTGCCCTTTGAGGATAAAACGAGAAGATGACCATCCGTAAACCAGGAAGAGTTGCCTCCACCAAGAACCCAACCATACTGGCACCCAGCCAGCCTCCAGAACTATAAGAAAGAAGTGTTTGTTACTTAAGCCCGCCCAGTCAGTGGT
Source organism: Aethalodelphis obliquidens (assembly GCF_003676395.1). NCBI lineage: Eukaryota > Metazoa > Chordata > Mammalia > Artiodactyla > Delphinidae > Aethalodelphis > Aethalodelphis obliquidens. The sequence continues at coordinate 19,957,324 of NW_020837949.1, forward strand.
ATTTGTTATAGCAGTTTGAGCCAACGAAGACACTGATGTCATCCAAGACACAGAATGTGAACCTGCTTCAGCCCCAATTCAGGGCTGGAGTGATGCCCCAAATCACTCAGGTTCAAGGACAAGTGTCTATGGGGTTTCTGTCTGTTTGTAGAGGTTGAATATACTAACCTTGGACCTCTGGTGCTGAGCCCTACTCCTTGCATGCTTTTAAAACTTTATATAGGGACTTCCATGGTGGTGTGGTGGTTAAGAATTGGCCTCCCAGTGCAGGGGACACAGGTTCAATCCCTGGTCTGGGAAGATCCCACATGTCGCAGAGCAACTAAGCCCGTGCGCCACAACTACTGAGCCTGCGTGCCTAGAGCCCGTGCTCTGCAACAAGAGAAGCCATGCAATGAGAAGCCCGTGCACCACGAAGAGTAGCCCCCGCTCGCTGCAACTAGAGAAAGCCCGTGTGCAGCAACGAAGACCCAATGCAGCCATAAATAAATAAATAAAATAAATAAATTTATATTAAAAAACTTTATATAAAGGTATCATGCATGTATCTTTCCGAAACTTGCTTTTTTTTTTTCTGCCATGGATCCATGTTGATACACGTAGCTCTAGTTGACTCATTTAAACGACTATGTACTTCTCCATTGTAAGAATATATCACTATTTATATATCTGTTCATGGACATATATGTTGTTTCTAATCCTTTTTCTATTAAAAGCAAAGCAACAAAACACATTTTTATGCACGTCTCCTTGAGCCCATGGAGTTGCAGAATTAAAGCATTAATTAAAGCATATGTATACCTTCAACTTCACTTACTATTGCCAGCATACTCCTTAAGGGGTCCTGCTAATATATACTCCTATCAGCACCATAGGAGAGTTCTTATTTTTCCACCTCCTTGTCTGCACACAGTATTTTCCAGACCTTTTAGCTTTTGCAATCTCTGACATAGTGAGCATTTAATCTGATTCCAGATGTTAAAGGGAATGATTTAAATGTTCTCAGTGTTAAGTAGGATATTTACTATCTATTCTTGACAGATGTTAGTTATTAGATTGAGGAAGTTACTAGCCTTATTTTACTATGATTTTAAACCATGAATGGATGTTGAGTTTTATCAGATATTTTTGTTGTGCATATTCAGAGGTTATCATCTAACATTTTAAATAATCTTCCTAGTGATATTAGACCCAGGTGGCTGGTTTGATGGGAAACTAAGAGATGAGGTAAAGATTCTTAAGACCAATCTCTTGCAGTTTTTCAAAACATCAACTTCCAATGGCGCATCTCAAAAGTCACCTCCCACAGTCAGATGGTTGGGAAGGAATTCATGTATTGTCATGTACCACAAATAGTTCATCATGTGGTAAGTGGGGATGTGCCAGGGTGTTGTTATAACTAGAGACTATTACCTAGAAGGCCTGCAGAACAGCATGCTTCACAGTGAGTTATTTGAACAATATATGATTATTACGGGCCGATGCCTGGGGCTTGGCTGTACTTTTGTGAAGGTGAAATTTTCTTTGTAATGGACTTGGCTATAGTGGGATTTGATCTCCATTCATCCCACCCACCCGTTCTCCCTCTGGCACCTTTGATAGACTTGCTGCCTATGCAGCAGCCAGCCCAGCTGAGTCTCAGGAGCCAACATGCCTCTAATTTGTAACGAAAAGCTCTCCAACAGGACTCTCTCCTCATAAGCCCCAGATCTCTTTGATTTACCAAACATTCATCCATCATCCGTGGCCTTACTCAGTCTGCTTTCCCAAGGTGTTTATCATCTTACTTCGCTTAGCTCCCTCGGAACCCTCCCAGCCCGTTTAGATACAACACATTATGGATGTTATGTTCTGGAGGGTTCTGGGTTCTCACCCCTGGTTAGTGGGAGTGCCATGTCTGTCTGGTGGGGTAGTAGTCAGAGGATGAGGCTAACAAGCTTCATACCACAGGTTTTGAATAAAGGCACACCTGCCATCTGCCTTGCAACAGTGTTTGGAGTTTAATTCATCAGTTTGGTCTAGAAGGAGGGTGTGCAGGATGCAATCCACCAAATCACCACTCCAGCCTACACGATTCAAAGGACATGTCCCATGGGCATTGGTTTTGTTGGACGATCTAGTGCAAATAAATCATGCCTCTTCTCCTGGGTGCTATGTGACGTATACTAAACGTTTGCTATGTTTATTTAATCATTTTCTTCCTTTGTTTATTCTGTACATAAGTCGATCCTGCAAGAAGTTACAATATGGGCAGTTACTTATGGCATTTCACTTGAGGGGTGAAATGAGGGAGGTAAAGGATCCCCCTCGCCAGACATGTTTCCTCTGCCGAGGTACCCAAAGTCCCACCGTTGACGGCCCCTGAGAAAATGTAACTCATGGTTGGGTGATGTAAATTGTTGTCACTCTCAGGCCATGATTAATGAATTCATCAGTTCAGCCAGAGATTTGGGCTGGGCTCACAGGAAGTACAACACAACACTCATTCATTCAGAAAACGTTTAATAAATAGTGAGCGTGTGCCAACGCTCTGTTAGGTTCCAGTGACTGAAATGTACGGTCCGTGCCCTGCTGTGCTGTCCCCCAGATGGGCACAGAGTCACGTGGTGTCTCTGAAAGAGGCCTGGACTGGGGCTGAGGGCCTTGGATTCTTGTACCAGCCGTCTACCAGATCTGAGAGTTGGGTGAACCAGGGAGCCCCTTTGGGCCACAGTGTCCACATCATCAGCTGTAAAATGGGGAGATGGTGGAAGAGCATCGGGGTCAGGCCTGCTATGAGTGGAATAGGTATTACATTCACCTGGTTCAGCCATCAGCAGGAAGTCCTTTTCTCCCTTTCTTGTGCCTCACGTGCCCAGTTCTGTCTTCCTACTCAAGCAGGTCACCGTTGCTGTTAGTTCCTTGCTTATCCTTTCGGAGATCTTAAAAAGCGTCTGTACTAAGTCCATACAAGTCTATCTTCTTTATCCCTCTTTAATTTTTTTTTTTTTTTTTTTTTTTGCGGTACGCGGGCCTCTCACTGTTGTGGCCTCTCCCATTGCGGAGCACAGGCTCCGGACACGCAGGCTCAGCGGCCATGGCCCACGGGCCCAGCCGCTCCGCGGCATGTGGGATCCTCCCAGACCGGGGCATGAACCCGTGTCCCCCGCATCGGCAGGCAGACTCTCAACCACTGCGCCACCAGGGAAGCCCTATCCCTCTTTAATTTAGCAAAGGATATAGCATGCCATCAACACTGTTCTGCACCTTGCTTTTCCCCAATTAACAAGATATCTTGGAGATCTTTCTATGTCAATACAGAAAGATCTTTAATGTTTTTCTTTAATAGCTACATTGTATGCATGTTCAGCAATTTAAGCAGTTCCCGTATAGATGGCAATTTGGCCGCTTCCATTCTTTTGCTTTTTCAAACAATGCCAACATGTGTAAGGTTGTATTTACATCCTTTTGCATGCTGGCAAGTATTATCAGTAAGATAATTCCTAGAAGCGGAGTTTCTGTGTGGGTCAAAGATGTACACATTGGTGATTTTGCAAGTGTGATGTCTTTTTTTTCTGACACCAAATGTATGGTATCCTTTCCAGCACCCATTCTCTGATTCTCTGACAGTTCAACTCAATTCTGACACTGTTTACCTGATTTTATTGTCACATTCCATAGGGTTAAGGTCTCAGTCCCCCAAGACTACCCCCACTTCAGGTACAGCCACAAATGGTGTGCCTACCAACTACAGTACAAGTTCAGGGGCTCCCAGGACACCCACCTCGACCTCCATTTGATAATTCACTAGAATGACTCACAGAACTCAGTAAAGTGCTTTACTACTAGTATTACTGGCTTTTTTATTTTACTTTGCTGCACTGCACGGCAGGCAGGATCTTAGTAGCCCTGTCCTGAAGCTATCCAGGGACCCCCACCCCAAGTCACCGCATTAGCATAAACCTGGCTGGTTGACCGGACTCCTTAGGAATAACTAAAGACCCTCCTATCACTTAGAAAATCCCAAGTGTTTTAGGAGCCAGAAACCAGGGACAAAGACCAAACATGTTTTTTATTAAATTACACAAAGGTAGTCAAAATACCCTAATACGCCCGCCCGTACATCCCCACCCCTCGCGGCAGAGTGCCTACGTCCCCAGGGCCTTGCAGCCCAGGCTGTTGTTGAGCCTTTGGCCTTTTGCCACCTCGATGGTGATACGTGGAATCTCGGAGTAGTTTTAATTTGTATTTTATTCTGAATGAGGCTGAGCATCTTTGCATATATTGGAGAGCCATCTCTATTTTGCATAGATAAGTTTTGAGGGAAGGAGAATGGAAGGGCCAGAACTTGGAGCTCCTCAGGAAAGGCGAGAGGAGGAGCTGATGGGTCCCGCAGATGGGGACATGAAGGGTCAGAGATGGGCTGAAGGTCACTGCGTTGTTTCACACACACTTTTCTTAGAGTCAACCCCGTTTTCCTCATCTGCTGCCCACCCCCAGGTCCATCGTGAGCCTCTGAGTTAGTGAGTCGCACTCCTGTTGTTAGGACATCTCAGGTGCCTGGCAGATCCTTCCAGACAAGGTTTCTGGGCAAGGTGAAGTGACCCTGCGAAGGCCCAGCTGTGAGAGCTTGGCACCTGTGTTTTGCTGATCACTGTGTTCCGATGCCCTTTGGACAATCGGAATTCCAGAGCGAGGCGAGCCCTGGCCTCTGGCCTCGCCATCTCCTATCTCTACCTTACTGTTGACAGTGAGGGCGAAGCTGTCCTTGGGGGCCGGGACCTTGTGCATATCCAAGAAAGGAAAAGAATAATCCATGAGACTCCTGTCCTTGAAACAGTGGGAAGGAGAGAAAGTTGGTCATGCGTCCCAGGGACTGGTAATTGCTGTCAGCCCTTGTTGGTACAGATCCATTTCTGTCCAGTGGCCCCTCATTCCGGGATGTGGGGCTGCCGACAGGCATCAGGAGAAGCATGGTTCTGGGTTGGGGAGCTTGGAGGTTTTGCCTCTTTCTGGCAGAGTGTAGGAAGCAGTCCTAGCCTCCAGGGCTGGGAGAGTGGGCTGTCCCTGGGAAGGGACCTACCCACCCACCCAAGATGTCACACATCTACTCCTTCTAGGGCATGGATGAAGGGCAGGAGCCAGTCCCCTCGAGGGAGCAAGATGCTGCCGGAAGGGTGATTAGCCTCACGTTCAATATCCATGTCCCTGCCCCAAAGCTGTGCCCAATTGCAGCCGTAAGCACAGATGCCTGGCAAGTAAAAGTGCCCCACTCTCAAGGGTTGTTTCCACTCTGTCCATTTAAAAACACTGTTAAGAGGCAGCTGTGGTTTATACCTGTTTCAGTTCTATGGTTCTTGACTCGGTTTCCACATCTGTGAGTTGCTTGTGAAAGTTCCTGTAACATTTTCATCTCTGGGAATCTTGAGTCCCAAAGACTAGTTGCTCAGATCTTCTCCAGGGAGCCAAGTATGTTGTCCCCCAGTGGCCAGTGTCTCCACCTGAGGTTTTTTTTTTTTTTTTTTGCGGTACGCGGGCCTCTCACTGTTGTGGTCTCTCCCATTGCGGAGCACAGGCTCCGGACGCGCAGCCCCAGCGGCCATGGCTCACGGGCCCAGCCACTCCGCGGCATGTGAGATCTTCCCGGACCGGGGCACGAACCCGTGTCCCCTGCATCGGCAGGCGGACTCTCAACCACTGTGCCACCAGGGAAGCCCTCCACCTGCGTTTTAATACACCTGAGGCAGAGTGATGCCCGAACTGTGATGGATGGAGGTCCCTGGCAGCAGAATCTTTTGGCAGCAGCCTGCCTGGAGTCTGATGAGCAGCCAACTCAGAATGAAGATAAAGCACCGGTGAGCTTTGATGGACGACAGGCAAAGCTTGTCTTGAAATTGGTCTCTCAAAACCATATAAAACTAATACACAAATCAATGCAAAGTGTTTAAACCACCAGGAAAACTCAGCGCATCCATCACACTTAGGGGGAGGGGGCCGTGGACTTTGGCAGTTGCCTGAGCCCCCGAGGCCCTGGGGAAGGAGACTCTGTCTCTGGGAACTGACAGTCTGATTCAGCATCTCCCTCCTGAGCATGGACCCCAGTATGGCTTGAAGAGGGTAAATGGGAAAGAGTTCCCGGCCCTGGCCATGCATCCATGCTGGACAGGGAGAGCTGCAGCCCCTGTCTCTTTGTTCCCCTACTGGCCACTCACAGAGGGACCCCCTTTGGGGTGGCCATTGTAAAAGGGGCCCTGAGGTGAGTGGTAGCTCCAGGCCTTGTGCTGGCGATGATGCCGAAGAGTCGGTCTCAACTCAGGGTGACTAAGGGCCCAGCAGCCTGGGGACTTGTGACAGCTCACACTTCATTTCTCACATATGTGTCTTTATTTTTAATACAAGTTATATATATTTAAGGTGTAAAACATCTTGGTATACATATACATGGTGAAATGATGACTACAGCCAAGCTAATTAGCATATGGGTCACCTCACATAGTTACTGTGTGTGTGTGTGTGTGTGTGTGTGTGTGTGTGTGTGTGTGTGGTGAGAGCACCTGAAATCTACTCTCTCAGCAAACGTCCAGTATTCAGTAGAATATTGTTAACTACAGTCACTACACTGACGTGAGATCTCTAGACTTACTTATCCTACGTAACAGCCACTTTGTACCCTTTGACCACTGTCTCCCTGCCCCCGGCAACCACCATTCTATTCTCTGCTTCTAGGTATTCGACTTTTTCGGATTCCACATATAAGTAAGATAGAGCACACAGGATGTGTCTTTCTGTGCCTGGCTTATTTCACTCAGTATAACGTCCTCCAGGTTCATCCATGTTGTCAAAGTGGCAGGACCTCTCTTTCTCTCTCTCTCTCTCTCTCTCTCTTTTTTAACAGCTGAACACCATTCCATCGTATGTATGTACCACAGTTTCTTTATGCATTCATCTGTCGATGGACACTTAGGTCTTTTCCATGTTTGGGCTATTGTCAGTAATGCTGCAGTGAACGTGGGGTGTTCCTCAGCTCTCACCCCAGCCCTGTTCCTCCTACCCTCTCCCCATCTGGGGTGACTCACTTCTTTCTTCATTCTCTGAATAATTACACAGTCTACCTTGGACCGTTTCTTCCATTGAAATCAAGGTCTTAACTTTGTATCAACCTTATTTAATCTAGAAATTTCTTAAATGGTATAGGAAGTGAATAAGCGTAACTTATATTTATAGCAGGCCTTGCAGCTTGCAAAGTCCTTTCATGTACATGGTTGGTAGTTTCATCTCCATTTGACAGAAGAGGAGCTGAAGCTCAGAGAGGCTAAGCACTGTGACCAGGCTGCCGGAAGGGAAAACCTGGTAAAAATGTGGAATTGTAGTTGTGTTACATTTCTCAAACCCTTGATTACAGAAGCTGGCCTCTGGCAAGGAGACTGTATTCATCCCAGCTTCCACGAGGCTCTGGGGAAGGGTTCGCAACTGCATCCTTTGTGCCTATTGTTACGGTTTCTGACCTCACCTTGGTGGGTGCTGGCCATGCGGCAGTGGTGACAGCAGGCACAGGCATCGGCCCCGGAACCTTAATAGGCCAGGAATTTGGCCAGAGTAAAAGATGGTTACTTTTTAAGAATTTTCTCCCCATGACTCAAAACTGAAAGAATAATCCTATGTCCAGCCATCAGAATAAGGAGGAAGGATTGGAGAGCTCCCAGCAAAGGGGCTATATAACTCACAGGAGCAGAGAGCTCCTAAAGGGTGTGTCACCCATCCCCCCCACCTCGAGGCTGTGTCCACACCATCCCAGCCAGGTGTGCTCCCGACCTACCCTCAGGCATTTCCAGGGAAGGAAAGGAGATGGCCTTCCTCTGGAGCTTATCCTAGTGATTTTCAAAGCCCTCGCTTAGGAGTTCATTCTCAATCCCTCCTTCTGTAACTTTGATCCATAGTCTTTGGTTGGTCCATGTTGTGTTATGATGTCTCAGACCTGTGAAGTCATTCCCTGAACCTATGGGCTGTTCTCTGTGCCCGTTTGGATCACCTCTGAAATGTATGGTCATTCCTGGGTGTCCAGCCGTACAGAGGATGTGGACAAACTGGAGGCCCCCCGAGAAAAGGGAGCAGCACGTGGCCTGGATCGGCCACCACGCCACGTGGAGAACAGTCCAGCAGTCTGTATTCTGTGGAAGAGGGACTTATTGATTGGGATTTCAAAGAGGTGCACTTGGGAAAATGCAGGGATGCATGGGGATGGGAAGCACGAAGATAGGGAGCTGTGGAGAGCATGGAGAGAAAGGCAGGGATCAGGGCATGAGGCTGAGCGTCACACCAGGGAGTTTGGTCGTTTGGGCAGTGGGGAGCCAGTGAGGGTCAATGTACAGCAGCAGCCTACTTAGATGTGTGTTCCAAGGTCAGTAGGAAGCTGTATGCAGGAGGGCTTGGTAGGGCAAGACCCGAGGCAAGGAGGGCCCTAGGTGGCTGGGGCAGTGTCCCCCTGCACCAGAAGCAGGAACTTTGGCTCTCCTGTGGGGCTAGGGTTGCGTGGGCTACTCCTCCCCGTCAGAGGCCCTGATCTCAGAGGAGCTGCAGGGCTGGGTGTGCGAGGTGGAGGGGGGTTGCCTGAAGGAGGGCTCCTGCGGCAGATCACACGGCGTCTGGTCACCTGTCAAACAGCGACCAGGTGAAAATCCACATCTGCCCTCCTGCTGCTGTCTGGGTGCCCCAGTTATTCCAGCATCTGGGCCCTGGCAGCTGCTGCGAAGGCCAGAGAATTCCAGGTTCCCTTCAGAGGAGAAGCCCCCGGAATGGTTCACAGAGCAGCGAGCAGCAGGGCTTTTCTGAATACCTGCTCCCTGGTTTCTGTGGACAGAAAGAAAAAACCCAAAGCTCTGATTTTCATCGGCGCACAGAAGGCAGAGGCTGGAGCTCATCCCAGGAGAGCCTCTGGGGGCAGTGGCACAGTGTTTACCCGGTGGGGCCCCGGGAGGCCCAGCCTGTCCCACCACTAGTTTTTTCTTTTTTAATTGTAGCAAAATATACATCACACAAAATTTTCCATCTTTACCATTTCTCAGTGTACAGTTCAGTAGTGTTAGGTCCATTCACATCGTTGTGCAACTAATTTCCAGAATTCTTTTCATCTTGCAGAACTGAGACTCTGTGCCCATGAGATAGTAAGTCCCCATTTCCCCTTTCTCCAGCTCCCGGACTCCCCCTTCCACTTTCTGTCTCCGTGAGTTTGACTGCTCTAGGTACCTTTTATAAGTGGAACCACACAGTGTTTGTCTTTATTTTTTTTTAATAAGTTTATTGATTTCATTTATTTATTTTTGGCTGTGTTGGGTCTTTGTTGCTGCGTGCGGTCTATCTCTAGTTGCAGCAAGTGGGGGCTACTCTTTGTTGCAGTGCGTGGGCTTCTCATTGCGGTGGCTTCTCTCGTTGAGGAGCACAGGCTCTAGACGCGTGGGCTTCAGTAGTTGTGGCTCACGGGCTCAGTAGTTGTGGCTCGCGGGCTCTAGAGCACAGGCTCAGTAGTTGTGGCGCACGGGCTTAGTTGCTCCGCAGCATGTGGGATCTTCCCAGACCAGGGCTTGAACCCATGTCCCCTGCATTGGCAGGTGGATTCTCAACCACTGCACCACCAGGGAAGCCCACAGTGTTTGTCTTTTTGTGACTGGCTTATTTCACTTAGCAGAATATCCTCAAGTTTCATCCATGTAGTAGGTATCAGAATTTCCTTCCATTTTAAGGCTGAATAATATTCCATTGTATGTATACACCACAATTGATTTATCTATTTGTCTGTTGATGGACACATGGGTTGCTTCCATCTGTTGGCTACTGTGAATAATGCTGCTGTGAACATGACTGTACAAGTATCTCCTGGAGACCCTGCTATCAGTTCTTTTGAATATTTACCCAGAAGTCAAATTGCTGGATCATATGGTAATTCTACTTTTAATTTTTTGAGGAACCACCATGCTGCTTTCCACAGCGGCTGCACCATTTTACGCTCCCACCAATAGCCACCGCAGTCATTTTACAACGTGACTGTAAGCCACAGGGCCACCATAGGGCTGTAACTCAGGGACGCAGACTGAGTTACAGCCACGCTGGGCACGTAGTCTCACCCTCAGCCACACACAGCGCAGCCCGGGAGCCCTGGGGTGGGTGGGGCAGGGCACGGTGGAATCTGTCAGCCGACTGTAGCTCAAAGTTACTTTGGTTCGGTTTCAGAGCCTTGGGTTTAAAGATAAAAATCTCCCCTAAATGTCCATTTAAGAAACAATAGACGTTTTAAATAAGCTTTTCAAGTTACAGGTTATGTATACTGTACATTGTATAGGGCTAATTGCCTCACGTCCTTTATTCATTTCCTTTTTGTTATGACGAGAAGTGTCAGAGTGCCTCGTTCTATACAGAACTTTTTTTCTGAGGCTCTCCAGAGACTGCAAGGACTGTTTTGCTACTTAGTTCCAGGATAGTACCTTGAAGTCAGAAGATGCAAGGACTAATATTCCCACATCTGATGAGATGTGGTGGAGTGCACCTGGGCTGGGGTATCCTCTCAGACTCCCTTCCTGGGGAACTCATGCCCCCTCCTCTGGGCTTTGGCTCCCAGCAGGCGTGTTTCTACTGTGTCTCCCCACCTGCCTGGTTCCTGACTAAAGGATTCACTACTGACCAACACTGAAACCATTCAGATCCTTCTAAAAATTTGGGTTTGTGTCTAAGGCAGGGGTCAGTCAATTAGCCAAATCCTGCCTATTGCCTGCCTGTTTTTGTAAATAAAATTTTATTGAAATGTGGCCAGGTGCCCATTCATTTACTGTAGTATAGTCTGGGGCTTCTTTCACCGACAATGGTAGAGTTGAGTACTTGTGCCAGAGACTGTATGGCCACAGAGCTGAAAATATTCTCCATCCGGAGAAGCTGGAAGCAGAGAGGCCTGGAGATGGGGAATGAGAGGAAGAGGGCAAATCACAATAGCCTCTGGGACCTCAGTTCTGTCTCCTTCCTGAGGCTACTGGGATTCATTAGTTTCTTCCAGACCCTTGTGATAAAATCATTTTTTTTTGCTCAAGCAAGCCCAGATACGTCTCTAGTTTTGGCAGCTAGAGTCCCAGAAATACTCTGGAGAAGCTCCGTACCTCCTGCTACTCACAGATCAGTGGTGGACCAGCACATCAAAGCTTAGTCAAGAGATCCGGCCTTCCCTCCGTCCTTTCCCTGAGCTGGTGAGTCTGTCCTGGCCCTGCCCAGGGAAGCAGGTGTGCACAAAGATTGGCAACTGATCTGATGCAGAGAAAAAGTTGTTGGTGAGGAGCCCGGGATCAGGGCCCCAGTGTGTGGCCTCTCGCTCTTGACTGACAGCCACTGTGTCCTCCTGGCGGGAGCTGGAGTGGCCTCCAAACCTTGAGCACCACGGCAGCTGCAGTCGGGGGAAATGCCAGAAGCTTCCAACCCTGGCCTTTCTGCGCTTGAACACTTTGAAACATTTCTCTCAAATCCATCTTGAATTTCCTTTTGTAACTTTTTAATAAAAACGGACTCAAATGTAATCTTGAGTTGAACACTCCTCACACTGGCAGCCTATTAGAGACAAACACAACGTTTGGCACAGAGTAGACCAGCGTCCATAGTTCCAGTCCATAGCAGAATTCAGACAAGTTTTTGATGAGAACTTCTGGTTCGAGGTAGTAGCTTGAACACATGCTTTCATCTTTGTCACTTCTTAGATTTCACTAGAAGAAAAAGATAAATAATGTCTGTCATGGCAAAGAGACTGGGGAGGAAAACTGTCACCAAGCAAGAAAGTTCAACATTTTCCTGGAAGATAGAAGGAATGGGATTTGTGATGCATGCAACAGTCAAAAAGGCATCACCTGGAAAAGAAGGGGGCTGCAGTGGACATGGGAACCAATAAATCTGGTAGAAACCAAAAGGGTGCTGGACTCAGAGTTTGCAGGCACAAGGGGAGGCAGGAGTAAGAAATGGGGTTCACAGAGAAGGGATGGTTGAGTTGGTGTGGTCCACCTGCCATACTTTGGTACAGGTTAATCTGGTGTCTGCTCCAGGAAAACATATGAAGGTATATCTTTAAGTTTAAACCAGCCCTCTAGAGAAGGCGAAGGCTTCTAGTGCAGGTTTTGATTCTCTAGAATAGAGCCTCCACTTTCTGGCATTTGGGGAGGCCATGGCTTGATTGTCAGTTTCCTTATCCACTTGCCATGAGGCCGAACCTTCCAGCCAGCGTGCAACCAGGCAACATTTCACACCCCACAGAGAGCTCCTAATCAGAGTTCCAGGGTAGAGACCTGGTGAAAAAATAGACCTCTTTGGTGCCAATGCAATGCAGAAAAATCCACATTGGCTGCCTAGTCTCTTATAACTGCAGAATGACAACCAAAGATCGCAAAAATTCGAGAAGAACTAGAACCCCAAAGAGACAGACCAAGATAAATAGACTTATCCCAGTGGAAATCTGGGTTCATTCAGGAAAAAAAAAAAAATCTTTATACACTCAGATTCTTCGAGAGTATATTATATCCATAAAACAAGATAAGAGGTAATAGACAAGGAGCAGAAAGAGAACAAGAGACAGTTCTTAGAGATTAAACATTTTTGATTATCAGAATAAAAAATTCAAAACAGTCTTGAAACATAAAGTCAAGGAAATCTCTCAGAATGTAGAAAAGAAATATAGAGAAGAGAAGTATTGGAGAAAAATATTAAAGCATGAGAATGCATCCTGAGGTCAAACATAAAAGGGAAAAGGATCACAGAAAGAGAAAATGAAAATTAGCAAAGAAACAGTAGAAGAAAATTTCTCAGGGCTGAACGGCTGAATTTTGAAGGGCCCAGGATATCCAGCAAAATAAATGGAAGCAACAACAAAGCACCCCAATGCTTAGACACTTTTCTGTAAACTTCTAGAGCACCAAGGATAATTTGTAGATCCTAAAATCTCCCAGAAAGATCAAATAGGTTACCTTAAAGGAACTGAATTCAAACTCACAACTGACTTTTCATCTGCAGCCCTCAGTGCTATGAGACAATACAATAATAAGGGAATATTATTATTATAATGAGGGAATAAGACTTAAAAAAATTTCTTTTTTGTTTTTACCCAGCCCAACTGTCAAATAAACATCAGGGCAAAATAAGGGCATTTAATTACCATATACCCTTTTTAGGAAGTTATCTGAGGCTGTATCCCAGCAGCATGGGGAAGTAACTAAGAGAAAGACGTGGAGTCCAGGAGACAGGAGGGCAGCTCAATCCATGAGAACAATTCAGGGATCCCAGGTAACAGCAAGGCGGCAAGTCTGAAGCAGAACCAGCTCTGGAGGATGACCAGCCCAGAGGGGAGAAGAGGGGACTGCTCTGCTTGGGAGAGTGTCCTAGAGAAAAGGCAACTCCTTGTGGTAGGTAATATCATTGAGAGGATGGAAAATCCTCAGGTTTGAAAAATGCCCAAGGGACTTACTTCCCCGGTGGTCCAGTGGCTAAGACTCCATGCTCCCAATGCAGGGGGCCTGGATTCGATCCCTGGTCAGGGAACTAGATCCCACGTGCAGCAATGAAGAGTTCACATGCCACAACTAAGAAAAAAAAATGCCCATTATTCAAGGAAAAAAATAACGTATTCAGAAACTCCTGGAGAAACAAGAAGCTGTACCAGAAAGTCATTATTCCAAATAGCAAGAAAATGTATCATGATTTTAAGCAATTGCTGGAGTCTAAGAAAGGGAATTCACTGCACTTTATGCTGCTGGCACCATTCTTCTGTGAGTGGCCAAGAGACTGAAATCCTGGGCTTATAGAGGAAGAATTGATGCCATGGCCCTACTTGGTTGGGCTGTGAGCAACCAGTATAGGGTGATAAGAATGGAAACAGTGTTAAAAAAACCAACAACATTCAGAGTAAAGCTGTGGAAGCTTAAAAGGTGGGGTTGTCGTTGCAGAATGTAAACGTTAACCGTGTCAATTTAACGTGATCACTCACCTGAGGGAGGTTGAAGACGGAAGGGAGAAGGAAGGGTAGGGGCATAAATATTCTCATCTTACAAGGAGTATCAGAGTACTGACTGAAGTTGATGGAACAATAAATGGATATTATGTAATGTTATGGGGGTAACCAAATATATCTATAAAAAATAATGTGAAACCACCAACATTGAGCTAGATCTTAAAGGAGGGCAGCGTAAGTGAGTTTAAATCCTTATATGTTACAGAGAGGAGTCAGTGGATATTGTTTAGCGTTGATAAGCTAAGAAGTGGGGTTATAAACACCAGTTAGATGAAGATGATAGCCACCAGCAGGCACTGGTTTGATCCTCTGGTCTGCTGTAGGGGCAGGTGGGGCTTAGGGTGGTCGAGCTCCAGGCAGCTCTGGGACCCAGTCAGCCCTTTCTGTGTCCCCTAGTGCACTGTAAGAGTCACATCACTTTCTGTCTGTGCACTCAGCAGAGTGAAGTTAGGGAGCACTGTTTTATGAACCTACAGGACAGGACTTGTCCTTTCCCATCTCAGTTCGCAGTCTGTCCTGGTTGCTAGGTGTGAGTTTGCATTGGAGATGGAATACTCCACAGGGCTCCGTGCGGTCGGTTGTGGCCTACGGGACACTGGTGATGAGAAGCAGAGCTGTGGTGCCCTTTGGAGCCAGGGAGGGCTTGCTGACTGCCCCAAAAATGTCTTCCCAGCTGATTCAGGAGCCACTGTGTGCTGCTCTGCTGGTGATGTCTAGCGCTTGAGATGGGCCCAGGTCTCTGTGGGTTTCCCTGGGAGATCCTGGTTTCTACTGCTACCATGGCTCTTATAGTAAAGAGACGGCATACTTTAAGGAGGGGAAAGAACTAAATTGTGCTGCCCCGGTTAAAGTGTTTTGAAGAATCAGTGAGAAGATGGGGCTAATGACAATGTGAAGTGCTCCTGTCACCTGGGCTGGGGACCAGTTCTCTGCAGTTACAGATGCTGCATTTGGCACCACGTAATAAAAACCAGAGCAGGTCTTCACTGGAGGACACAGTAGACTTTCTCAGAAAAAGTGGGCCCTCTACACTTTCACTTCATGGACTGAGGATGCTTCACCTTCAAAGACGGACACGGTCCCTTGAAGATCATCAAAATTCCTTCAATCCCAAGTGACTGAAGCAAAGACAGAACACCTTAAAAGCATCTCAGGACAATGGAGGAGAACTTCAGAAGAAAACAATGGACAGTTTGAATGAAAACACTCATTTTCAGGAAAGTCTAAGAACTGCTTGCCCAAGAAAAACAAAGAGTGCGGGAACCAAAGGATCAGGAAAAAACACCTGAAAACCAAATGCATGAGTGGAACATGTCGTGGATGAGAAAGACAGCTAGTTAAAATCTCTGGCTGAAACTGCTGAAGATGGTAGGCTTGCCTGCTCTCTTTAGAGGAGATCACGTGGATGTTGGCAACTTGGAATTAGAGGAAAAGAGTGAAGCAGCAGTTGGAGACCACCTAGTATCTCAGTCAGAGATGATTTGAAGACTCCTTGAGCTGTGTGAATTTAAAAGTGTCCTTTAAAAGACTTGGAGAAAAGCAAAACATATCCAGAAACTTATGTGAAGAAAATCAGATGAATGAAGAGCTCACAGGACAAAAGAAAAGTCTTCAAACTGAGCAGGTCCCTTTGCAGCCTGAAAATCCACAGCTTGAAAGTGAGATTCAGAAGCTGCAGCTGAATCTTGAGCAGATCAAGAGCATGTCACGCAAATTCAGAGGAAATCAATCAGAAAGGAAATGTACCGCTTGAAAATAGAGAAGAAACGTCCCGAAGTGCATAGAAACACGAACTACACACATCAGGAGGGTCACCTCTGTAGGAAGATGACCGAAGACGTGGACAAAGAATTGGGAAGAATCACTTCCTTTGATCCAAACCAGATTCTCTTCTATGAGGAAGTGCTTGAGGAAGTTGGATGGTGGCTCTCTTGGCAGAGAGAAAGCTTAAGGAGCTGAGATTGATTCATTGAGCTGAGATAATATTGGCTAACGTCAAATTTAAGATCCAGCCTTTCCCAAGTGGCTCTTTCCCTCATGATGTCCCCCACTCATCCCACGGGGCCCGAGAGGGTCAGGGGATCCCCTGGGTCTTCAGACCCCCCAGGAGAGAGGAGGATGAAGCTGTGGGGCCTCAGGGGTCTGGGGTCTCAGGTCCCATTCAACTTTGACAGCAGCTGACCGCAGCAAGACGTTCGCCTATGTTTTCTCCCTGTTAATTTTGATTTATCTCTTCTTAGCTTAGCTGCTGTTACTTAATTGATGCTACATTTGCTCTTATTAAAGTTTGATAGCATTAAAAGAAAACAGAAAAAGGTAATAGCCATCAAAAGAACTGAGAATGGGTCAGTTTTAGAAATTCCCTCTGGGAAGGGAGGTGAGGAAAAGTGGAGGGGTCAGGTCATCCAAAGCAACCAATGAGGATGGCGCTGGGGCTCATTTCCTGCCCTCAGGAACGTCCAGTCCAGCCAGGCCCAGCTTCAGCCACCTCTTTGGGGGTGATGGGAGCCCAGGGGACCATGTGCTCTGCTACTGCTCTGACTTACAAATGCTCCCTTGTAATCCCTATATTATATTTACACCACCTGGCACTAGCCAATTATGTATGCGTATTCTTTTGAGAAAAATTAAAACTGTAAAAATAATTTATTGATTTTCTGTTGTATGACAGGCATGATCCTGGGTACTGAGGATAGGAAGGTAAACAAATAATTGGAGGTAAAATTCATTTTGAATGACTGACGATGTAAGATCTGTGTTTCATGGAGCTTAACTATACCACTTACCAGAGGAAATCGGTGATTTTCTCACAACTCAAGCATCCTCCCGTTTTCCCCCCCATCACCAACCTTTGCCTTCCTGTGGTAGGAGTTCCTTGCTAAGGTCCCAGGGTGAGGGCTTCTAAAGTGACCAGACTTTCCATTTGTGTACATCTTGGACGAGCCTTGAAGAAGTCCTGAAAATGGCCATAGGCCTGTAGTAATCAGAGAGATTTAAGTTGATGATGTGTGTCTGGGTTTAGGTTTCGTATTGCGGGAGGGATACACAAGATGATGCGGACAGGATTTGGCTTCGCCTTTTTTATCTGAGTGGCTTGCTATCCTTTTAAGCTTGAATACATTTTTCAAAACAAAACCAAAAGCAAAACAAACACATGCAATCCCTCCCATTTTCAGTCCAGAAAAGCTGAGTCATTTGGGGCCAGTGGGGCCAAGGTGAAGAATTCAGCCCCTGTGTTCTGTGAGCGGGTATTAGATCGCTGGAGGGCAAGGGCTCAATCTTATTGATCCTTCAACCCCTTGTACTTGAGACAGAGTACATAGTTAGTGCTCAAAAAATTATTGTTAAATAAAAAAAGTAATTTGTACTATATGCTAAAATAAAAGGTGCCAACGAATAATCCACTGAGAATTTTATGTCTCAGACATATAATTTGGTCCTGAACATGTAAAATATGTGCTCCATCCCTTCCCCTGTCTTTCCCCCCTAAAGCTGAGTGACTGAATGGATGGGCGAATGGATGCCCACGTTCAGAAGTGAGCGTTTGCTGTGAGAAGGTAGAAGTTTTAGCCCAAACCCTTCTGCACTGTGGGCACAACTACTCCAGCACATTCAGAGGACAGAGTTGCAATACCCCGTATTAAGAGAAGGGCAGCATCCATTTTATTGTCAGTACCACTTCAACAAAATTAATTTCCTTTGGGGTTCTTGTTTCTGTATTTTAATGGTCTAATGTGGTAGTGCTCAAC
Organism: Aethalodelphis obliquidens; assembly: GCF_003676395.1. Taxonomy (NCBI): domain Eukaryota; kingdom Metazoa; phylum Chordata; class Mammalia; order Artiodactyla; family Delphinidae; genus Aethalodelphis; species Aethalodelphis obliquidens. The sequence goes on from NW_020837949.1 coordinate 19,975,072, forward strand.
ACACATTGAATGATGGTTTTCTTCCTACTCTCATTTTTTCTTTCTGTTTTTTCAGTAAGACACAGATTGATCAGATGTTTCACTGCATATTATCATTTATCCCTCCCCACCCCCAGCGTTCTAATTTTATTCTGTAGGGAGCTGGCTTGAACCAAAGCAAAGAACACACTTACTCGGACCCAGGAATAGGGCACAGGTGTTTGAGGGTTACTTGTGGCTGGCTCCAAAGTTTCTGTCACCAATGAGACCTGGTCCCTAGTCGTCATAGAGAAGAGGGGCTAGAGGCAGGGCAGGTCATGGGTCAAGATGAGGCAGCAAGATCAGAAAGGCCTTGGGGAAGGGAGAGAGGAGAGCCACGCTGCTCCATCCTCCTGACTTGCACGCAGTTATCACCATAAAGTGACATAGTTCCTTGCCCATATTCTCCTGCCCTGATCCCACCCACAAAGTTGTGGAAAGGCATGGGTAGTTCTTTATTACAGTTGAAGAGGAACACTTTTTTTTTGGTCCTTATGGGCTGAAGGAGAAGATTTACCCTCTTGGTCCTCTGTTTTCCTCATCTGTAAAATGGGGCTCCTAATTGCTTACTGAGGAAGGCAAAGAAGTATTCTGGTAAACACTAGCCAATGAAACTGACCTCATCATCCACTACACAGAGAAACTAAAAGCCATGGCAAAGCTGGCTCCCCTTCTGACTGAGGTGTAAACCTTGGGGGAGGAAGCTGCTTCCTGTGCAGAGGAGAACATTTTAGAGGGATGTTTTATGGGCACTGCTGAAAACATAGGGGATACAGTAAAACACAAAGACACAGTGCTTTGAGCTGGATATCTCATCCATTATGCTTGGCAGACATAAATTACTGACCAGACTCAGGCATTTCCCCTCTTGGTCATCACCCGACGAAGGGGAGAGCTTTTATTTTCCAAATGATATATTGATCCGATAAAATTATTATTACATCATCTCTATTGCCCATCACCACTCAAGATGGGAGAGCATTATAGGGAAAATGAATGCTCTCTCTGGAATGGGGTATAGAGTGTGTGTGTGTGTGTGTGTCTGTGTGAGAGAGGGAGAGAGAGAATGTGTGAGTGTGCATGTGTGTGTGTAGATTTCTGACTGAGGAAGATGGGTAGTTTCATTAATGTTGGTTGATGGAGTTCCAGCACTCACGTGCAAAACCAAGCATCTCTCCTGGGACCCTCCTCGGGTTGCAGTGGAAATTAGATGCTAATAGGGAAAGGCATGGAAAGGATGTAGTAGAACAAGGCCTTCAGGGCTTAAGGAGTAAGACAAAAGGGCTCTTGTCAGAGGCAATATGTCTTCTTTAAAAGAGGGAGGGAGGGTAGGAGCATCTGCAGTGTGGAAGTCCAGGCATCTGGAATGTGCCCTGCAGACGGAGGCTGAGGACTGGGGTGGCTGAGTGCAGGACTCTCAGACTCTCTCAAAGCATGCCTTCTAGCAATCTCGGGGGAGGGCCTCCTTCACTCAACAGCTAAGGTAGCTCGAAAAGTCCTGGGAGCCTGTCTCCTTCCAAGGCAAGTTATTGGTGGGTTAATCACCTTGAGTCAAATTGACTGCGTGGAACTGCCCCTCTATGTTGACAGAGGGCTGGAGTGGGGTAGGATGGTGGGCTTGTGTTAGCCCAAAGCAGGACCAGCTTTCGCCACCTGGCCCCTGAAGACGGCTATGTCTGAGTCTCCAGCTACTTCTCTGGGTCTTCAAGAGCTGAGGATGTTCACAGAGGATTTCTCTGACTTCCGTGGATTGAAGGGAACAGCTGCAAGTGGGGAGTTTTTCTCTCTTGACAAAATGGACTGTTTCCCAAAGCATCATAGCAGTCTGCCATGGCCCTCCCGGGAGCTATGGGATCGAGCACACAACCTCACAACCAAGCCTCGGCCAGTGGGGGGACAGCTTTCAGTGCTGGGAAATCCACAAGGCTGACTAAGTGTGTCCGTGGCCATGTGTGCGCGCGCGTGTGCGCGAGCGCGCGCGCACACACACACACACACACACACACAAACTCTTACAAAAGATGTAGATATTTGTTGGTATAAAGTAGTTATCCTGGGGGGAAAACGTCTGAACCCGGTTGGATTTTCTTACCCTTATGGCTTAGCAGTATTTTAATTTTGAATTACACACGAGGGGACACTTATAATGTTTTTAGTGTTTGGGGCCCTGGTCCGTTTGGATACTTTGTGCCTGGAGTCCCTAAGTGCAGGGAGCTGTGACAGCTGGCTTGTCCTCTTAGGGAACCTTGGACCCAGTAGACTTGGGTGCAACTTGATAAGTCATCGACCTCATGGAGACTTTTGGGGTCCCTCATCTCCTAAATTCTCATTAACTCTCCTTATATTCAAGTTTATACTTTTGGAACACAACTTAGTGGAAAAAGACACACCGATATAAGTTTAGGTAAGGAAACCAATGGTGCTGTACTCCCCCTGCCTAGGTCAGTTCAACTTTGCACTTGAACTGTGGCCAAGTCTACATGGCTCTGCCCCTTCGGGATCCTGCCTGCCTGTCAGAGGGGAGCCAAGAGGAGGGACAGATGACCATGGGACCCCTGAGAGCCCAGGAACTACTGACCTTCAAGAATGTTGTTGTGGGTTTCTTTAGGAAGAATGGGGGCCACCAGGCCCTGCTAAGAGGAATCTATATAAAGATGTGATGGGGGAGGATTTGTTCCAGGGAGTATTCACTTTCCAAACCGATGTGATCTCCAGTTGGAAAAAAAGAGAAGAGCCCTAGAACGTAAAGAGAGAAGTTTTCCAGACCTCTGTCCATAGGTTACAACCAAACAAACCCTCCTCAACAGCAGAGTTGTCCTATCACTCTTTTTCCAGAAAACCTATGTTAACACCCTCATTTGGGCCACAAGACATATCAACTCAGCTTTCAAGGTTTTACACCTTCTCAACACACCTTAGCCACACAGTAATGTCTCTGTCCCACTCCTGCTGCAGCTCCTTTTGAGACAGTCTTCTTAGTGGCTTCCGTATATGTTGGACTGTGTTCCGAAGTTCAACAAAACTATGTTCTACAGAAGCTCCGCCACTTACCTTCGTTCCCCTGTCCTCTTTCAACTTCAGTTTTCTCGGCTGTAAAGTGGAGATAATAATGGTACCTGCTTCCTTAGCCTAGTACTTGGCCTGTGGTTAAATCCTTGATCAATGGCAGCTGCTATAATATGCACGATGATGATGATGATGATGATGATGATGATGATGATGATGCGATGTCAGTTGGTCAAAGAGTCCCCTATTGTAGGATGAGTCTACAGAGTTTTTTCTTTTTTTTGCTGTACGCTGGCCTCTCACTGTTGTGGCCTCTCCTGTTGCGGAGCACAGGCTCCGGAAGCGCAGGCTCAGCGGCCATGGCTCACGGGCCCAGCCGCTCCGTGGCATGTGGGATCTTCCCGGACCGGGGCACGAGCCCGTGTCCCCTGCATCGGCAGGCGGACTCTCAACCACTGCACCACCAGGGAAGCCCCCCGAGTCTACAGAGTTTTTGGTGGTGATTCTGGAAGAGGGTGTAGTTTCTGGAGTCAATCACAAATGCGTAATGAAAGAAAACCTCTTTGAATATGCAGACAGACAAGAACTCCTGAATCTGAGGGTGCGCTGCCTCCGGTGTGCTGGACCAGCCAGCTCAGTGGCATTGCTCACGTTGTACACCCTGGCTGTCTATTTTGTGTTGAACATAATCCATCTTATTTTCACAAACCCAAGAATGTTTCAAAAACAGTCTTTGTAGCTGTCTTGGGAAAGAGCGATGTGGTTGTCTGCTTAGCAAACAGTGCAGTGGCCCTTCCTTACATTGCTTCGTTATTTTAGAGTTATCTTAAAAGCTTTGCAGAGATGGTAGGGAAGGAAGGGACTCTAAAAGAAGAGAGGAAAACAAGGGGCATCGAAGTAAGAACTCTAGAAACCTGTCATTACACACGAGCCTTTTCTGGGAAGTCAAGACTTACAGATAGCTGATGTTTTGTTTTGGTTTTTGTTTTTTTCTCCACAATGGATGGTTACATTACAGATGATTTGTGTGGTTGTAAGTGTTTATTTGAGAAAAAAAAAAAAAAAGAGAATACCAAACTCACAGCTCTAATGATTGGATGTCACTGGAGAAGTTCCTTCTTCTGATGTTCCTTGCACCACATCAGTTTCACGGAGAGAATCAGACTTCCAGTTGGCATCTGAGCCTTTGTTCACCCTGTCCTGACTCACGAGGGTACCACCAGGGCTGACCTTGGCAATGTCCAGAAGACTCCCTGGCACCCTTCTGCCAGGATGCCGAGGTTATGTGTTCCTCCCAACTCCTCTCTCAACAGCTGTGGTCAGGCTACTTTAAAAGACACTGCTAAACCATTCATACTGAGGAGTGTGTGATTATCAGTAATTTACGGTTCCCCTCTCCCAGCTATGGGTGCTTTTTAAAGTCGAGGCAATGCCCTCACCCAAGGGAGTGAGTCACATAATGGCAGGATTTCAGGCCTCAGGTGTCTGCTGTGGCAGGGAAGGCCCTGAGGATCGGGTGATCTAGTGCAAGGCTCTTCAGACTCTCTCCAAATTACACCACACAGGTGACCTTTACTTTAAGGATATAGCAGCAATTATAGTCTGCAGAGAGCCTGGTACCTGAAGGAAAAGGGAGGTTTGGAAAATACAGTGGAGTCTTGTTGCTATATACTAGATCCTTGACATTCTTAAAGGATATGTCCTCACATCTTAGTGAATTACTAAATTTGAGAATGACATTAAGTCGTAGAATTCCTACCCTCACAAGGTAACAAAGTATAATTGAAAAATCTAGTGCCTCTTTCAGATCCATGATGATTCCAGAAATAGTGGACTCAGGTCATTTATAAAGCTACCTTTTGGCCTGGACCATCACATGCTTAGACGTCCTCTCTCTCCTCCCCCATGCTCGCTGCTGCCTTTCTTTTGAGACCCAGTTTCCCCAAAGCCCCACAGGCGTCATCACCTCCCACGTGGTCCTGCCTGCAGATGACAAGCAGAGGAGAACAAAGTCCCCAGCCGAGTGCCCTGTGTGTGCGCCAGGCCCAGAGTGCATGATTCAGGTCTGTGCCTTGGCAGCATGACTCATGACTCATCACGTGTCATAAGTTATGGGATCATTCATGAATAGTTAAAACCACGAATGCTGAGCCCTTGAATGCCAAGAGCCTCCTGGGCTAATATAGGAATGACTTTAACACTTGAGCCTGACGCTGTGAAACATCATCCCCGTCCCAGGGCTGCCCAGGGGAGGCCATTCTGTCCTTTCGTATTGCCCACGGCCACCTTTATCTACTGACCCGTGTGTTAGTTTCTTAGGGCCGCTGTAGCAAAGTCCCACGAGCTGGGTGACTTAGAACAACTGAAATACGTTGTCTTGCAGTTCTGGAGGCAGTCCAAAATTAAGCTGTCAGCAGGGCCGTGTTCTCTCTGTAGGCGCTGGGGAAGGATCTGTTCCAGGCCTCTCTCCTAGGTTCTGGGAGCCTCAGACGTTCCTCAGCTTGTAGATGACTGTCTTCTTCCCGTGTCTCTCTGCATCTGTCCTCTCCTGCATGTCTCTGTCTCTTCACAAGGCATTCATTTTTATGATTCCACCAGTCACTGGGTTTAGGGCCCACCCTCCTCCTGCATGAACTCTCCTTAACTAATGACATCTGCAACCACCCTCCTTCCAAATAAGGTCATGTTCTGAGGGGCTGGAGGCAAAGCCTTCTACCTGTGAATTTTGGAGGGACACAGTTCAATCCACAGCAACGCCATAAACTTCTTTTAGACTCTGCTAATGTCTGTGAGGAAGCCGCTTTCAGGGAGTGATAAACACTGGGTCGTTTTAACACTCAGAAGAGCCATAAACACCTACTTGGACTTGTTCTTACCCCTCTCGCCTCACATGCATGCGTGTGTGTGCACACGTGCGCGCGCGCGCGCGCGCACACACACACACACACACACACACGCCTGGGTGCTCTTAAAGAAGTTTTAGCACCGCACAGCCGTTGGGATAGCAGGAAGCTGTTCTGGGAAGCGTGTGGGAGCCCACAGCTGGGCACGGAGGGGTTAAACGTGGAGGCTGGAAACTCCTGTCAAAGGCCAGCATTCATTCACAGCCAAGGCCTTAGGGAGAGTGGAGACAAGGACATCTGCCCTGTTTACCTCTGCCCTGGCTTGTTGTGAGGCTGTGTCCTTTGTGAGAAGGAATCTGATCACCCCAAAGAATGAGCACGCCCCACAGACCACAGGGCACTGGAAACTGGGCGCCCCTGCCAGGCAGACAGCCCCATCCACCCGCAGTCTGGCTGGAATGAATGAGCTGTGACACCCAAGCTGTCTAGGCTGCAAGATAACTCTGCCCCTGCCCTTTCTTGTCTCTGAGGCCGAGGGGACAGAGCCTTTCTCGGGGAATCTGTCTAGAGCTGCTCTTCAGAGCTGCGGAGCTGGGCTTGGCCCACTTCAGGGAGCAGAGGTGCCACTGGAAGCTCGGCGAGTGCTCGTGCCTCCTGAGAGTGTGGGTGAGATGTGGCTGGGAAGGGCCGAGATCTAAGAAACGCACTGGGTGATTCATGCTCTTCCTCAGCCGCAAGACTCTGTCTGCCCAGAGGAAGTGGGAGGTTCCTTGGTTTGCCCTCTTCAACTCTCTCATTTCCATTTTCCTCCTATTCATAACTGTGCTACGGAACAGCCTCCAGGCCTGAGACCAACACCTTCTGCAAAGGGGGTCAGGACCCTTGAAGTCTTTGCTCTTTTTTTTTAGAGGAGACCTGCCCCGTCAGGTAGGGATATGAGCTAAGTTGGAGCCAATCATGAGCCCAGGGCCAGTTAAGCAACGTTCCCCAAAGCCTTTGACTAAAGCTGCCATTTTTCCCTGTCACAGCCAAGGTGACCGTCAGTGGGCCGCCTACGCTCACTGAGCTCTTTATCTTGTAGAGAGACTGATGACACTGGTTGGTCTACACTCTCGCCCAGCCCCCCTCATGGCTGGAGGGCAGGGAGCCATGGACAGGAACCAATCTGAAGTGCTTGTGGGGGCATCGGACAGAGTCTCAAGAGTTATCTTGATTACCCAGTCGCAGGCGTTAGAGCAGGAGGGAGTGTCCACTGATGGCGCACCTGCTCGGCGCTCTGGCTGCATCAGATGCCGTCACAGGCATAGACTCATTTATTCCTCGCAGTCGTCCTGTGGAGCAGATCTGATCACCGTCAGTTTTACAGAGGAGATTAAACACGACACAGAATCTCTCGGGGGAGCCTTAAAATGGTCACTGACTGCTCAAGGTGGGTGTTAAATTTTTTTAAAAAACCAAAACACTGGTACTTCCCTGGTGGTCCAGTGGTTAAGAATCCACCTGCCAATGCAGGGGACATGGGTTTGATTCCTGGTCTGGGAAGATCCCACATGCCATGGAACAGCTAAGCCCATGTGCCACAACTACTGAGCCTGTGCTCTAGAGCCCTCAAGCCACAACTACTGAGCCTGTGTGCCACAACTACTGAGCCCGTGTGCCACAACTACTGAAGCCCCCACGCCTAGAGCCCATGCTCGGCAACAAGAGAAGCCACTGCAATGAGAAGCCTGCGCACCACAACAAAGAGTAGCCCCAACTCGCCACAGCTAGAGAAAGCCCGCGCGCAGCAATGAAGACCCGACGTAGCCAAACATAAATAAATAAATAAATAATTTTTAAAAAGAAAAAGCAAACAAACAAAAAACACAACACTATTCTGGGAATCACCCTGACAGAGTTTCTCCCTGGACAAGCTCTAATCAGGCTCCTCTGAACTCTCTTCTCAACTAGGCCCTGACTTTTGAGCTTTTGTGCTTGTCTCTGCATTGTTCAATTTTAGGAAGAATCCTGATACGTCCATTGAGGCAGAACCCACCCCTCCCTTGATATCTGATCACCCCCAAAATCTCATCAGGTTCCTCATCCTCTACCATCCCCCAGGGGATGTCAGATCACCCAGCCTGCCTTCAGCAAGAATCCTGTTAAGTCAGTCTAGTCAGAATTTTCCCCTTACCCTGCTGTTTCCTCTTAGTAATTGTCCATTCACTGACCCCGCCCCCCTGCTTCTTGGCTATACATTCCCACTTTTCCTTGTTGATTGGGAATTGAGCCCAGTCTCTCCCCATACTGCAAATCCCCACTGCAGTGGACCCTACACATAGTGTATCTTGATAGTTGGCCTTAATTTCTTTAACAAGTATCTTGGATAATTCCTTCTTTAACAATGCCAAGGGAATTACCAATGCCTTTAGCGGTAGGAGAGGAGGAGGCACCTACATCCAGGGAAGCTGTTCCCAACATTTATGATCTTCTTGGCCGTTGGAACCTTCTGGAAGTCTTCAATGAGCAGGCCCATCGCTGCCATTGGCAGAGGAGCCAGAGAGAAGGGAAGCATTTTCTGCGCAGTTCAAAGCAGCTGCAGCTTTTGTGGACAAATGCACCATCTTTGGAGGTGTAACTATAAAACCCAGAGGAAATTCCCAGGTGCTTCTGCGAGGTGACATAGGCAGGCTAGTGCGCAGGGCGTCGGTGCCTGAGAGGCAGGAGGAACCAGAGCGATTAGAGGCCACGCTGTTCTCCTCTCTCCCTCTACACGTCCTTAAGTATCCGGTTAAAAAGAGATCTAATATTACTTAGACAATCAAAGAAAAGCAATCTGGGCTTTCATTCCTGCTTTTTTTCTTTCCTGAGAGCTTGTGAAGTACCTGCTGTTAGGGGGAGAGAAATACCACCCAGAGCTCTCAAAAAAGACAGAACCAACCACCCCATCATCGCTCTGGGTCTTGCCCTAAGTCTGGCAGGCCAGGTTTCTGGCAGTGCCAATGCTCTCTTGTGATCAAAGTCACCGCCGTGTGTCAACACCAACAGCCAAGGGCCTATACTGAGGCTCTGGTGAAACGTGGTGGAGGGACGACGCCTGTTTTGTTGCCCTCATAGATCCAGTCACAAGGGTGCAGGGCAGAAGGCAGTAGAATGTCAAGTTCTAAGCCAAAGCAGGAGCGTGTGGCAAGCAGGGGGCACAAGCACGTGCATTAAAACCTCCATACACTTAGAACCCAGAATGTTTGCAGCACTGGCTAACAGCAGGAAGTGGCAGGCTACGGGCCCCCGGGGCCAGATCTGACTTGAGGCCTGTTGTTGCACGGCCCCTGTCTCTTTCTTAAAGAGTCAGGAAAAAAGTCAAAAGAAGAATAATATTTTGTGGTAGGTGAAAATGATATGAAAGTCAAATTTTAGTGTCCGTAACTAAAGTTTAATCGGAACACAGAGGGTTTCTCTACATACTGGCTGCAGCTGTTTCTGCACTACGATAGCAGAGTTAAGTAGTAGCCACAGAGACTATGTGACCCACCAACCCTAAACTATTTATTATCTGGCCCTTTCACAGAAAGGAGTTTGTTGACCCCTGGCTGAGCGGGATTTAAATCCTGGCTCTAACACTTACAGACTGGGTGACCTTGGGCCAGTTCCCCAGTCTTCGTAAACCATAGGTTTCTCCTCTATAAAATGGAGATACAAGTAACGCTTGCATCACGGAGCTGTTAGGAGGATTTCTCCAGACAGCAGATGTAGAGGAAGTACTTAGCAGAGGGCTTGGGGCAGGGTAAGTGCTCAGTAAAAGTTTGCAATTGTTATTCTGTTTGCTAAGCTTCTCAAGGAAAGGGGTTTGGCCTCTGTGACAGAGATTGCTAGTTTACTAACCCTATGCGTCTTCCCAGTGTGCTACTTTGAGACTGGAAAAGCGAAATATTTGCTTTCTCAATCACCTTGCATCCAGGAATGGCCATATGAGTTTACCTGAGTGTTTACTTTGAGTGTTCTGGGAAAACTTCTGCTTTCCTAATACAAGCAATGGCATGGTTGAGCGCCCCAGTTCCCCATCTTCCTGCCTCAACTTACGGATGTGCAGTCTGGAGCTGGGGCAGCCATTTTGGGCCCATGAAAGCAACAGTCAATAGAATTACAGAGACCACTTGCTCTGACATCACTAAGCTGCTGAGTCAACGTCATCAGCCACCTACCTTCAGACTTTTTGTTGTTGGGGAAAAATAAAACCCCATTTGTTTAAACCATTCTAGGTCAAGTTTGCTCTTACTTTTACCTGAAGATATCTCTGATTGTTATATCCTTTTGGAAGTTGAGTGGAAGGCAGAGGAACCATGTGCCGGAATGGAGGGCTTTTGAGTGAGGAAATCTGAAGTGACCAGTAGGTACAGAGATATAAGTATGTACCTTTTGAGGAGTCCAGTTCAGAGACACAGGCCCCAGAGAAGAGAGACAAGAGCTCAGAGCTCTGGTGAGGCTCAGCCTTGGTGAAGAGAAATGTCATTGTTAGGGCATAGCAGGGACAGGTTAAGAAGGTTATTGCCTTTCTTCTGTAGAGCTGATGGGGAAGAACAGGTCCTATGAGCATTCGTGAGGCTGCTAAGAGGGAGGGGAATTAAAATATATGCTAGTAGCGTAATTAAAATTGACAAACTTCTAGAAAACACATCTGTGTTATTTTCCTCCTTTGAGTCAGTTAGCAGCCTGACGAAAGTCTGCGCATCAGATTCAAGCAACTCTAAATAAGGCCAGCCCCAGGGAGCCCCTGGAGAAGCAGTGCAGGCTGGTCCAGGGAGAGGCAATTCTCCTCCCAGCTGGCCTTGACCCACTTAGATTTACAAGAGTGAAAAATGGTGTGTGGGAGGGGAGTGTAAGAGAAATAGCCTCCGTGGGATGGGAAATACTTGTTTCCCAGCAATCTTTGCAAGTTGTTGGTCCTCCCTGGGCCAGTCTGGGAAGGCTATGTCAAGGAGGGGAGGTTTTAGTTTAAACTTGTGGCTTCTTACATATTTTCTGTTTAGAGAAGTAATACATGTTCATTATAGAAATTCAAATGATGCAGAGAAGTATAAGAAGAAAGAAAAATCACTCTGAAATGCCTACACCCCCTCCCCAGGCAACCACAGTTCCAGACCTCCTTCTGGGCATATATTCACGTCTAATTAGAAGTTTCACACAAATGGGATCCCATTATGCTGAACACGCTTTCTTTTCATTTTCTCTCTTCTCTCTCTTTTGCATCCTATTTTTCATTTGCAGAACTACTCCTTGTTGGTAACTGTAGACATGCATCATCCTTCACGTCGTCCACATCACATTCCTTTGCACGGCTCCCCTGGGGACGGAACTGGGGGACTGTTTGTATGGTGGGAAAGAGTGACCTGGCAGTTCTCTGGCTGGAGGTGAAACATGGGGATGATGTAGAAAACGTTCTTGATGGAGTTTCGAGTGAAGATGTGGGTTAAGTTGGAGACAAGGAGGCAGACAGAAGAAGGCGAGGGTGAGGACTCTGTGAAGAGCAGAGCAGCCTCCCGTCCTCCCGAGCACAGTGCTAACTCATCCCATCTCTGCCCCCGTGAGCGGGCTGCATGCCCACCTGCACCTTGGCGAGCCCTGGTGCCTGTTCTGTTGGGCAGATGCCCCGTTGGTTACCTGGTTCCGCCTGAGATGGTCAGAAGCGGGGTACACGCCTTGCTCCCCGCAAAGCCCCAGGAGGCTGCATTGCCAGCCAGGAAATGAAGTGGGTAAACGATCCTGGCCTGAGAACCTGCTGGGTGATTTTCTCTGGGCACATCTTCCCTAGTAAATAGGTCCTTTCCAAAAACCAAACGGTAACTCAGAAGCTTGTTTTATGGACACAGAAACAGAGCAAACGGTGTTAGAAAATAATTTCCTAGGTTCTCTGCTCAGGGGAGTTTTAATGTTTTGATGCTTCAGTATTCCCCGACTAGTCTTTGAATTTATTTAAATTGTTCCTTCTTACATGTCCTTCCTTCACCCTTTACTCCTTCCCATACGGTCATCAGTATGGCAGAACTCATCACTCTGTGAGATCTTGGGGTCTGGAGTCCACCTGGCTTCACATCCTGGCTTCATTACCTACCAGCTGTGTGACCTTGGAAAAGTTATTTGACTTCTCTGAGCACCTGTTTCTTCATCTGTAAGATGAGGATACGAATGTTCCCGTATCACACGGGTGCTGTGAGCATGCCTTTATTTTTCTCAGCTTCAGTTCATACTCAAAGGGAGTGTCCAGCGACCTGGTTTCCCACCGTCCTCTCCTGTCAGCGTCACTGTTCAGACTCAGGCAGCGTGAGATCGTGACGGGCCTTCCTCTGTGTAACTGGGCTTATGGGTATGCCCAGTTGAAGGAGCTCATCACAGTGCTTTGGTTTAAAATGCTTCCTGCAGGCACCATAGGGACAGAAGTGAACACAACGCAGTGATTCAGGTCACTTCAGGACTCCATCCCCAACTCTGCTTAAATATGTTAATGAGAACCAGAAATAAAATTTCAAAGCTAGAAGTAGGAGGTGGCAAGCAGTGCCCAGGGCCAGTGAAATAATGGACTGCAAGCAGATGTGAGTGGGAGATGAGACTCAGACCTCTCCCGAGCACCAGGGGTGGTGGGAGGGAGAAGGTGCCGTTCTCCACCTCTCCATCTGCCCTGCATGTGGCACGTGTGCCGGCGACATGCCAAGCATCAGTCCAGGCCTCGCTGGGCCGGTGGTTGAGCTTCCTTCCTCCTTGTACAGTTAGACGCTGCAGGAAGAGGAGACCAGAGCACCACAGCTTGGGGACCGGGACACCTGGGTTGGGTTCTGTCTCTCTTTCTTTTCCCCTTGTGCGTTTCGGCGGCCTGACCTGGATATCCAAAAAGGCGGCGCATGGATGTGGAGAAAGAACGAGCCAAGAGGCAAAGCTGGCCGACTAGCTGATCCTCTGCCACCCAGCGCCCAGATTTTAACCAAAGTGTGACTTCCTGCCACCCCAGGATAGTGGGGGGGAAAAAAACCCCAAGTCGCAGTGAATGGTACTTTTAAAGGACAGACTTGGTTCCTGTAAACTTTGGGAAGGAAGGACTCCACCAGATTCAGGGGCTGAGCAAGGCCTCCCCTGCCCTCCAACCCACGGCAGCTCATGCTTCTTTGCTGGGTGTTTTGGGGGGGCGAGCACCGGGTGCCCCTCTTTCCCCCCTTGCTCCCCACTTCTCCGTGCCACTCGGAGCTAGACCTCAGGCTGAGGCCTCTGCTGGGCTTCAGAGCTGAGCGTTTCGACCCCACAGCGGAGCTCCTGAGAAGGGTTCTGGCAAAAGAGGGTACACGAGATGTTACTGCTGAGGGCCTGGCTGCTTCTAGTGTGTGGCGGCATGAAAAACACGTTCAGCTGATTTCTACCCTGAGAATGCCAGTCAGACATCATGGATGCTGCAAAGATCCGGCACATTTCAGAGACGGGGCCCGCATTGTGGGTGTGGGCGGGGACGGTCAGGGCCGAGCCGCCCTTTTCCCAGGTGACAGGAACTGCAGCAGGACTGGCTATAGAGTTGGAACAGCCCGGGCTAACTGCCACCCAGCAGTGCTTTATTTGTTTTTAAAAAATGAACTTAATCCACTTCAGGATAGAAAACAAGCATTAAACACACCGCCTTATATCCCTCTCAGTTCTCGTCCATGATTTGTCGATAATTATATACCTTTTTATATAGTTGTAATCACTGTGTACAGAGTGTTTTATGTTGCTTTCCCACTTAACATGATTTAAAATGCATGTTTTCTGTGTATTGACATAGTTTCAGTCTTGGATGTTGGTAGCTGTATGACACCCCGTTAAAGTGATACCCTTTAATTTGTTTAGCCAAGCTATTCCCCTATCGCTGGACATTTGGGTGGTTCCCAGTTTTTTGCCATTTGAAACAGGGCTGGCAGCAACATCTTAAGATGGTACAATGATGATAAAGAGCTGAAATGTTGCTGGCTTTGTTTTCACTGGCAACCAAATTTAGAGAGAGCCTCAACATTGCTCCTCCCAAAAGCGGGAGTAATTAAACAGCTGCCTTGAAGGATGGCTGGATGATTTATAGGCAGAGAGATGCATGCAGTGGGTTTGTCAGTATCCTGCGGCATTAAGGATATGCTTGTTAATTATCTGTGGTTAATATGATAATTTAGGAAAAACATCACCTATTAAGAGTTCTTCATTAGGCAAGAGGCTTCTCATTTTTGAACAAACAAAGCCTCCAAAATTCATGATCTTCACCTCTGATCTGTCACTGGGCAGGGATGGCAAAGGGTTCCTTTTCTTTTGAACATTTCCACAGTGCCCTGGGTAAATAGGGGCTCCCTTTTGGAAACTCCTACTAGGCCTTGCCCCTGTCATTATGTTTGCCTCTTTTCAGAGCCACCAAATTAACAATTGTGGGACCAGTTAGTTTTTCCAGGTGTCTCAGGAAACTTTTGCTCCATCAGCTGAATTGAGAAACTTTTACCTGTTAATTTCTGGGACTTCACTGAAACCAATAGTCAGTGTTCTTATTTTGTAGATGAGAAAAACTGAGGTCTCAGGCTCAATGGCTTGCCTGGGGTCCCAGAGCCAGGCAGGGGATGGGCAGGGAGACCCAGATCTCCTGCCTCCCCACCCAAGCCCATTCCAGCCTCCACCCTTTCCCGGCAATATGTTCTTGTTCAGGAGGATCACTCTGACAGGGACCAAGAGCTATAAGGAGATTCTTATTCATCCGGAAGCTTCAAGCTTGTTCCAGTCCCAGAGAGGCAGAGAGTGGGCAGAGAGAATGGGCAGCACATAAGGTGACGCGAGAGACAGTATCTGGAACACCTGAGGAGGAATAACCCGTCGGTACATATCCTCATCCTTAAGCTTCAATAAGTATTGAATGTAGCTCATGGGCTGTATTCAGTCACTGCTCCCCGGCATCACCCAGTCACCCTCCAGCGCCCAGTCTTCATATTTCATTTTTTTTTTTTTTTTTTTTTTTGCGGTACGCAGGCCTCTCGCTGTTGTGGCCTCTCCCGTTGCGGAGCACAGGCTCCGGACGCGCAGGCTCAGCAGCCATGGCTCACGGGCCCAGCCGCTCCGCAGCATGTGGGATCTTCCCGGACCGGGGCACGAACCCGTGTCCCCTGCATCAGCAGGCGGACCCTCAACCACCGTGCCACCAGGGAAGCCCCTTCATATTTCATTTTGGCCTGGACTGTGCAAACTCCATCCAAGCCATCAAGAATAATTTTTATATATGGGGCCTCTGCTGAGCCAGCACCTCGTGGCACAGAATCCCAATTATCCTGTTGGGTGTTGGGGGGAGGCAGGAATCGGGGGTAAGTTGGGAGGAGGCTTTCCTGAGCTGGAGCCCCCTTTGGGAGTCAGCAGCGTCCAGCACAGCGGCTCCCTGGCTCTGTCCTGTCGGGCAGCAGCAGTCCCTGCTTTAGGGAAACACCAAGACATCCTCCATTGTGTCTTTTTGGAAGAATTAAGAGGAGGGGAGGGATGTAATGTTTACCTCTGTGTGTAGGGTTTTCACTGTCACATTTACCCCCTCGGAATAAACCTGAGAGGTCTGTGTTATAATCCGCATTGAGCTGATGGAGAAAGAGAGGCTGGAAGAGGTTAAATCCATGGTCAAGTTCACGCAGGGATTAAGTTGCAGCGAGATGCATTTAAACGTAGATACTCCTTTCATATGCAACTCTTCCCTTCCCCCACACCCCTTGGTGACTCTGACACTAACCTGGGTCCTCTAGAGGGGGGCGGGCAGGGTGGCATGGTGTCAAGGCAGAAGCCAGAGGGCAGGGGCAACTTAGCGTGCCTGGAGGGATGGCACCTCATGCCCAAGGGGTGTCAGGGATGATGCTGGTTGTGGCCTCTGAGAACAAACGGGATACTGTCCTTCATAACTTTGCCTCCGTGTGTGTCTGAGTGCCCACTTGGCCATCGTGGGGGGCCCTAGTGAAGTCAGAAGAGAGATGGGTTGGTCTTGGTTTTGAATCCCGCTGCCCTTTAGCTAAATATGTGGCCCAGGCAAGCACTTAACTTCTTTCAGAGCCTCAGTTTCCTCTTTGAAGGACCACGATGATTAGCGTCCATCTGGGTGAAATCCCTGGGAGATCAAGTCAGCGCAGTTGCACAGTGGCTTGGAAGCAGAAGCATCGTTGTTATCAAAATGAAGTAATGCAGGCGCTGAGAGAGATGATCACATTTTATCTCACAGCTTCCTCTTTCCTTCCAACAAGTTTGCCTTCGAGATTCCCTTAAATAATACTTTTGCCAGGGTGCTTCAAAGTGAGGGGCCAGCCTCATCAGAGATGATGGGACGGGGGCGTCGCTGGACCTAGACCTCCCCATCCAAAATTGGCTGGGGGCAGGGGTGAGCCCAGGCACCTGCCTTGTAGCTTGCTCCTGGTGATTCTCATACCTGTGCATGTGCTGTTCTCTCCACTCACTCACAGAGCCCCGCTTCTCTTCTCTGGGACTCGGGGAAGAAGGGCTGAAGGGAGCGTGTGGATGTTTGTGTTCACTTGTCTGCTTTCTGCAGGAGGCCGGGCCTGGCTCCCCAGCCACGGAGGTAATGATCCCCTGACCTCCTCCTTTTCCTTCAGTTCGACAAATCAGAAGCCTGTCAGCCCCCCGGCTCTCCCCTTTTAGAGGTTCGCTAAGCCTCTTCCTGGGGGCTGGCGTGCTGACTTGGAGAGCACTGACAGGGCCCAGTGCCTCCTCAGGCTTGCTGTGTGCCGTCGCCGCGTGCCCGGAGCTCTCTGTGTCTCTGAGCCTCGGCCCCGCAGTCAGAAGAGGGATGCGATCCCTCGAGCAAGGCCCAGCTGGTTTTGTCTGTCAGGCTTCCTGGGCTGTAATGCTGGTTTCATCAAGTCTGTACCTTTCTTCTAACGGTGAAGCTGTGTGTGGCTGTGTGGCTTGAGGGAACCCTTCACGGGTCAGAAGTCCCCCATCCGGGATGCAGGGCTGGGTGAGATTTTCACTTTCTGAAAAGTGTCTGCCCCAAAGTGGACACCTCGACTCCCAGTGCGGTGTATCCTGCTTCCTCGGAGTAAGATTCAGCATAAAGGAGGGTCTGTTCTCAGGCCCAGGCAGTGCAGGGGCGGGGAGGGGTGAGGAGGGAGGTTTGCACTACTGAAGGATCACCAGGACCTCACTCCAAGACATTGGATCCTCAGGCCAGGGTGACGTGACCACACCTCTGTGTGGGATCAGAACACAGTTGGGGGAACTTCCCCAGTGTTCCAGTGGTAAAGAAACTGCCTTCCAATGCAGGGGATGCGGGTTTGATCCCTGGTCAGGTAACTAAGATCCTGCATGCCACAGGGCAACTAAGCCTGAAAGCCACAACTACTGAGCCTGGGCATCTCAACTAGAGAGCGTGAGCGCCACAAACTACAAAGCCCACGTACTCTGGAGCCCGCATGCCACAACCAGAGAGAGAAAACCCGCACACCACAACTAGAGAGAGGGCCACACGCCACAGTGAAGATCCCGTGTGCTGCAACTAAGACCCAACGCAGCCACAAATAATAAATAAATAAATAAAATTTTTTAAATGGTTAAAATGGTTAAAAAAAAAAAAACACAGTTGAGGAGGAGGTGGCTTTTGCCCTTGTTTCTTGATCTGGCCCTCAAACCCAGGACTCAGGGAGGCAAGAACTATGTCAGAGGAAGGAAACAGGGTGTGGCTGAAAGAGGCTCAGCAGAGAATGAAGAAGGGTAGACACTGTCCCATCCTGGCTGGTGAAGAGACTCTGGCTCGTGCACTTAGCTGAGTTTCACCCCTTAGTCCCCAGGAGCCCCACTCCTTCCAGAAAGCCCTCATCCCCTGCAGACCCTCTGCTGCATGCTGGCCACACACAGGACGCCATCCCCATGCCACCCAACTCACCGCCAACCTTACCTCCCCTCCACCTGCAAGTGACAGGCATATTTCAAGGCTGCCCGGCAGTGTACAGCCCAAGGAGGGTTGATTTCATACTTCACTTATTTCATCTTCCTCCGTGGTTCTGTGCCCCATTTGTCTTTCATTCAGAATTCTCTCTTCACCCTTGACTGATCTGGCCCTCTCCTAATTCTAAAATCTATTTTTTCCTCTCCCCACCTGCACCCTGCCACTGAATTGCATCAGCATCACTGTCTGTTTCTATATTTCTTTTTAATTCAGCCTTTTCTTCCCGTTGTATCCTTTCAGGCACAGCGCTGGGCCTGTGAATGGGGGTGACTGCCCATGCTGGGCCCTCTCCCTCAGACACACCAGGACGAAGGTCCATCTCTAAAAGATGTGTGACCCACCCAGCCACTTTACCTCAGAGGTCCTGGTCTCATCATCTGTAAAATTAGATAATCCGATCATGTCTAAGCCCCCCTGTAGCTTTAATATTAGTAAATTCTGTGGTTTGGGGGACTGGGCTGATGTCACATGTTCACTCTATTTTAATTCATGGGAAAATAATCAACTCAGAACCATCTACCTAGAAAGTCTTCGTATCTAATTTCATACCTCACGGTGACTCCCCCAGGTATCTAACCACCACCAGGTCAGTGTGGGCTTAGAGGATGTAAATTATTGGCCTGAACCTAAGAGAAGTCCAAGACAGGAATGACCAAAGACCCAGATGCTAAGTGTTTATTGATTCTTTTGTTTATGTCCCAGGTGTGTGCTCCTTGCTCCCTTTAGGTCTCCCTTGAATCTTAGAAGTAGAGCAGCACGTCCAGGCTCACTCAGCTTGTTCATTAGAGCAGGGACTGGAACTCAGGGCTCAGGCAGGTCAGACTGAATGCTGATGAGGCAAAGCTTGGCCCTGTGGTGCTGGCAGAATGGACCCATTCTGGGGCTCTTGCTGGCCAATTGGGTGTTTTTGAGCAAATTAGAAAAGGCGTCCCCTCCGAATAGATGCAGCCCCTTCCATCGTTCATGACAGATCTCCGTGATGGCCCTGCCCAGGAGGCCGGCCCAAGCCAGGGACCATCCGCCATTTGTCACTGCTGAGAAGGCCGAGTCTTCTTACTTCCCAGAGGTCCAGTAGACCTGGGCTTGCCCTTACCCAGGGGACCGCCAGACGGCTTTATGTATCATGTCCAGCCTCCCTGCCGTGAGGACTTCCAGTTTATGCCGGCCTTGGCCTTTGCCCTTTTCGGGGTCACAGGCTTTCATATCCCTTTTTGGAAATTGGTGGGATATTGAAAAAAATACTCTTATAAAAACATACTCTCAACTCGACAAGCACTCACATCTAGAGCCTGTACCCAGCTGTTATGCTAGTTTCCACGTGACTTAGAGTTCCTAAGCCTGTTTCTTCCTTGAATCTTGACTCTCCTATTGGTTAAGGGCCTTGAAACACAGGCTTTTCCACTTGAAAAGCCAAATTCTCAAAATGTTGAGTACAGAGTTGAATTCCTGAATGTGCTTAAATGCACTTGGGTTTAGTTGAATGCAAGGTGATCATCCTCAGAGGAAAGGAGGAAGGACGGCCTCGATGTGGCCCTGACCAACCCGCCCGGGGCCCAGGAGAAGCAGGTGTCTTCCTTCTTCCCATCACCCCTGTTTTCTCCCCATCTTCCTCCCGTCTTGGCTCCAACAGTTGTTCTGGGTGTCTTCTGGGGAAACAGTCCTAGGTCTCACTGTCAGTGAAAGTGGAGAATGTGCTGAAAATGGACCCCTCAGACACCTGGCTGACTGCTTTCAGTGTTGAGGACATTTTCCTGATGGAAAAGAAGGAGGTGAATGACTGAGAAGTTTCATCCTGAAAGGGGCTCTGACAGCCTTTGGAAGCCGCTGGAACTTTCCTTCTTTGTCCTTTATCTTCCTGTCAAGAGCCTTTGGTGGGGAGAATGGGATGAGAGGATGGGCTCCAGAGCTGGTGGAGAAAGGCGGGCCGGTGGGGCTGTCTCTGTGTGAGTTGCGACCAGACCCTTGCTCTCACCTCTGCTCTGGGGACCTGGAGCTCCCTGGCTCTGTAAACGCCTTGCCTCTGTGGGGCCGCTGTAGTGGATCCGCTTTAGAGGCGCCTTAGAATCACCGGAGACCGTGGTGTGCTGAGCCAGCTGTCTACTGGTTGCTTGAAGCAGGCCATGCTGAGAGCATTTACACCACTGGAAAATTGGAAAACGCCACAAATCAGAACTTTTTTCTCCCGAGAGCTGGTGTAGCAGCAAGCCACTGCCTAGAGAAAGGAAAGCAATCGCAAGTCCAGACTGCACATCCAGACCAATGAGACTAGAATCTTTGTGTTTGGAGCCAAGGCTCAAAGCTTTTTCAAGCTTCCCAGGCTGCTTCCAACGTGCAGCCAAAGTTAGAATCACTATCCCCATCCAGTGCTCCCATTTTACACAGGATGAATTGAGATTAAAGAGGTAAAGTGACTTTCCCAATTCTAACAGCGTCCAGGGGGTTGGTAGCAATTCCTGGACTTTAGAAAAAGCACCACTTCCTCTGGAATGAAAAGGGACCTCCAGATGGTAGAGACTCACTTCTGTGCCATTTTTGTCCTTTTTTTGGGCTGTCCTCTCTTCTCCCATATTTCCCTTTTTCTGCCCCTTCCTGCCAGGGACTGAGCTGTGCTCCCTAGTAACTGACACCTAAGATGTGATTGTCCCCAAGTTACGTGTCTCTGGGGAGACAAGAAGACAGGAGGGGCAGGGCGTCCCCACGTGAGACATGCAGAGTCCCCATATGAGCAGAATGGCCCAGGACTGAGGAGGACTGTCACTAGAGAAAGAATAGATCTTCCCTGCAAAGGACCTAAATGTCATTTGCATTCTGCGAACTCTGAAAAACCACCTGCCTGGGGTTCCTCAGAGTTAGGCCTGGGGCGTGCCCTTGAAAACTTCCTGGTCCCTCTGTCCCAGGGCAGCCCCTCTACCTCTGGGACAGAGGATGGCTGGAGAAGGCAGTGGGGGGGCCCTCCTCCCAAGAGGGAATGAGTAATAAAAATAGTTTACAGAGAGCTTTCACTTGCATGATCTCATTTGGGTTGATGACCCCAGGCCCATGAATGGAGAGGGAAGTGAGAGACTTGGGAATTCAAATTGCAGCTTCATTGTCTTGGGAAACCCTTTCCGGCAAATAGGAGTCAACAAATCCCCACCTTGCCATCCCTCTTCTTAGGCCAGGAGCATTTAGAACTAATTGAATCACTAGATTAGCTAATGGAGCCTCCATTAGGACGGCAAGATCCCAGAGGAGAGGCCGTTGAAGACAGCCGAAAGCTCCACGCCCACCCCGAGCATCTTCCCAGCCCCCAGCACCACCGCCTTGGTCCTTGCAGTCTGAGGAGGGTCCTCGTGGACCCCATGACTGACCCCTTTACCCTGCCTGTGTCTCTAGGATTGAGGACAGGACTGATTCATGCCCTCCACTCTGCCAGGTCTTTATCCTAAGGAACAGAAAGTATATAATAGAGGTTGTGTTATTTATCTCTGGATTTTCTTTTAGGGTCAGATCTTCCAGTTTGGGGGAAATGGAATCACAAAGTAAATAGCGACCTCCCAAAGGTCATGAGGTGGGTTGCTGGAAGGGCAGGGACAAAAACTCAGGTCTTGTGACTAATTTTCTTTGCATCTAACCCAAAAGTCTCTTCTGGGGTGAGGTGGGATGGTAGTTGGACTTCCTTGGTCATTCAGTCCATTTTGGGGGTGCCTACCAGTCCCTGTGCTAACAGCTGGTGGGGGGAGGGTGCTAAGTGAGGCATCAGGGTCCCTGAACTCATGGAGCTTACAGCGTGATGGGGGGAACAGGGGCGCTCAGTCCAGATTTGTGGAGTGAATGAGCAAAGGGGAGTTAGCTGACTTGGGCCAAATGCTTCTTTTCTCAGTATTCCAAGGTGAATGGCAATCCCCCCAAAATGGGGTGGTGATGGATGTTGTCTAATGTATTTACTGTTGCGTGTGAAGGCTAAGATCTTGCCCATTCCCTCCAGAGCCCTTCATCGGCATCTTATTCAAATCCTTTCTATCCTCAAATCATCGTTGCACAACTGGTGGACACTGCCCCTGCTACGGACAGTAAGTGGGGTCCCTATCTCTTCTTCAAGCCCCCTTCCCCACCCCAGGGCATCTCTGTGCCCCAGGGAAGGCGCTTTGTCTGGCTTTTAAATCCTCCCTTCCTCCACTTTTACCTTTTGTGTTTTCTCTGTCCTTGTCCCTCTGCACTGTGTGGGTTTCTGGGAAGTGACGAAACTTGTTGCTAGAAATGGAGTTTACCATGCCTCCTGGGGCCTTGTTATCAGTCAGTGTTTCAAGTTAACAGTAAATTCCTTCAAAGAGGTTTGATCTTTTTTTAAAAAAAAAAAAAAGCCTTTGTCTCTTTGTACAATATTTCATAGTGGAAAAAATTAGAAAAGACAGAAAAGCACACACAAAATAGAAATGTCATCTGCCACTGTCCAGGAATAACTACTGATTTTGGTGAATTTCTTTCCAACCTTTTGACTGTGTGTATATATATTATAGATATATATATACACACACACACACACACACACACATGTATACATATATGTATATACCTATGTTTGTTAATATATTTATGCACACATATATTTACATATGTATTTATATCCATATATATATATATCCATATATATATATACACACACACACATATATAGAGATACACAAAAGCAAAACAGAAATGAGGTCAAACATTGAGAGGTTTTCTTTCCAAAGAAAATAGTTCAAGGATAAACAGAGAGAACCATTGCCCATGGGGTGTTCTCTGTGTCCAAGGTGCCTCTTTTCGGGCCAGTTGACATTCCAGCTTGCAGGCATGGTGCTGGCCCGGCCGTCTCAGTGAACGTGAGCTGTATCCCCAAGAACAACCATCCTTATGGGCAGTCTGGATAGGTAGACAATCACTCTTGAACTTGTCTAGCCCAAGTCAGGCAGACACAACGTCAATTTCCTCATCTGCAAAATGGGGGTGTAAGTGGTACCCACCTCAGAGCGTTAGTGTTTCTCTTTGCAAAAAACAGTGCTTAGGACAGGAGTTGGTCGCAAGTGGTTTCTTTGGAAGGTGATCCCCGGAAGCAGGAGGCAGCAGAGAGAAGGGAGGCCCTGGTGTTCTGTGCTGCTGGGGCCCCCTGAGCAGCTTCTTACACACTCCGGAGCCGTGTGCCTGAGGACTGGGAGGCTGGGGCATTTTCCCCAGAGCCTGTCCCATTGGTTGAGAGTTACCCCGGGGACATAAACTCCCCTGGGCTTCAGGCTGCTGCCGCTTCTGATCAAGGCCCTGGGGGCAGAAAGAGGCCAGCTGGACCGTTGTCCTGAGGTAGGACAGGTCAGTGTGGAGTGAGTCTGAGCTCACCCTGAACTCTCCACTGCTGCAGGCGCTGAAATCCGAGGCAGGCCAAGCATGTGACGTGGGGCCTGGGCTGCTGCAGCATCCCCCCTGTGGCCTCGGGGCGAAACGCCTAGCACCCATCAGAGGAGAGAAGAGCCTGGCTCTGAGACACACGCAACACCTCAGGAGGAAGATTTCAAGGCAGTGATTTTCTGAGGTCTCAAACTAGGAGGAGAGAGAAAAGAGCCAGGTGGAAGGGAAAAGAGAAAGCCTTCCCAGGCATTCAGCGTCCTGAAAGAGAATCAGACTGCGCTGGGAGGACTCTCCGCCGTCCTCCCCTGCACCTGGCCCTGCCCCGGGAGAAGGTGCTTGAAACGTGGCCTGTGGGCCATGGGCAGGGAAGAGGCTAGGGCTGCCTGTCTGTCAAGTTCCTGAATCTGGCCTGTGCTGGACTCTTGGACTTTCCAGCATGACTTTCCACATGAGGGAGGCGTTGCATCCTTGGCATTCCATGACCCGATGAGGGGGGCAAGGTGTTAGTTTCAGAACTAACGGGCCTCAGTGTGTTCAGTTGTAAAACGGGCGCAAATTCAGAATAACATCACGAGTCACTAGCACTGGTGTGGTTGAGCCCATCCACACCCACAGAGTCCATGGTGGACACCCCTTCCCATGTCTGCATTTGCTGACGTCTTGAAATTGGCATGGTGCGAGTATTGACACCAGGTGGAAGGGCAGATGGTGTGAACCAGGGCTTTTTTCTTTGGAGAGCCAGAGGTTAAGCATGTACCAGCACACTACTGCGCTCTAGGAACTTATCTATTCTGCAGGGATCCGGCAGCACCTGACCTCCCATTCACCCTCGGGTGGTCCCTAAGGAAGGAAGTGGGGAAAGGGCTCCCCTTTGAGTCAAGGGCAGAGAGGTGAGACTCAGTGAGTCACTGGGGGAACCAAGGAATGGAGTCAAGGAAGCTGCTGCCCACTCTTGCATTTTTGCAATAATTTCCACTGTATCTTGAACCCTGCCCTCTCTTGGCCATCAGCTCCTCCGTTCCCATCTCAGGCATCTGCTCCTCAGCCTTGGTTTTGTGTCTGCAGGACAGGGGTGATAGCATACTCAGGAGTCAGCCTGAGAGTTCTTTGGGGGCTCAATGTAAAACCGAGATGACGCAGGAAAGCATTCTATGAATGGTGATGTGCCGTCGTGAGCACAGGGCGATGAGCATTGTGACTGAGATTTTTTTTGTTTTTTTTTTGCGGTACACGGGCCTCTCATTGCTGTGGCCTCTCCCGTGCTCCGGACGCGCAGGCCCAGCGGCCATGGCTCACGGGCCCAGCCGCTCCGCGGCATGTGGGATCCTCCCGGCCCGGGGCACGAACCCGTGTCCCCTGCATCGGCAGGTGGACTCTCAACCACTGTGCCACCAGGGAAGCCCTGTGACTGATTTTGAGGGCAGCGCTGTGCCCATCAGAAGGAGGCACCATGGTGAAATCTCACCCGGTGGAGTCCCTCACATACCCTGGTGGTTTTGTCTGTTCTCTCTTCACTTTAAATGCATGATTCCCAAACACTTAGCTGCCTTTTACAGACACGGGCTGAAATGCCCCCTTGGTCTTTTGCTCCTTCCCCGCTTCCTCCAGCCCCACCCGCCAGGAGCCTGCCTGCCACCAAATTGCCATGCCAGCAATTTTCTCAGCCACTTAAAAGGCCATCAAGACAGCATCAAACTGCCTCTACATGCTAAACCCAAATGCGTATGGAGCCGGGCCCAGAGTGGATGCTAAATTGGATTCTATCAAATCAACATCAGCTGTGTGCAAGCCGCTGATAATGAAAGGCCCCTAATGATGGCGTTCGTTGCAGTACGGAGATGACTGAGAGCTGAGGATGGGTGGCTGCTGGCTCTGGCTGGGCTGGGAAGGAAGCAGTGGGGAGAGGCCGTGGTGGTGGGACTGTCCCTGGGTGGATGCTGGAAGAAGGGAGGAGGGAGGAGGCCAAGAAGGAAGGCTCTCCATTCCTAGAATAAGGATGGATGTATTCATAGACATTCATAGTCCCCTTTCAAGTTTACACACAAAAACCCAGAAACACATTGAGATCATGAAGGTAGGTCCAGCCCAGATGTGGATATAAATTCTAAATTCTGACCTGGAACCTACTTTCCCATCACTCCCTGCCCCCCCCCCCCCCCCCCCCCCCCACCTTCCTGAATTCTTCAAGATTGGATAGTGATGACTTAAAGAAAGGAGGAAGGATAGAAGAGGCAGGCTAAGGGTTTGTCTGGGACTCTCATTTCTATTCACTTCTCAACCTTTACTCCAGGTCACATGAGCCGCTTCTTCCATCTTCCTCTTGGCATGTGTACTAGTTTCCTGTTGCTGCTGTAACAAATTACTGCACACTTAGGGGCTTACAACTATACACATTTATTGTCTTACGGTTTTAAGCCACAAGTCTGACATGGGTCTCCCCAGACTAAGTTCAAGGTGTGGGCAGGGCTGCATTCCTTTCTGGAGGCTCTAGGTGGGGGAATCTACCTCCTTGCTTTCTCCAGCTTCTAGAGGCACCCCCATTGCTTTACTCTTGGCCCCCTTCCTCCATCTCAAAGCTGATGTCATTGCATCTCGCTGACCCTTTTTATATGGTCACATCTCCGTCTGCCCACAGCCAGGGAAGCTTTTAAGGGCTTGGATGGTTAGACTGGGTCCACCTGGGTGATCTAGGTTACAATCCCCATCCCAAGGGCCTTAACCTGAATTACATCTGTAAAGTCCCTTTTGCCATGTGAGGCGACATATTCTCCAGTTCTGGTAGCATGTGGACGTCTTTGGGAGGAGGACATCCTTTTGCCCACCACAGAATACATAAATTGAAGCCTTGCTCTTCAGATTCCTTTCATTTGGCTGAAATGCCTGGTGACCAGGATGGAACCAGATGCAATCTGCATTCACAGCCTTGGGTGCCATGGCCACGGGCAGACAACACTGTGGAAACCGTATCTGTGAGTGTCACTGCTAAGGTCTGTACCAGCTGGAATGGAGGGAGAGGCCTGTTGGATGGGAGTTATCTTGAGCTGTTTCCTCAAACTAGTAAGCCAGTGATAATGCTGTACATTTGTACGGTGCTTTATGGGTTTCAAAGCATTTTCAAAGACGTTGAAGCTGGGTAGTGGGTATCTGGTTGGACTAGTAGAAATTAGACCCATATCACAGAGGGAAAAACTGGGGCTCAAGATGAGTCCGTGATTTCCCCTGTGTCATGACCAGGATCCAAGACTTTTCATTTGTGGTCCCGGGCTCACTGCAGCTGGAGGGAGCATCCAGAGTTGGTGACAATGGCTGAGCTTGGATGAGAGCTCAGTAGGGAGCAGGGAGCAGGGAACAGCCTAAGCCTCGAACTCCCATCACAGTTCTCTGCTTCCTGGGCTTCTGGCCCTCTGCCCCCAGATGGGGTTCGGTTGCTGCCTTGCAGAGAAGGTTGGTGTACCCCCAGTCCCACTGTGCTGCTGGGTCCTCATCCTACAATCACCCACATACGTTTGTGGGCCACTGGCCAGCTGAGTGTCTGTGGGCTTGTGTTGTGACTGGCCTAGGAACTGAACCTGGAGCCTCAGGCTAACCTTTCCTGTCCTCCAACCAGCTGACTCTTGGTCACTGCTCGAAGGACAGCCTCCTCCCATGGCAGAGTGGACATCCTGAGCAGGTCCAGCCTCACCACTAGGAGCCTTCCAGGTCAGAATGCACTGATGTAGACTTATATGAGTGAACTGGAGGTATGTGTGTTCACAGGAAAGCACTTCGTTACTCCGGGCATCTCCTCCAGCAAGGAGCCAGCTCTGTCTCTGCTACCACATCTGCACTGTCTTGCCCCAGGTGCACTTATATTTTAGTTTGCACGTATTCATGAGCCAGCCCTCGCAGCACGCTCGCGTGTTGGGCGCCCTGCCTGCGTGTGTCCTGCCCTCCAGCTGTCTTGCTCCCCAGACTTACCCTCTGTCCTCACCCCTGTCCAGAGGCTGCAGCTGCTCATGACTAACTAATCCCAAGGAGCTGTGGGGAGGAAGGAAGGGGAAATTGGCTCTGGAGCCTGGCAGCGGTGGTCTTCGGCAAGTCACTTTACTTGTATGAGCCCTGATTTCCTCGTCTGTGTAATAGGGCAATAATAATCGCACGTGTTTGCTGAGTGCTTGTTATTACATATCAGGAGCTGGCCTAACTGAAGTTCTATGTAGGTTACAGGCCTAGCTTATTTAATTCTCCCAGTACCATTGTAATGGTTCATTTTATGTGTCAACTTGGCTAGGCTGTGGTGCTTACTTGTTTGGTCAGACTCCAGTCTAGACGTTGCTGTGAAGGTATTTTTTAGATAAGATGAACATTTAAATCAGTAGACTTTGCATAAAGCAGATTTCCCTCCATAACATGGGTGGGCCTCATCTAGTCAGTTAAGAGAAAAGACTGAGATCCCTGAAGAGGAAGGGCCTGTGCCTCCAGACTGCCCTCGGACTCAAGTCTGCAACGTCAACTCCGGCCGGAATTTCCAACTGGCCAGCCAGCCCTGCAGAATAAGACTTGCCTATAATCACGTGAGCAATTCCTTAAAGTACCTGCCTATCTATCTATCTATCTACCTATCTATCAATCGCCTACATCTCTGTCTGTCTCTATCTGTAATTAACCATCTATATCATCTCCTATTGGTTCTGTTTCTCAAGAGCCCTGACTACTGCAGGAAATATTATAATGTCAATGACACAGATGAGTAAGGGGGACAGACCATTTTCCACCTGTAACATGCTCCTTGATATTTCCCTGCCTCCTGTGTATTGAGATTGGTCACGTGACTAGAGTGTGGGCAGAGTGACATATGTCAGAACTGTACCTGCTTTGGAATTCCCCACCCTCTCTTTGTGCTTTCGTTGGCTGAATGGAGAAGACCCCGTGGAGGCCTCTGAGGAGGACCCCTAGACACCAGGAGCCTGGACCCCACACGACCCCATGGAAGGCCACCTATAGGATTGGACTGCAATGTGAGCAAGAAATAAACCTTTGGGACTTCCCTGGTGGTCCAGCTCCCAATGTAGGGGGCCCAGGTTCGATCCCTGGTCGGGGAACTAGATCCCACCTGCATGCCGCAACTAAGACCCGGCGCAGCCAAAATAAATAAATATTTTTTAAAAAAGAAAAAAGCCTTTATGGTGTTAAGCCATTGAGATTTTGGAGTAATTCATTGTAGCAGATGACCCACCCTGACTAATCCACTGTCTGAGATTGCCTGGCCAGCAGGTGCAGAGTCAGGACTCAAACCCGGACAGCCTGGCTTGCTTAGCCACTACCCTGCCCTGCACAACCCTGCCTTGTGGCGTTGTGTGAGGGTTAAATGAGATAGCTTGCAGTAGGCATGGCACTAGGTGGCCCCCGCTGTGATCGCTACCGATACACCAAGGGTTTTATCAGGGCCAGGGATTTGACAATGCCTCTCGTAGTGTCATTGTGAACAAAACAGAGTAACGCGGGCTGAACGGCGGCTTCCTCACCGGTTGAACGGTTGTCTCCAAGATGTGTTGATTGATGAACCCATGTCAACTGGGAAGTCCCCAGGGCTGGGTCATGGGAGGCTTGTCCATTTCCCTAAAGAACCATACAATGTGTCTGTCTTCTTTGACATTTTATCCTTAGATACATGAAGACATAAGAGACATGATTAACAAATTGATAGATGGAGAAAGCTAGATGGGAGAGCTAATATGTTGGAAGACAGAGAAGATTAAAAAAGAGTCTGGGCAGGCCAGAACAATGGACTGAACCTAACAAGATAAAAAGTAGGAGGGATAAATCAAAGTCCTGCCTTTAGTTCAAAAATGAACTAAAGGAGGGCAGGATGAGGGGGGCTCAATGTAATAGCAGCTTATGTGTGAGCGTCCTGGGGTTCTCATTGTCTGTTAGCCTGATATGAGTCAAGGGAATGGCACAGATTCTTTTGAAATGCAGAACACCTTAGGTTGCATTGAGAGAAGATTTATGCCCAGACTTCAATCATTAACTCAGCAAGTATATATTGAGTGCTTACTGTGTGCTGGACATTGCTGGGGAGAGAGCAGAACAAGACAGACAAACCCTACCCTCATGCAGCTGACATTTAGGGATGTAATTATCCTGAGCTCTGTTCTAATTTGCTCTGACACCCTCTTCCTTCACCTCCTATAGGCAACCAAATGGTAAAGGCTTTAGACACCGTGTGATGTGGGGAATGGTCCAAGGAACTAGGAATGATGGGATTTAAGAAAGCTTAAAAAATATGAAGGGTCATCCCCTCGAATGATTGCTGCGTATTTCAGAGGGAGAGGGAAGACCAATGGCTAAGAAAAGATGTTTGATGCTTGTGGAGCTCTGGGCGAGGCACTGTACACTCACTCTTTCATGTAATCCTCCCAACAGCTCTATAAGGTAAACAGTATTTCACCATTTCACAGATGAGGAAACAAAAGCTTGGAGAGGTTACTGTAACTTGGATGTGCTCATAATGCTGGCAAGTGGCTAAGATAGGATGTGAATCTCATCTGTCTGAATTCAAAGCCCAGTGTTCTTTCCTATTCACCGCCATGATGCAGACTGAACCTTAATTTAAGGAAGAAGTTTCCACCAACTTCAGCTCTACGTAAGTGGACCACAGTGTACTTCCCTCACCGGGAGTGTTTAGCAGAAGCTGGATGACAGTCTCCTGGGATGCCCCACAAGGGGCTTCTCCGTGGGTGCCTTTGAAGTGGGCAGGGCAGGGGAAGGGAGGTTGGGTAGCACAGCTTCTGTGCCTTCGTCTCTGGCCTCATCTGCTACATTCTCGCCTCACTGGGCCCTGGCAGTTCCTCTAACAGGCCATCTTCCTTCCCAGTCTGGGGCCTTTACACACATCAACCCCATCACCCACTTTCCATAGCTAACTTTTGCCCATCTTTCTGATTTTAACCCAAACCTCACTTTCTGCAGGAAGCTGTCTCTGGTGCTTGACACTGGAGTAGGTGCCCCTACTAGAGCGTCTCCCGGCCCCTACCCTCTCCATGGGAGCACTGAGCACCCTTGTGCTGGCTGCTCCACTGTCAGTCCTCCTTGGTAAACGGAGGCTCCCTGAGGACAGGGGCCGGGACAGGGACAGGGTCTGTCCTGTGTTCTGTTCTGTCCCACTGCCCAGCACACAGTAGGGACTCCATAATAGCATTTATGACATCTTCTAAGATCTGGTGATGATTCTGGAGCCATGGCAACAGCCAGCATCCATTTGGTTTTCCATCTCGCGTCTGTCTTCTCAGCACTAAGCAGGCCTCGCGCTGGGTCGGGTGGGTTCCGGGTGCGTTGTGCTGTGGGAACGGGGTAGCAGAGAGCAGCAGCGGCCACTGGCTGCAGCCCAGCAGTCTACTCCCTGGTGCTAGAATCCAGGCGAGGTGGTGGCCGTGGAGCCGGGCCTGGCAGAGGATGGGTAGTGAGCTCCCCCAGTGACCTCAGCGATTCTCCGGGCCTCTCTGTAGATTCTGGGCTGTCCGGTGCACTTCCTCTGCCTTGAAGTGTGCCCTGAGCCCCGACCTCTCTGGACGTGGGAGCTGCACCTCCTATTACTCTGTTCGTCTGTGTGATCCTGGCTTGGCTTTCTGACTTCCTGACTGGCAGCAGAGAGAGAAGGGGGTTAACCATGAGCTGGTCCACGGGGGAATGCAGGATGATGTCAGCCAGGGTGCCCAGCAGAGACAAAAGCCTCTAATTGCTCATTTCCTTCTTGTCAGAAGGCTGACTCCATAGTTACTGTAATAAAGGCCTGCGGATTGGGAGGAGGCCAACTAATGAGGGAACCAGTGTTCAGTGGTAAGAAGTGGGAGATGAGATACAGCCCGGCGGGGTGGGCCAGGAGATGCAGTCCCCTGAGGGAAGATGGAGAAAGGCCATTGGATCACGTGACCTGGGTTGGTGGGGCGTGGTCAGCCGGACTCACGGTCAAGTTGCATCTGAAATGCCTTCACTGTGGGAGCAGCTGGTCCCCTCTGTATGGTGACAAACTCCCAGATCCTCTCTGGGCGAAGGCTCTGTGGGGAAGAAACCGAGCCTTGATGCTTGTGTGATTTTGTTAACAAGCAGAGGTGACTGCCTTCAAGGGGCAGGTTTGAGAAGCCGTTCTGTTTGCAGGGGATGGCCCTGGATACTGGGTCACTCTGTCTTCTCTTATAAACGTGTTGTGCGTGATTTCACTTGAGCAATTCTCCTTCTAGAACCTGCCTTAGAATCAAGGACTCCCAAGAGCAGGAGGGAGGTCTCTTCCTCCATTCACACGTAGTTGCTTTTTGGTGTAATCCAAAGGAACGGGTATCCTTGTCGGGCTGTAGTCCCTGAGGCCAAGGGACTCCACCACCTCCAGGTGCCAGCGGGCCCAGGCTCTTGTGGACACCATCGCATGCCTGTGCACAAGCTCCCTGCGTCTGCTCACCCCACGTGGAACCCGCACCGAGCCATCCAGCTTCCCTACCCCCCACCATTCCTCTCCACATCTGGACTGTCCCCCTCTCTTCTTGGCGCTTGTAAACCTCACCTCTGGCCTCCGCAAGAAGGCCTCCTGTCTCCTCTGTCTTCTCTGAGCGCCTACAGAGCTTGCCCTGGATGCCCAACGTTTGCACCTACTGCTTCAACCACCCACGGACATCGAAGCTGCTGATTTGGGTTTGGAGCCTGGTCTGCTGCCCTAGACTGTGGTCCGTCAGAGGCTCTGCTCTTGTAATTGTCGTGTGTCCACGCAGTGCTGAGAGCTTAGTCTTCAGGAGGTACTTGCTGCACTGAATTAAACTCAGTTCTGATCTGAACCCTCACCAGAAATCCAGACTTTTCACTTTGAGTCATCAGGGTGGCGTATGATTTGACAAAACAGGTCGAAACAATGTAACTCCTTATTAAGTGCCCTGGAGCCCCAGTGCTCAGAGCCAGTGCGGAAAAGGCAGATGCCATGTCATTTCAGGAAGGAGGCCACTGAGGACGGGGGATGGGGGAGTGCCAGGGCTGGGTCAGGTCTGTAGGGAAGGGGCTCCGTGGTCAGGCGGCTTCGAGACACTGTAGGAGCCAACTTAAACAGGTCTGTCTACAGCGGGGCTTCTCAGATCCTAAAATACAAGTGTGCACGTGGATCTCCAAGTGGCCCTTGTGGTACGTGCTGCTTCCCACACTGATGTCACGTGCAGTCACTTTCGGGAGAATCCTCTCCTGGGAGCTGGGTTTATGGCTTGCTCGTGGGGAACCCCCACGTGCCGTGGGGCTCCACTGAGAGGATGGAAGGGTCCACGCCCTCACGTTGAGTCCCGGCCCCAGAGAATGAGAGTCCCTCCACCTGCATTGCCAGGTGCCCTCTGGCAGTCCTGTGGCGCACACCGCGGGGGGCTGTGGGCTCTGCCTCTCCCAGGTCAGCCTCGTCTTCCTGGCACCCAGCCCCAGCCCTTCCCACCTGAAACCTCTTTATCTGGTCTTCTGTGCTCCCCCTGTTCCCTTTCTCCCCCTACCCTGGCCGGAGTGCTCTGATTGAATATTCCCGGTTCTCCATCCCCCACCTGCGCTGCTCCCAGCCACCCATTCCATCCGTATTCAGTCTTGCATTATTTAAATCTAGAAAATGTTCTGGGCTTGAAATGAAGAGACTCATTAATATGGGCTTTCTGTATTTATTTCTAACTCACTGGAACTTTAGAGAGCTTGGCAACCCTGGTCCCGATGGCTCTTTCTTCAGTTAGAAGAGCCCAGTGGGCTGAGGTGGGTGGCCTTGGCTGTGGCATTACCACCGAGCAGGGCTCCGCCGTGGTTTGAGGGCGCCCGTGAGGGTTGGCTGATCTGCACGCAGATCCTAGCTTTGCTGCCCACCACCTGTGTTCTCCTAGTGGATCCCTTTCTCTCCCTGGCCCTGGTGTCCTCATCTGTGAAATGAGGGCAGTGGACCACGTGGCCTCTGAGGTCCCTTCAAGTGCACACACGCTAAGATGTGCCGCCCTGCCCCTTGACGGCACCAAAGGGGAAAAGAGTTAAAGGCAAGCAAATCACACTTGTCGACTTGTATATATTTCAAACGCATTTTAAGAGTCACAAAGAGCAGACTTATCACAAAATGGTTTCGTCGTTTGAAATCATTTTGTAGCCGTAGGAAACATTAGAATGCCCAGTGCAGAGATGTTTAAAGCCTTTATATTTATACAGCAGCTTTATTTCCAAAGTGCCTGAATTACGTGTTCCTATTTGGCTTTCACAATCTATTTCCAGAAGGTGTGTTGTAGAAAGTGAGTATTCCGGTTTACATATAGGGAAACTGAGGCACAAAGAGGTTAAATGCCTTTCCCTAAGTGACCAACAACGTGGTGATGGAGAACTGGGACTTGGACCTAATGTTTCCTGGACACTTCTCCACGAGGACACCCCCCCAAGCCCTTGGACTTCATGGGGCCAAATGGAACCCATGTTCTTTGCCAGGTCTTTTCTTCCTCCCGGTCATCCCCACCTAGTCTCACCCAGGACAGAAATCTGGTAGCCATCCTTGTTTTTGTGACTGTCATGACCTGCATCCAATCAAGCACCAGCTTACTCTCCTGAGGATTTCCCCAATCCTTCTCCTTCTCTCTATCCTAGAGCCGGCTCCTTGGGGTCAGATCTCCATCACATCTCATCCGGACGGGAATTTTGCCATAGCTTTGTAACTGGTCTCTTTGCCTCTGGTCTTTCTCCCTCAAATCCATTCTCCAAAAATTTAAAACTGGCTACATCCCACCTCTTACTGCCTCCCCCCTCCCCCCGGTTTGAAATGCTTGAGTGGTACTCATTATTTATTGGATAAAGTCTGTGTTTTCTAGCCTGGTGTCTGGAAACTGTTGACTTCACCTTTTGAATGTATCTGCCCTGTGCCTTATACCCTAGTAATCCTGGGCCAACAGTTATTCTCCAGATGAGCCACAGAATTTCCCACCTCCGTGCTTTTGCTTGTGTCGTTTTCTCTGCCCAGAACAATCAGCGCAGCCGTGTTCTTCTGTGGGCTAATTCCTGGACCTTGTCTTTCAAGACTTAACTCCCATTACACAATTCAGCCCCTACTTGTCCTGCGGCTGAATTAGGTGCCCCTCTCCTTTGTGTAACACCCCATACCTTCCTCCGACATGCTGTCTACATGCCATCTCTATTATAAGACTTGAAGTTCTTGAGGTGAGGAACCACATTGTACGCATTTGCATAGCTTCAGCGCCCCTACTACAAAGCAGTGAAAAGTGTGGGCTTGGTCTGGGTTTTAGAGGAAACACATCAAACTCCAGAGATGCCCTCAGTGTCACTGTCTCCTTCCCAGCTATAGTGGCAGAGGAAGGGGAACAGAGGGTAGATGCCATTTCAGGGAAGTGTGTGTGTGAGTGTGTGTGTCTGTGTGACACACTTGTTTTCCCTGCTGCTTAAGGAGAGTGAATCAGTGTTAGAACAGAGTCCAACAGCAGACAAGGTCTCCCAGGAGTAGCAATCAGCTTTCCCTCCCATCCCTGTGTATCCATAGGCCTAACAAAGCAATCACTGCCTCTCACTGTTTTAGTCTTTTACTCAATCATTTAATTATTTCTCAGGTCTGGGTGGCATGGCCACCTCGCTGGTTTTAACCCAGAGTATAATTACCTGTCCTGTTCCTCCCCACCTCACCTCCGTTTAGAGCTCTTAACTGGACCAAATTTCACCTGACTTCTTGCTGTGGGCATAAAAAGGACCATGGGCCTCTAATCACTGCCTGGGGCCTCAGAGCAGCTGGCCCTAAAGTGCAATATCGGCTCGTTTATTCGTGTTCCTTCAATTGACTCCAGATTGCTCTGAACGAATTCTTGGGCTCAGAAGAAGCTGTGCAGGCTTATTTTCATTAGCGTGGACGCCGAGCAGGGAGAGAGGGAGAGAAAAGAGGAAAAGAGAAGACTTTATGGCCGGAGTTTCCTTTGTTTCTCGCCCCCTACTGTACTCCCCAGCTCCTCTGCACACAGTCCCCCTCCCCGCCAGTGCAGGAAACAGGCCACTCCAGGTGCCCGAATCTTCCACTGAGGCCCTGGATCTTATTGGTATAGACCACTCAGCCCTGTTAAAGTTATGACTTATTGAGTCCATCATGGGAAAGAACGCTAAACCTGTGCTTCCCTCCAGTAAAGTCACGCTGGAAAGAGCAGATGCTCTGTCTTGACGGTTGTTTTATCTCTTCAGGGCGGAGCTGGAGGACCTTGTTCAGGGGAGACATGGTCCCGGTGTGGTCATCTGAGCAGGACTGTAGAGTCAACTGCATGATGACCCTCAAACATTCATCACTTTCCCCTTCTTACCATCAGCACTGTCCTCATAGGACCAACTCATCTTGGCGCCCTTGACCTTTGAGGTCAAGGCAACTGATTTCCCCGCCCTGTGTCCTTCCTTGACTTCCTGCCTTACTGCTTGTACCGTCTGGAAGTTCTCAGGGATGTCTGATCTGAATCTTCCTTATATAAGAGAAGCCTATTTCCTTTTGGTTCATCTTCACCTGGCCATCTCTGTCTATAACTCTTCATAATCTTGAGGTCAGTTAGGAAAGTCTTATTTCACCTCCCTTGACCTCTGTTCTCCAGGCCAAGTCATCCCGATCCAAGAGTCATAGAATCATGAAACTTAAGAGCCAGAAGTCCTTCCTTTACTCAACTCTCCTCAGCTTGACTTTATTGCCCTTACGCATATGAATGACTTCCTTGAGATCCTGTCCAGTTTCTCAGAAAGACTTTAAAAATATGGGTGGTGAGCTTCTATTTCCAATGGCCCATCAGTTCTGGGCGCTGAACTGAATACTTTAAAGAGGGCTTCTTGTTCTCTCAAGCTTTCCTTCTAGAATCATAGGATGGACAAATATTCACCATCCTTCACTTTTTTCTTAAGGACAGGGCAGAGGGGATGGCTTTGGTGGAAGTATGGGTTGTCAGAAGCCAGTGCCCCCATTTTCGTGTTATGAAGGAGGGCTTCGCAGAGGAGGTGGGGCTGTGGTGGAAAGAATACTGTTTGTATCCAGCATGCTTGGTTCTAGGTCCGATTCTCTCCAGTCTAGCTGGGTAACCACGGACAAGTCACTTTACCTCTCTGTCTATAATATGAGGAAATCAGAGCAAACAAATCCTGAAGTGCTCTCTAGTTCTGGCTTTTGTGAGTGAAGAGACTCGTAGAGGAAGGCTCAGAGAGCAGGGCGTGGACCGGCTGATGAATGATGTGGGGTAGAGGACGCTGGTGATCCGGGACAGTGCTACTGAGGGAACGTGGACAGATGGGGCTCCAGTGAGACAACTGAGACACAGTGATGATGGGGAAAGCTAGGAGAGGCGCTGTCGATTTGGGAGGCTGCTGTGTGATGTGCGTGCAGGCTGGTCAGGCCCACATGTGCTGGGTTAGTGTAAATCTCCTCTTTGTTCTTCTAGAAGGTGCAGTCCACTTCCACAGTGCTGTTCACAGCACTGACCTCCAAAAGGTGACCCTCCTGTGCCAGCAGCCCGCGTTAGAAGGAGGTTGCTCAAGGCTGTCCAGACGATCTGGATACCCCTGTGTTTTGCAGGGTTCTTCTCCATCTGGTCAGCCAGCAGCAGAAGAAACCTAAGGACTGTGTTCCTCTTGCTGATAGATAGTAAAACCTGGTCAGCTCTAAGCCAGCCTCTTCTAACAGAAGGATCCCCAAACCAGTATTTTCCGCTGCTTTTTTGCTCCTAATGGCATAGAAATGGTGCATTAGATGCAGGAGCTGGAGTGATTTGAAGAAGGATCAACACCGTGTTTTCTGTGTGTGTAAAACCACTTTCCCCTAGTCTTCTTTGACATGGTTGGATGCTTTCATGTCTTGGATCCTGGTGAGAAGAGTGTCCACCGCAGTGGGCTCATCTTTCTGCCTCTCTTGGGATCAGCCCACTGCCTCCAGCTAACAGAGAAAGGCACCTTTCTTCTAGTCATGGAGGCTAGAGCGGGCTCAGAGCCCTGCAGCTTACCAGATAGTGCCGGGCGGTGCTGCAAATCTGAAACCTACCCCACGGGCAAAGGCAGGGGAGAGACCAGGTTGACTCATGGCTGGTTCCCAGAGCTGTAGATTTCCTCACAGCCGAGCCAGATCTGCCTGGTAAGTCA
Organism: Aethalodelphis obliquidens; assembly: GCF_003676395.1. NCBI lineage: Eukaryota > Metazoa > Chordata > Mammalia > Artiodactyla > Delphinidae > Aethalodelphis > Aethalodelphis obliquidens. The sequence continues at coordinate 20,012,359 of NW_020837949.1, forward strand.
GGAGCAAGGGCTGGCCAAAGGGCTGAGATGGCATTCCTGTTCCCTGCTCTAAATAGAATGCTCTGGGCATTGGCTCTCAGGACTCTTAGGGAAAGCTTCTCTGTCTCTGTCCTCAGTCGTACTTGCCTTCCCTCTCCTTTTCTCTTGGAACCTCTTGCTGTCTGCCAGCTCCTCGCCTCACGGTTGATAGTACCAGCTCCAACTTACTTATCGCCCTGCGTACATGATTGCTTTCTTCATGGTATCTCTTTGAGATGGTCGTTGTTAATTTCCCACCTTACAGAGGAGGATGCTGAAGACCAGGAAACTTGTCATTTGTCCCAGTTCTCACAGAGAGCATATAGCAGAGCTAGGACTGAAACTCCATTTGGTCTGACTCCAAAGCCCATGTCTTTGCCTCCACAGTATAGCAAAGGTGGGAGCCTACACTGCAAGAGACCAAGGCCCAATATCCCCCTGAAGATCCCTGGTATCCAGACTTGGGACTCTCACTGATGTACATGTTCAGCTTCTCTAAGATGACTTTCCCTTTGAAGATGAGTTCCCATCTATCCTGGCAAGGCCAGGTGGTCACTGGGAAAGACCTGGACCACAGGTTCTGGAGACCTTGTATCTAATTCCGGTTCCACTGCAACTCCCATGATGTGTGACCTTGGACAAGTCACTTGATTCTTGTCTTTCTGTAAAATGGGAACAACATCTCACCCCTGGCTGCTGCCTCCATCCCCTCCCCGCATGACAGAGCAGAAAAGATCATGGACCCAGAGTCAGGCAGCTGGGCTCCAGTTTCAGCTCTGCCCCAGAACCACCTTGTGACCTCAAGCAACACTTTCAACCTCTATAACCTTCAATTTCTTCATCTGTAAGATGGGTTTAATAATATTTGCCATGACAGTAGGGTTTCGTTTGAATCACATGAGATAACAGTGCTTTGAAAGAGAAGTCTCAAAAGTCAGGTAGTGCTAATGGTGTGGACATGGGTAGGAAATTTCACATGAAATGTTTGAGTTCTTCATCAGAAAGGATGTGTATAAGGCTGTGGTCATTGGAAGCTCTGTGTTTAGCAAGGAAGTGAGCATGTTAGACCTTCTGTGGTGCTCAGGGCTCCGTGCTCTCATTATCCAGCAGCATCTGGGAAACAATGAATCATCAGGACTGCCCAATCCCTTATCTAATTATTCTTCAAGCCATCCCCATGGAGGCATTTTGGGGAAGACAGAAGTGAGGAAAATAGAGTAAAGTGAAGATTATAAGAGCCATCCAAACTTCTGGTTCCTGGAGGTCACCTCCCTACCCTGGCAATCTTCAGAGTTCACCAGCAGCCTCCCCAGCCTGCCCCAGGGAGGATGCACTTGTTTAAGAACTGGGTCCTGAAAACCGGGTCATGGGTCCTATCTGAGTAATGGGAGTCATGGGGACTTTGTGCTAGGGTTGACCAACTCTGAGCTAATTCACTGGAGAAAGCTTCACATGTTGTGGATATTCCATATGGAAGAAGAACCAGGCTGAGAGTCTGTGCATGGACAGAGTTGCTTTTTAAGCCATTACTAGCATTATGAAGGCCATGCTGGTGCCTGCCTGTGCCTTGGCATTCACGTGTGTCTTGGCCTGACATATATCACATGGATAGATATCTAGAGTATTCTTCAAAATCTTCTGGGAGAGGACAGTCCAAAATTGCCCTAAGCAAGCCATATAAGTATTAGCAAAGTTAACAATCTAAAAGCCTGGATCCATGTTCTCTTTCCTTCAATTTAAGAGAATATTCTTTGGTTCTCAGGAAGGGAAAAATAAAGTTTGTTGACCTCTCTCTTTGAAGACACACCATTCTTTTTATTGAAACTTGTTCTCATGTATATTAATGTCAAATATTGTGGAGGGGCTGAGATTTTACTCTACTGGCAACATAATAAGTTAGCCTGTTTTTGTTTCAAGTTGACAGAAGACATGAGATTCCTGGATCAGAGATGAAAGACTTTATTACTCACAGTAAAGGCAGTAGCCACATTGTTAGCATATTTTTGTTGGCTCCCTGAACCCTGATTCCCACAGGGTGGGAATGAAGATGGTCAGATGACACTGGTACACACAGGGAGTTCCACTGTAGGAGAGGAACCCTGAGCCTAGGGAACCCAAATCTTTTATAATAGGCAGTAAACATGCTGGCCCTTTGTTCTGGACTGAGACCCTATATCTTCCAGGTCTGTTTGCTATGCAAACATTCTTGAAAAGGTGGTCTGGGATAAAGAACAGTCTGTACACTGCTTGCAAGACATGCAAAATTGTGGGAGCCCCGTGGAGAATTGTTTTCCAATGTTTATCAGTATTATTACATTTAGGTGAGCAAATTCCAGTTTCTTTAACCTTTTGGCCTGGGTTCTGTCTCCCAATCTCTTCAGCTGTTAGACAGTTATCCCCTTTAGGGCTCTGGCTCTCTTTGAGTTCTGTGTTTTCCCACCTTCCAGGGCAGACAGAGCTGATACTCTTCTGTAGGGGACTTCCTAGGGACTTCCACGAAAGAAGTTTACTTCCTCGTTTGGGGGGCTCCAAGGAAACTGCACCTGGAAGACATATTGCCGTCATCTCTTTGGTTCTTGAGAGATGAAGACAAATTGCAGGCAATTTAGAGACAAATTACTTAGGTGATTAGGGGTGATGTCGGGGGAAAGATGAAAAGAACTGCACATGCAAGCGTCTGCTCATATTGTGTTGCAGAAATTGGAGGAAGGGGATGTGGGGAAATTTCCCATGTCTGCGTGAGTAAGGCTACGAGCGTCTTTCTGAATACAGACCTCTGACCCTGTTCCTCCCTAGCTTGACCTCCCTATGTGTCAGTTTCCTCTTTAATAAAACTGGAATGAAAATGGTATGTTGTTGGGGATTAAAGGACATAATACATATTAATAGAAGGAGCTCAAGCAGCATGTGCTATTTTAATAACACAGAAAACGGAACTAGAAAGAATCTCAGAGAGCCTTATATTGAACATCCCAGTCTACAGAGGAGGAAACTGAAGCTCAGAGGGAGAGGTGAACTAGTTATAGGAAGAGTAGGACTAACTAGAAGCCAGGTCTCCCCACATCCAATTTTGTGCTAGGCAGAGATCAACTTCTTTTCTGTTGTTTAGTTTCTCAAAGGAAGCTGTAATTTTTTTAGACCAACATTAATCCAAAACATCTAAGACATAGAATATGTTATGATTGTCTGTTATCTTAACATGTTTTAATTGTTAATGTCCACGCCGAGAAGTAGTTACAAGTCCATTAGGTTTCAAGTTCTCCTTCTGAGTTCCTTAAAAGAGGGTAAGTGCATTTATGACCACTTTCCTGAGATGAAACATCAAGTTCTTCTCTCAGAGGCCTCCTGCTAAGTTCATCGTCTTCCTTACTTTGGATGTTGACACCAATAGCTTTTCTTCTAGGGGCAAGGCAGGGGCAGCCATAAGTTCTCTATTTTCCAAAGTTCTCTTGTAGGTATCTGTAGATGTGGATGAGAAAATTTATTGCAACTTCCCACAGATAAATTGTTTCCTCTTACAGCATAGATTAAGGGTGCCGATGCTTTTCACTCACAAGACATTTTCTCAGTCAGGCTTTACGTTGATTAAAGGATGATCATTTCCCAGTCTCATGTTAATTAAAATTAACTGCCAATCAGAGCTTCTGATTTGTATATGGCTATGGCTATCCCACTTGTTAAAATAATTCTAGGTTATAAATTGAAACATGACTTTTTAGGGGGCCTGGGCAGACTTATCTCCAACAAACAATTTCTGCAACATTTTTGGAAATATTGAAAATAGTCTAAAGCTTCCCATTACTGTTTTCTAGAAGCACTAGGAACCACCACCGTTAACTACAGGATAAAGAAGCAGAAGGGATCCTAGGAGTAATAGAGTCCAACTTCTGAATTTACAGAAGGAATGGAGGCCCAGGAATTGGGTCACTTGCCCAAAGACTCTGGCAGAGGCCTCTGGGAATGACTCCTAGCTCTACTGATGTCCCTCTTTTTCTGGGAATGGCTGTAATATAGGGGGAGGCCTGCAGGACCACGTCTGGCTTGCTATCCTATTCTGGTGGGTCCCTCTTGGGTTAGGCCTCGAAACAGCTACCTCTCAATCCTGGTCTAAAGCTCAGCTTATCAGTCTCTTTCTTCAAAGTCAGATATTTGAAACAGAGCCTGAGGGGTTCTTGAGATTAAGTCCATGAAGGGCAGCACAATTGGAAGGAATCCCACACTCTCCTGATGCTGTCTGCCTGGGGCCCCTCTTGCGCCTTTTCTTCATGTGTCTTGTTCAATCCTTCCTTCCGTTTCATGAAATGCCCCAATGTCCTTCCAATGAATTCTTTCTAAAAAATATAAAGATCATTTATATTTGATTTCTGTGCTGGCAACTGACAGAACTTTGACTGAAAGAGACACAGGATTAGTAAATAGCGATGCTGGCATTGAACTTTGGTCTCGGGACTTGATTCTAATGCTCTTTCTTGTACAACGTGCTACAACTCAAAAAATAATCTATGCATCCTTGATGTAACTCATGCTCTTGAGTAATACGATAATTATTAGACAATAGAAGTTCTAGGAAAAATAGCAACTTTGGGGGGGGAATTCTTCCTGAAAGCTCTTTTTCAAATTGTGAGTTAGAGAAAACAAAAAAGTCACACATATATCTGAATACTCTATTACGTTAAAGTAGAATAATGGATTCAGTTTACTTTAAACTGAGATATTATTATAATGCAATCTCTAGGGCAGATTTACCAAAGCATTAATATAGAAAATAGAAACACATTCTCTGAATTTTGAAATATCTTTCATGGCGTCTTTAATAATACCATGTCGTTTTCTATGCGTTCCTATAGGGATGCAAATCATTGCACTATAGACAAATGAATGTGCTTCTCTTCAAGGTTGTGAAGAGAAAAAAAGGATTTTCTATCTTACTACTGTTCCTGTTGTATCAATAGAGAAACCAGAGCATGGAGCTCATTTAATTGCTCGAGATCCACTGAGGGGAGGGAGAGCCAGGGTCGGGGAAGCAGTAGATTGAAAACTCTACTGTGTGTTTGCTGCGCTCAGAATGTGGGCTTACATAAAAAGGAATGAAATAATGCCATTTGCAGCAACATGGATGGACTTAGAGATTATCATACTAAGTAAATCAGATATCATATGATATCACTTATATGTGGAATCTAAAAAAATGATACAAATGAACTTATTTACAAAACAGAAACAGACTCTCAGACATAGAAAACAATCTTATGGTTACCAAAGGGGAAGGCGGGGGAGGGATAAACTAGGAGTTTGGGATTTGCAGATACAAACTACTATATATAAAATAGATAAACAACAAGGACCTACTGTATAGCACAGGGAACTATAGTCAATACCTCATACTAACCTATAATGGGAAAGAATATTTATATGTAAGTAAAACAGAATCACTTTGCTATATACCTAAAACTAACACAGTATTGTAAATCAACTATACTTCAGTTAAAAAAAAGTGTGGGCTTAGCTTTTGAAGTGTAGTTTGAGAGGAGAAAGGTGGGAGGGATGCTCTGTGTTATTAGTTTGCATGTTATTTATCTTTATTGTCCCAGTGCCTAGCATATGAACAGGTGCCTAATAAATACAGAAGGAGAGAAGAATGGAGGGAGGGATGCTGGAGAAGAAGGAAGGAAGGGAGGGAGGGAGGGAGGGAGGAAGGAAGTCAAGATGCTGCATGGAGGCTATGAAAGAAGCATAATTTGAAAATGGTCCAATGAAGTCCTTGGGACACATGCCCAGGTGAATGGATGAGGCAGACAAGTTGGGAAACCTGTAGCCACCATGACTGAAGTAGAGACTAATCCATGGAAAATGGAAAAGATGCAGAGCAGGAGAGGTGAGGAGGGAAAAAAAGAAATCAAATCAAAGAGGAAGAGGAAGCGGTTGAGGTTGATCCTGGGGAGAAAGAGGCTGGTGCACGGTGGGTTCTGGGCTACCTTCCTCAGTGCTGGACCTTTCTCTTGCATTGTGCTTTTCGGCCCTTCTCCTTGCCCAGGGTGCCCACTGTTCTCCTGTTCTAGATCAAAAACAGCCTCCCGGAAGTGGAGACACTTTCGTAGCTGAGTAAAACACTGACCTCTCTTAAGGTGTCACCAAGACCCTTGTGACTTAACAGATTTAAACCTTGCCTGCAGGACCGACTGTGTAGTGATGGGTTTAAGACCACCAGCCAGAGGATTGGTGCCCTGAAATGAATCTCACAGAACAGCTCTCACTGGGCTCTTCCTGCTTCTTCCCCGCACGTCTGTCCTTTCCCTACTCTTGACTCAACCCTCCTCCATACACCTGGGCATGACTTGTCCATCTGTTCAGTTTCCTCCCTGCCACTACCTGGTTGGTGAGCCAAGCATTAAGGGGTCTAGTCCCAAGCACACACACACAGAAGGGATGTTCGCTCCATTCAAAAGCCGGTATGTACTGTTCATGCAGAATGTGAGGGGTTCCCCCTCCGGACCCCGACTGGGCTTGCTCCTGGAATAAGTGCATTGTGCTTTGGACCCAATGTGACATATGTCCTTCCTCCTTGAGGTGTAGTTAGTGCTCATCAGTGTCACAGACAGACACAGGGCACAATAGGAAATTTTAGGAAAAAAGGGTTAAGAAGGGCATTATGGGGCTAGATTGAAGTGGATGGGAATAAGAAGAAAGAGAGGAGAGTTAACAGGATGAGGAGAGATCCACCTGGCTACAGTGGTTAGATGTCCACCAGAGGCAGGCTCACCTAGTGGGTCCCCATTTTCGTGATCTGAGAGCAGGTGATTAGGATCCAATGGGAATAATTTGAATTCCACAGAAGGCAGTGATGCTGACTGGAGAGCTTTAAGGGCAAGCAGTGTAGTTTAAGGGTATGAATAAACTCTGTGTGTGTGTGTGTGTGTGTGTGTGTGTGTGTGTGTGTGTGTGTGTTTTCCAAATTGTCGGGAGAGCCTGCTATATCAAGAAACTGTGACATTTTTATAAATCCAGGTCGGCTCTGTTCCAACCATGCCGAGCACTCCTCTATGATTCTGAAATCAGACCCTTTAAGGGCTTGTTGTACTAATACCTTCCTCACTTGGTGCCTCAGTTTCCCTCCCAAATGAATATTTAATTTTTTATTTCAGTTTTACTTTGGCCATATTAAGCATATAGCACAAACAATTCAAATTCACACCTTAATAAAATTGCAAGTCACATTGGATGATGGACTTCCTGGGTCAAAATAGTGAAGGTTCAATGTGTAAATGCCAAGGTTGTGTCTACAGTATGGAAGTAGGCTTCCCTGGGGAGTGCTCTGGTGGGGTTCCCGCTAGACTCAGGTCCGTTTAAAGCTCTGGACTGCTCTGTTTTGAGATGAAGGGAAGGAGATTCTTCACGAAGATGGGAATCTATCTGAGAATTCTCCTCTCTTAAGGCTCTGGGGTGCACTGTGGAGACTGGTAAGCCAGCTGCTATGCTTTCCTGCCCTCCTGGGACAGGTCAGTGCAGCTGCAGCGGAGCTTTGGTTGGCTCTAAGAGGGATGCTGGCTTCGGGATCTTAGCAGGGGGGATGCAGCAGACAGGGGGAGCCCAGCACAGGATACATGTGAGCCAAGCAGACGAGGCAGCAGCATCTGCGAAGCTGATAAAGAGGGTTGCCGCCAATCCTGAAATCGCTGGAAGTACAGAAGGAGGGGATGGAGAGGAGAGGGAACCCAGTGTCCCGGTAGGGAGACTGCAGCACTTCCTTTCCTGTGAGATTCCCGTTAAGCATGGCAGACAGGACCATTCAGAGAAAGAGTGGGGGAGGGGAGAAGAAAATCAATTGTTCTTCATATTTATTGATCGCCTTCAATGAACCTCTGTGATCATGGGGTGGGACGGGGACGGAGGAGAAAGGCTTGGCCTCTGAGGGTGAGTGAGTGGCCATCCTCTGTGGCATGGGAATGCCATGAGGCCACTGAGGTCACTGGGCTGGAGCCTACCCACTGTGTCCTGCAGGGGACATGAGAGAGGATCACTCAAGTCTACCCAGGGTTGGGAGGAAGGGCCCGATGATGCTTGTTTCAGCGTTTGGCTTGTAAACCAGGTGCAGTGGATGTGAAAGTCCCAGGTGGGAAGCTGCGTGGTCTCAGGGTGGGTTGTAGACTGTGGTTTGTGCTATCACGCATTAGGGGGAGAAAATGGAGCAGAAACACCCTGCCTGAGATACACTCAGCAAAGCATTTTTTAAATCAAAGCCTCTGCTTCTTGACAAACAGACTCTAAGATTCATCTAGGGAACATCTCTGATGTGGAAAAATCTAAGGGCAGAGACATGTCAGGTGAGGGAAGAATCCATACAGAAACTATCTATTGGGCAGCTACTGTATTCCAGGCCCTGTTCTAGGCACTGGAGATACAGCCCTGAACAGGACAGATAAGGGGCTGACATTCTAAGACGGGGAGGCAGATAATACAAGTAAGTAAACGTGATAATCTTCGACATGGATACGTTCATCTAGAAATGAAAACTGCACGGTACTGAGAGAAGGTTTCTCCGTGGAAGTATGAATGGCAGGAAGGAGCAGCCGTGGGAAGAGCTGGGGGAGGGGGGCTCATGCTCTAGTCGCGGACCAGCTAGTGAACAGCCTGGAGGTGCTGTCTGGGGACTTGAAGAAGACCTGTGAGGCTGGAGGATGAATAGAGGGAGGAAGCGGTATAAAAATGAGGTGAAGAAGGTAGGAAACAGTCAGATCCTTTGGGGACATGCAGGCCAGGGGCAGGAGCTTGGGTTTTATTTTAATTGAAGGGGAAACCACTAGAAGGTTTATAGGGAAGTGATGCGTTCTGGCTTAGAATTGGAAAGTGATGTCCTCCTTCAAAAGATGAGGATACAGGTATGTGGGGACTGTGAAAGACTGAACCGAGAGTGCTCGGCTAAAAAGCATCAGAGGCCCCAGAGCAGGGCCCCCCAGGCCCAGCAATCTTTCAGCGTCCACGTGCTGCATCCAGCTTCATTCCCTGGCTGGTGATCTGGCTCTCTGTTTGACTGGAGGCTCAGAGCAGGAAGCTCTGAGGTTTGCTGAGTCGTCTGCCAGGAGGGGCTTGGGGCTGTAGGAACAGAACCGCTAAAGCTTAGATGGATACGGACTTTGAATGCCTGCGTGTATTATGTCATACTTAGCTCTTACAGAGGGTTTGCTTGGCTCAATTGGAGTATTTATCTAGGAATTGTTCAATTCTTTTAATAGAATTTGGAGTGTGGTTCCCCCTTGTCTGCCTGTCCCTGAACATCCTCTTACAGTGTCAGGGCCATCCTCCCATGGCCTCTGATGCTCCCTGAAAATCCAGCCTCCATGTTTTCCCCTTTCTCTGTGGAGGTAATATCATAGCTGATAACTCAGTCCTTCAACAAGGGCTCATCAGTGGGGCAGCTGGGCTCAGCTGTCAGCACCTCTGGCCCCTTGCCCCGGGGAGGGCTGGAGTTGTCTTCCGCACTCTCACAGGTGGGCCGTCATTCACCAGGGACATCACAACCTGTCCCCCACCATCTGATACCTTCCTGCTGACTGTGGTGACCCGCTTAGGAAACTGTCTGCCCAACACTCCCTCTTCAGAGCTGCCCACTGTATCCTTCCAGACTCATGGTCCAGGCTGTCAGTGGACTCAGGGCTCCATCACTGGGCCTGCCCTTGAGCTGTCCGTGGTACAGAGAGCCCAGGACAGGAAGCCAGGAGACCTGGGCTCCCATTCCAGCTTGTTGGTTGGCCTTGGTTAAGCCTGTCAGGACACACACCTATAAAATCAAACAATCGCCTCAGTGATTCTCAAACTGTTCTGTGGGAACCCAGGTCTTTCTCTGCAGAAGCAGTTTGAATTTTATTCAAAAACTATTTTTATAGCTGTGACAGAAAAACATAACCCCAATGGGTTATATGCCAAATAGCAACATATTAAAAACCAACATGTTAATTTGTTTTGCTAGGCTAACTCATATTGCACAGACATTAGAATAGAGCTTTTTCTGCCATCAGCGTGTGTGTGTGTGTGTGTGTGTGTGTGTGTATGTATATGCATATGTATGTGTATGTATATATACACACACACACTTTTTTTAAACATGTCATTGGTTTGGAAGGTTGTAACTCTGCACTGATTTATTTAAAATTCAGGCCTTGGCATGTGTGCCCCCAATAAATAGTACCAGCAAGTATATCACTGAAGCACATACCCTCCATCCCTCCATGAGCAGTTACCCACCAGGCGAGGCTCAGACGCATGGGCTCTAGGCATGCTCCTGTCACATGTAACCATCAGTTGTACGAGCCTGAGTGAACATACAACACGCTGCTTTGTGGTAACCTAGGCAGGGCCTGCCTTTTATTTAACAAACATTTTATTTTGGAATACTTTTAGATTTACGGAAAACTTCCCATGATACTACAGAGAATTCCCATATACCCTTCGCCCAGCTTCCCCTAACGTTATCCTCTTACATACGCAGAGTACCCTTGTCAGAACGGGGAAATGAGCATTGGTACAGGGCTATGAGCTGAATTACAGACTCGATTCAGATTTCACCAGTTCTTCCCCTGCTGTCCTTTCCTGTTCCGGGAGCCAAGCGAGGATCCCACATGGCGCTGGGTTGTCCTGTCTCTTTAGGCTGCTCGGCTCTGTGATACCTTTTCAGACCTTCCTTGTTTTTCATGACCATGACACTTTAGAAGAGTACTGGTCACATAGTTTGTAGAATCTCCCTGAGTTTGGGTCTGTCTGATGCTTGCTCATGATTAGACTGAGGTTATGGGATTGGGGGAGGCAGACCGCCTGGGCCGACTATTTTAATGCACCGGGGTCTTGCCCACGAGTAGCCAGATTAGTATTTCCTCTTCTTGAGCAGGATTGAGGAGCAGGGAACCACAGAGGCCCAAAACTTGCTTCTGCTTTTATTCCACCCAAAAGATAGGAAAAGGATTGTGTGGAGGAAGCTCCTCATCAAGAATCACTGGGAGCATTGAACAGTGTTACTGTCAAGAGTGTGAAGACAGGGCTTCCCTGGTGGCACAGTGGTTGAGAGTCCGCCTGCTGGTGCAGGGGACGCGGGTTCGTGCCCTGGTCTGGGAGGATCCCACGTGCCGCGGAGCGGCTGGGCCCATGAGCCATGGCCGCTGAGCCTGCACGTCCGGAGCCTGTGCTCCGCAATGGGAGAGGCCACAACAGTGAGAGGCCCGTGTACCGCAAAAAAAAAAAAAAAAGAGTGTGAGGACAGAGGGAAGCCTGAGAAGCAGCTCTTAGTAAAGTCCCTGAGACCTCGGCCAAGGCCCCATGAGAAACAGCTAGGTTCTATATTTTTTGTCACTGAAAAGTTGGGGAGAGTTGGATAAGGAGAAGGATCTTTGAGTTCCTCATCTCAATAATTAGGAATTAATACTGTTGGAAATGGAAAGTCTGATCAGAAGGACAGTCATGGTGTGTGTGTAATAGTGTGTGAGAGTGTGTTAAGTGTGAGAGAGTGTGAGTATGTATGTGAATGTGTATGGTGTGTGTGAGTGTGTGTCTGTGTGTGTGTCTGTGTGTGTGTGTGTGATTGTGGAACTGGAAATGGGTTGGAAATAAGGATTGAGATTTGGTCCTTGGCCTTGCCTGGATGCTAGTCCTAGTTTCATTGTGTTTAATAACTCTACGTCTCAACTTCTTCTACCCATAAGATGAGGATGAGAATACCTGCCCCTACCAACTCCGCAGAGTTACTGTGAAGAAGAAATACACATAAACATGCTTAGGGAAGATGTAAAGTGACATGCACGTGAAGGATGGTATTACCATCAAGCAAGGTGAAAGGAGGAGCCGGCAGTTCTTGGTCAGAGAGCTGAGGAAGAGAGAACAGGGATCGAAAAGGGAATGAGGATCTAGAAACACAAGCTTGATTAAAAACTCAAGTCTAAATTTTGTACTTGAGCCAGTACCGTGAGTTCCAAAGTCGGAAGTGTTCTGTGTGGATCTGACCTGCTGTCTGTCTTCCTAATTGCTGGCCCGAGTTCCATGTCTAACAGCGGCGCTTGCTGCCGAGATACAGTATATTATAGACTTATTAAGGCTGTTAATGATAAGGGCAATCCAGTAGGTAATCTACGATATCCTGATCTATCTCTGTCACCCACCTCTCATCAGGCCATTAAGGTGACAAGCTTCATAGAACACAGTCATCTCCCCTCTGTCAGCCCCTTGGAGCTTTTCTCCCTGGAAGAACTAGGGACTCTCTAGGGCTGAGTCACGTGAAGATATCGCTAAGGAGCTCCTCTCTATCCAGAGTCTGTTCTACTCATGAGACCTGGGCACGTGGGGATTCTCTTTTTTGTGCTCTGCGCCCCTCCCCCAGTATTCCTGCCAAGGCTGGGGATGTGAAATAGGAGCAAAGGAAGCAATGTTTCATCAGTAAGGGACTGGCTAAATAAATGATGGTCCACGCAAACAATTTCTAGAGAGTTACAAGAAAAGAAGGTGGAACTCTTTATTTATGGATGTGCAGTCATCTTCAAGCTCTGTGAGTGCTAGATACAAGGCAGTGAGTATAATGTGGTACCTGGTCACGGTGTGGACCGTTATGGACATCCTTATGGGCCACATTCAGCTCTGCCAGCTAAGCCACCCATAACTGAGAGGGCATTTGGGTCCTCCCTGGTCCACAGGCATTGGGCGAGGTCCTGATTCAACAGGGAGCATCTGGTGGTTTCCGCACATCCTCAGGCTCTTGGGTGCTACAACGCCCTCTCCTTCCCCGGGCCCTGGGTGGGCACGCAGAGTTGGCAGCTGAATTGGGAAGTGTGAGAGAAGGAAGGAAGTAGGCTTTGGGATTTTCACCAGAAGGAGGGACTCAGAACAAACCCTCCGCACTGTTCAAAGGCTGAAACTGGGAACCAGTAGAAGGAAAGTCTTTTCTTCAAAGGCCCAGGTATACAGCACTTTCTTTCACTCTCAGACATTGATTCATCATCCTTAATTTTGGACGGGGACATGCATATCATATATTCTTTCAAACTACAAATCAACTGCCGTCTTTCTCTTCATCGTCTTCCTCTTTAAATCTCCCAGGAAGGAATTATAGTGGCTGGGGACCATCTATTTCCCTGGCACCAAGGCCGAAAGGGGGCCAAGATAACAAAAGTCCCCATTAGAGCAAAGTAATGTTCTCTGCTGAATTGAGACGTGCCTTTCCCATCACCTGGCTCCTTTGATGGTCAAGAAGCTGGGAGCTGTGGACCCAGCTGCTGCCTGGGTGGCCTGAGCGGGGAAGCTGAGGAGAAGTTGCTGGTCAGGAGCCCTCTGAGGGCGGCCAAGTCCATGGTCTGCTGGTGGGCCAGGAGGCTTGACAAGATGAAGGGACTATTTCTTGGTGGCGATAGTAATATTCTCAAATGATAGTAATTTCTAAATGTTGACCACTGCACTGAGCACCTTACAGCAATCCCATGATGCATTGCCGCTCTCCACATTTTACCCACGAGAGACAGTGGCGTGAGCATGCAGGGGACTGGAACTTGTAGAGGTCAGGTTGAACCACTCTTTGCTTGACTCCGCGGTCCTTGTGCTCACTTACTTCTCTAGACCACTGGTTTTCAAACACTTTGGGCTGCAACCTGCAGTAAGAAATGCATTCCACCGCATGACCCACTGTGCACATACATATTTGAAATTAAACATTTGCACAATGCAATACTTACCCTTACTAGTGTGTGATGCATTCTGAGTTTTTAAAAATTCTGTTCTTTTTTTTTTTTTTTTTTTTTAAGGCTAGTTGGACCCACTAAATTGATTTCACAACTCACTGATGGATTGTGAATGCTCAGTTTGTAGATGCCTCCTCTGGGCACCTGTGACAGTGATTTTAACCACAGAGCACTTCTCCTAAAGGCGTGCTTCTCTGACCCTGAGAGCAGTCTGGCATAACTAGGAGAAGAGCGGCTCCTCAGCTTGCTTCTGCCGCATTTGTGTTGGGGAGACTCCAGAGGCCATTATGAGGGGAGGGGGTGAACCAGCAAATCTGGTGGCTAGAATTAAGAGCCGCTTTGGTGTATCCAGCACGGGGTTAGGCTCTGTGGAGATTCGGAACCTGCATGTCCAGGTTCCTGGAAGTTTATAGTCTTCCTCAAGGAGCATCCCCATGTGAAATGACTGAAGAAAAATACCAGACAGAATCCTGAAGGAATCTGAAGGAACACGAAGGCCCTCCACCATCATTTGTCCTCACCCAAGCCTTTCCAAAACCAGAGCCGCAGACCCACGTGAGCTGCCCTTACACTTAAAACATCTTACTTCTCCTTTATCATCTTCCCTCTCCTCCTACCCCCCCCCCTTTTTTTTTTGGCAGTGGCCGCGCAGCTTGCGGGACCTTAGTTCCCCGACCAGGGATCGAACCTGGGGCCCCAGCAGTGAGAACGTGGAGTCCTAACCACTGGACCGCCAGGGAATTCCCTCCTCCTCCTTCTTAATAGACACTACATTTGTAAGATTCAAGACTTCAGAGAGTCCAAAGGGCAGGCTGTTATAGTTCTCCATTCCATCCCTGTCGTTAGCCACCTAATGCCCTATCTGTAGGCAACCAACTTTGCTAGTTTCTTGCGTGTCCTCCCGGAAATAGTCTCGTACCTATAAGCAAGTGTAAATTAATTTTTCTTTTTTAAAAACACAATTTATATTATACTCACTGTCTTGCATCTAGCACTCAGTATATCTTGGAGATCACTGCATATCAATCGATAAAGGGTTACATCTACTTTTTTTTGCAACTGTCTAGAAATTCGTCTTTGGGTGGACCATCAATTATTTAACCAGTCCCCAGTTGATGAAACATGGAGATTGTTTCTAACCTTTTGCCGTGACGAATACGGAGGCAATGAATGGCCTCCTTCCACTTGGTTATGTGTCTAGACATGGTCTAACGACATGGGGCCCACAGGACCTCTACCTACATCTCCACCCTTGCATCCTGCCACTCCCTCCCTTGCTTGCTCTCTTAACTGCAAGTCTATCAGCCACCCTCGCGATTGTTCTCTCCGGCCTCTAGGCCCCTGCATGCTGCTCTTCTTGGAATATGTACTCCCTTCTCCCCTGCCAACACGCAATTCACCTCTTGGGTCAGTTTGAGAAATACTTTCTCAGGGCAGCTCTGCTCATCCTCAAAACACTGTGTAATCAATCACTTGATACTGTACAGAATGGCCCTAAAGTCCTTACACAGGTTGGAATTTTAATAAATTCACTTCTATATGTGATATAAACAATCCTCAAGATAAAGCAGAGAGGGAATGTAATCATCATTAACTACATTAATTACAGAAAGGTTGGCTTTCAGCATATTCATTTGGATATAGCCATTCCTTATAGTAGAGGGTTTATTACCTGGAAAATTAGAGAAAGAAATGAGAACAAATGAATCATTAAAATGTTAATGGAAACCTTGAGTAAGTTCCTTCTCTGTTGCATTTTGTAAATTGTTTACATATTATATACAAGTGAATTTGTTAAAAACTCAAGCTGCACTAGAGCTTTATGGATATCCTAATTAAATTTGTTTTACCGTACTTCGTCTCACATATATGCGCTTTTGTCCACATTTAGCATTTCTGAAATTGGAATATGCCTTACGGTTAATACTGTCTTGCAGTGTTGTGGACCGGGCAGCTGTTGGTGCTGTTATCATTGTCTGAGCGAGCACAGACTTGGTCATGATTGTTCATACTGCCCTCACCTCAGTTGAGTTAGATGTATTATTGATACTATACGTCTTGGCTTTAATTTATATTTAAAATATCTTCGAAAAGATCACACTCTGCTTTGGGACTGAAGCAAGCAGTTTATGCAGAGAGGCAAGGAAACAGAACAGCAGGTTGTCAATTTTATATTAGCAAGGCAACTTTTTATCATTGGAAAGATAATATTAATTTAATGTATTCTTGCAGTGTAACAACTAAATGCTTTACAAGACTGTAATGGGCCGAATTGATTCCCTCCAAAATTCATATGTCGAAGCCCTCCAATGTGTCTGTATTTGGACATAGGGCCTTTAAAGAGGTAACTAAGGTTAAATGAGGTCATAAGGGTAGGGCCCTAATCCAATATGAACAGCAGCCTCATGAGAAGAGGAGGATATACCACGGACACACATGCATAGAGAAAAGGCCATGTGAAGACACAGGAAGAAGATGGTCATCGGCAAGCCAAGGAGAGAGAGAGGCCTCAGGAGAAACCAGCCCTGCTAGAAGCTTGACCTTGGACTTCCAGCCTCCAGAACTGTGAGAAAACAAATTTCTATTGTTTAAGTCACCCAGTCTGTCGTATTTTGTTATGGCAGCCCTAGCAAAGTAACACAAGGACCTAAGTAAGAAAGACTCTCACAAGTAGATGAAGCTATGTTACATTTTGTTACTGACATTAGTGTGGAAGTGTTGTCTATCACAGGGCAAGCACGAAAGCATACAACATCCATTTTGCGTAATGGGTGTCAATGATCTAAAAGAGCCCTGCAGACAGTAGTGGAGCACACTTTTTAAGAAATGCTGTCTCATCCATCATCCATCCATGGGGCCATTTTCAACTCTGAGTTGAAAAGTGATTCAGAAGAGTTGGATTCTGAATAAGAAGTTTTAGGAACATTGTAACAATTTATCTTGATTATATTTCCCTTTTTGTCTGCATAAGAGCAACAACAACAAAAATCTATCTGAATGATTCTAAAAGTCTTCCAGTAAGTCTAAATGTTCCAAGTGATACTAAAGGGTTATATTTAATTGGCAGTGATTTTTTTTTTCCCCTAGTGGTACATGAAATATTGGAGTGTCACAAAGTCTGTGACATCCTGGATTTGAGGAAATATGCTGTATTAGTTTGCTCGGACTGCCATAACAAAAATGCCACAGACTGGGTGGCTTAAACAACAAGAGATTTATTTTTTCACAGTTCTGGAGGCTAGAAGTCTATGATCAAGGTCGCAGGAAATTTAGTTTCTGGTCCTTCTTACTGTGTCTTCACGTGGCCTTTCCTCTGTGCCCGAGCAGGGAAGAAAAACTCTCTCTTCCTCTTCTTACAAAGTTGCAGCTTAGGGCCCCACCTTTATGACTTCATTTAACCATACTTACCTCTTCCAAGGCCCTATCTCCAAACATTTGGGGTTAAGAATTCAACATATGAATCTTGGGGAACACAATTCAGTCCATAACACGTGGTGATATGTATTTATTTGGTGCAAGTCTCTCCTGCCAATCAAAAGATCTTCTTTGCTTGTTAGTTCCATGGTGACATTCAGATAGATGTTTTTCCTTGATCACCATTGTACCCCCAGCATCTGGCACATAGTCTGACACTCAGTAAATGCCCCGTGAATGTTTGTGGCCTCACTGAAAACTTTCTGTGGTCCTCTCTAAGAACTGGGCATGTTTCTGCTTTGGGAAGGAAGACCAGAGGTCTCCCATACATGCTTCAGACACTGGCGTCAAGACCAGCTCCTGTGGGTCGTCATTGCTAATTGTGAATTACAGTGAGCACTAGAACATCAGAGCTTGGCAACCTCAGAAATCGAGCCAAATCCTCTCAAATCACAGGTGAGGAAACTGAGCAAAATCCTTACCCAAAGCTAGTTAGAGGCTGGGCAGGGTGGGAGCTCAGGACTCCTCTGCAATGCCCTTTCCACCTCCTGACTCTGGTCATCAGCCTGAAAATTCACAAATGTCCTATGAAACTGGGTCCCTTGGCCCTAAGACTGTTGCAGTTTGATGTGTGGGAGCCAGGGAATTTGTCATTGGAAAACTGCATGCAGTTTTCTCACTTTTTTTTTAGCTGAAGATGAAAACTTTAATATAATATTCGGGAAGATTAGTCTTTTGTTCCACAAGACCCCATGAGTGGCTCCTTTGGTTATGTGGAGCATCACCCACCCATGCTGGGGAAACTGGGCAGGGGGTGGGGGGGTTGGAGGCAGTGTTGACTTAATGCCGATATAAAGCCTGAAAAGATAAATGGTCTTTTTTTTTTTTTTTTTAAAGATTTTTTGTTTGGATATGGATCGTTTTTTAAAGCCTTTATTGAATTTGTTACAATAGTGCTTCTGTTTTATGTTTTTGGATTTTTGGCCCCGAGGCATGTGGGATCTTAGCTCCCCGACCAGGGATCGAACCCGCACCCCCTGCATTGGGATCTTAGCTCCCTGACCAGGGATCGAACCCGCACCCCCTGCATTGGAAGGTGGAGTCTTAACCACTGGACCGCCTGGGAAGTCCCAATAAATGTTCATTTTTAGGAACATTTTACTGTTGGCGATTGGGGTGTAGGATTCGAGGGGCAGCAGCTGCTGAGAGCGGAGGCTGAAGGGCAACATTTTATCTTACTTTACCTGAGTTCTTGTGTTTTCTTATACAAGTAAATGGTGTTAGAGTCTGTGTAGTTGTGATGGTGAGGAGCTAGGGGAGTTGAGGCTTGTTTTCAGGAAAATGGAACAGAGAGGAGAAGACTCAGGGGCATGAGGTTTGAGCTTCACCTCGGGTTGGAAATGGAAACTGAGGCACAGGCTACCCTTCTATAGAAAATGGACACAACAGGCCTCAGGGGCAGAAGACTGGTCACCGCTGGTTCAGAAGGGGGAGACTGCTCTGGGTGCCCAGGATTGGAGATTGGGTCTCAGCATAGAGGCTCTATTCTGGGTTTACCGACCTCAGTGTAACGTCCGGGGTCCCCAGGACAGGGCCACGTGCTGCCCTCAGTTCTGATCTCACCATCCCTGGAGGTGAACTTTGATGTGGACCTGGATGCAGCAAGGTTGCTGCCGGGGAGGCCAACCCCATAGAACACGCGGGAGGGGTTCTCAGCAGAACCTGGAAGGACGGGACGCAGAGATGTGATTCCTGAGGACCTTAGGATGCCTGGCAACTTGGGAGAGATGAGATGACCTGCTTGTTAAGCAGGCGGGGCTCAGACTGCTATTTGTGCACTGAATGTCAATGAGCATTTGTCCGCCTGGGCTGAGATATTCCAGTTACAGACACCAGAGCATCTCTTGTTCCCTCTTAGCTCAAAATGCTTCCCTCACATCATTCTTCTTTTGTATGATTTTTACCCAGATTGTTTTAGTTAATCTCCAACTGTCCCAGGCCTAGACTTGCTATGATGAGTGTGATCTGCTTGTGACACCATGGGGCAGGCAGGAAGGGGGCCAGGGCTGTGCCTGGCATGAGAGCTCCCCCCGATCGAGGGCCAGACATGGGGGAACCGAGATGCAGTCTCTACCAAGTTTGGGGCCCGTCACTCAGGCAGCACTGCCGTGGATGACAGTGGAGCCCAGCTGGCCATGGGGGCTCCGGGCAGACTCCAGGACCAGAGGAGGCCAGGGGAACCCCTGCTTCGTATCCAGTCTGGGATTGAGGAGTAGGGACCAACATAGAAACTATAGTGAAAGAAACAAGACAGAGGCACTGTAAGCTTCCGGGGATTGGCTTGGGATCTGGGTAGGGGGTAGTGGGGGGAGCCCCTGTACTCAGCCTATAGGAGAGGGGAAGACAGAGGCAGGGGAATTGAGGGCAGGCCTGGCACTCATGGTTTTGGGGAGTCCTTTTCTATTTCTGTGTATTTGCTTGCTTAGGTATTTGCGGCTAGAGTAATCACAACATAGCAGGGGTCGGGAAACTGAGGTACAGGCCAGGCAGGTGCTAATTCTGCCAAGGGTTTCTCACAGGCTTGGAAGGTAAGCCTGGCCTCTGTTTGTGGCCTTCCAGAATCTTCTTAGGCAGAAGCAGGAGTGGAGGGTGAGAGGCAGCTGAAGCACGTCTGGGGGCACCTCTGCTAATTTTCTCCTCCCAGTTAAAGGGCACTTCCAGGGTCTCAGAACTCTGTGTGGCCTTCCCCTTGTGCATGGTGTGGAAAATTGCATTCTCGTGTGCTCAAGGCGGCCGAGGAGGGCATGGTTTGTGTGAGGCCCTGTTCACGTCTCTTTGTCTGTTTCTCCGTGACAGCTGCAGCCTCAGAGCCCACACTTCAATTATGTACTCAGCAGGTGAGGGGTGCTTGGACAGGGGCCATCACGTCGAGATCAGGAGGTAATTCATCCTTTTTACACACCTGCAGGCTGAGGGAGGATAGTGCATACAGAGTGTGGCCTTGGCCTGAGAGCAGGAGAGAAAAGAGGGAGGGAGAGGATAGAGAAAGAGGACAGAAAGGAGAGAGAGAGAAGAGAGAGGAGAGAAACAACAGGGAAACTAAGAGTCAGGGGAATGATCAAAGGGCTCTTAGGGGGCTTCCCTGGGGGTGCAGTGGTTGAGAGTCCGCCTGCCGATGCAGGGGACACGGGTTTGTGCCCCGGTCTGAGAAGATCCCACATGCCGCGGAGCGGCTGGGCCCGTGAGCCATGGCCGCTGAGCCTGCGCGTCCGGAGCCTGTGCTCCGCAACGGGAGAGGCCACAAAAGGGAGAGGCCCCCGGACCCCAAAAAAAAAAAAAAAAAAAAAAGGCTCTTAGGGCAGGGACTTGTCGAACATCTATCTCTGTATTCTCTCTTGTTCATCCCTGTCATTCTGGGCATTTCCACAAAGGACTGTTTGTGCATCAGACAGTACCAAGAAGGCTTGGGGCGACTGCTTCCTGGGACGGTGGAAGTCCGCGTTGGGGCTGCTGAATGGAGCGGAATTCTTCCCACCTCACCACCAGCGCCATCCTTTGGGTTCAGCTGGCTATGGTTTTTGTAACCTTCTTCAAATACCAGAGGTGAGGGCTGGCTTGGCTGCCCCCAAGCGAGACCTGAACGATTCAACACCCAAGGCCAGTTGCATTTTAGGAAGAGACTGAGTCACAAGATGCGACTAGGCTGAGAAGTCTGTTCTCTGCTCAGAGAAGGCCACCTCACCGGGGTGCAGTGGGGGACGGACGTGGGTGGCAGCCGTGGGAAATCTGACCCTCTCAGGCTTGAAGTCATCCAGGAGGGCAGCAGGCAGAGCAGGAATTTGGCAGGTGAGCTGCTGCTGCTTCCTGCGCTGCGGTAGCCTTGCGTTGGAGCCCAGGTGCACCAGGGTGCTTGGACATTTGCACAGCGACTGTGGGTTGGAAGCAAGGGTGTGGGACCACTGGCTGCAGAGTTCTGTGGTGATTGTTTGGTAGGGTCACTAAAGCTCACAGGTTCCTGGAAAAGTCATTCCCCAGAGGCTCCACGTCTAGAACACCAGACTCTCGGGGGACCTCTCCCAACCCATGGAGCCAGGAGTCCAGGCTGCCAGCACTTCAGCTCCCCTCCCCGACTTCAGGTGGCCCCTTCTCTCCTCTGCCCCAGGCCTGTTTCTCCTGGGCCCCCAGTTCCCAGGCCCCTGCCCTCACAGAAGACTCTCGGCTTACAGCTCCAGGGGAACCTTTCAGAAGAGCTCCCCGGCTTTCCGGCTCCGAAGCCCAGTGTGTTTGGAGTTCTTGTGCAAAGCTGAGCCAACTTGGGCCTTAGATCTAAGGCTCTGAGCTAGAGGAGTTTGCCGCCCTCATTTCCCATCCTTATCGCAGAGATGGTGGCTGCTTCTCCTCCCCACACCCCCTGACCTTTGCTCATCAGAGCTCTGCACCCCGAGTTCTGGTGAAAAGGCTGCTCCAGACAGAACCTTGGAGCCCCCTTCTCCCTCCCCCAGGCTCCTGGCAGAGTTGCATTCCATCCTCGCGGCCTGCAGATGAATACATGCCATTCTTCTCAGCTGTGACAGGGCGAGAGAGACTCAGGGACGTATACACACTAACAAACGTAAGGTAGATAGCTAGTAGGAAGCAGCCGCATGGCACAGGGATATCGGCTCCGTGCTTTGTGACTGCCTGGAGGGGTGGGATAGGGAGGGTGGGAGGGAGGGAGACGCAAGAGGGAAGAGATATGGGAACATATGTATATGTATAACTGATTCACTTTGTTATAAAGAAGAAACTAACACACTATTGTAAAGCAATTATACCCCAATAAAGATGTTTAAAAAAAAAAAAAGTTGCCAGAAACAGGCATTCAGCGACTCTTCATTTACCTATTTCAAGTTCAATAACCTGGCACTCAGAAAATTCTTGTGCTGTCAGATGGAAGTGCTGGAGGCTACGGATGCTGTTGCTGTGGTTTGGTGTTGCGGCTTCCTGAGCTGGTGGAGGATTTGGGGCCATCCTGGGGTGAGGTGCAGCTCAGGGGGGTCAGAAAGAGCCAGTCCTGAGGAATGGTCTAGGCATCCCTTCTTCCTCGGTCCTCCATGCATGCTTTCTTAGCAATGTCAACACATGTTGTTTTCGTCTCTTTCCAGTTGCTGGGGACACACTGCACCATGTGTTCCAGCTCTTGGTTGTCTTGAATCCAGCACTCTATCTTGTCTTATGATGCTTCATGCCTGGGGTGGGGCATCTCTCCAGCTAATTTACCAGCTCCTGACACAGGGACCATCTGGTTCTATGTACACGAATATATGGTTCAAAAAGCCTATTTTAACTTCCTGTTCCGCACCATGCACTGTGTTGGCATCAAGGGTGCAGAGGTAGGTATGATATGACCTCCATCCCCAAAGGGCAGACGTGATTTCTGAGAAGCAGAGTGACCCCCATGATGGAGCCATGCACACACATCCACGGGGCCCAGACTAGGCACGAGGTGATGGCCAGGGAGGATCCCTTGAGAAGCTGAGACGTCAGTGAGGTCTTAAAGGGTGAATAGGAATTTGGGGGCAGTCCGGCTAGGCAATCCAGCTAGAACATCCTGAACAAAGGCTCAACTGACTTGTCTGGCAATCTAGAGGGAAGTCTGTATGCCTGAAGTACTGAGTATGAGTTAGGAAGTGGCATAGGATGGCATGGATGAGTTTGTGTGTCTGTGTGAGTGTGTCTGTGTGTTGGGGCCCTGTTGCTGTGTGGGGATGGAATTGCTGTGTGTGCTATTCTCGGAAGTTCTGACTTGATTCTGTTGGTGGCAAATGAGAAGATATTGAAGGGAGGGATGAAGACAGGCAATGCTGCGGTCAGTTTTGCATTTCGGAAAGCCTGGTCTGGAGGAAGACGGGTGGGGATACTGGGAAAGGCTGTTGCCATGGGTGACCAAAGAAATGATGAGCTTGAGCCAGGGAAGCCTCTAGAAAAATGTGAAAAATACTTACCGGGTGAAATTATTAGGACCAGAACCTCACCTTTAGTGACTCGGTTACAGAATGAGTACTTGTTGATGGCAATCTCGAGCCGAGGAGGGAATAATACGCACAGGATGAGGACATCCAGGCCCGCTGTTTCTCAACCACCATGAGCAAATCGTGTTTGTCCTCCTCTGTTTGGGACGATTAGCTGCCCCTGCCGTCCACTCAGAACACTGGCTGCCTTGATTTGGTTCCTCTCTCTCCATATCCTCGCCCACCTCCCCAGCACACTGGCTTTTCTTGGCCCAGGGGCGCTTGGGCTTGAAGGGAGCGTGGAAAGTCTGGGTAGGATGGAGGGAGCCTTGAACTGGACCAGGGACAGGCTTTCCTTCCTGTAATGTTCCCAGGCTTGAAGCTGAGGGTCTGTGTCCCCCATCAAGGCCCCGCACCAGGTGGGCCTGGACACTCGGCTCAGGGTCCTGAGGCAGTGGAGTTCCAGTGGCTGGTCCCGGGCTCCACGTGCTGTAGAAGGGTCGCTGCGGTCCCTGGTAGTTTCCCCTGGTCTTCCTCAAAAATGGAGACAGCAAGGGGGATGTGGCATTTTTTATAAGTCTAATTTTATTTGGTTTAGATTTTTGCTTTTATCCTGTGATTATGTTCTTCCCATTTTATGGTATTTAAAAATGAAATGATAGTGATAATAGGATTTATTTTTAATGTGCTTATTTGGCAAAATATGAAGTTGGCAATCTTGTGTTGGTCTACCCTCCCCCAAATTATTTTGAAATTTTCTTGGCACGTGAAAAGCCAGAGTCTGGGAGCTGAGGAGACAGATGCTACGTCGCTCCTTTCGGAGCTAGTATAGTGGGTAGGAGCCTGACGGGGCTTGGGATACTCCATCCCCAGTTCGGCACCGTGGCACAGTGAACATTTCAAGCTGAAGGAATTTGAGAAACAACAGGTGCAGGAAGGACTTTATGTCCTCCCCCGAAGCAGGTCATAGACCCTCACGTAAGAGGTACCCTCCCTATATCTGTAGTACAGGGAGCATCCTTATCTCCAAAGACAGAGGGATGCCAAGAAGAATCCGAATGAGCAGGCCTCGCTGAGTCTCCCCGGTTTCCTACTCTCAGCTCACACCCTTTATCCTATCACATCTTCCCATGACTTCCTTCTCTTCATCAAACCTAGCATGAAAACACTGAGGCTTAACCACTTCTTTGGGGCTTTATTTCCCTATGAAGTTTCCCATGTCATGTAACATTTATATTAAATATACTTATATGCATTTCTCTTGTTCATCTGTCTTGTTACAGAGACCCAGTTATGATCCTGAGTTGGGTAGAGGAGAGAGGGAGATTTTTTCTCCCCTACACACCTAACTCTGGAACCAGACAGTCTAGGCTCACACAAGGCTCCTACATTTACTAGCTATGTGACCTCTGGGCTTTAAGTTCCTGATCTGTGAAATGGGAGTCATATAGTACCTACCTTCTCAGGTCGTACGGATTAAATGAATTCATATGTTCTCTGTTATTATTACTTCTACAGATTTCCATTAAAGATATGATTTCCTTGTCCACCAAGGACTTTAATTCCAGAAATTCTACCCAGGAGACTTGGAACGTTTTTCCCCAGCTGATTAATCCAATCTCTCTCATACTCCTTTGCCATTTAGGGCTTTGATGAAAGGAAGGGGTGAAAAGAAAAAGAGATGGAAAGGAGAAAAAGGCGAGAGGGTGATCTGGAGCTATTTGCATGGACTTAAAGTTATGGGACCAACAGAAAAACCTCTTTGAAAGAGAGGTGATATCAATCAGTTTGGTGATATCAATCAAAACCATTTTCTTCCCATTTCACCCAGCAATTCACATCTTGGAAATTATCCTATGGATAAACTTACACATATGCTTAAAGATATACGAACAAGTACACTTATTGAATCTTTTTTTTTTTTTTGCTGTACGCGGGCCCCTCACTGCTGCGGCCCCCTCTGTTGCGGAGCACAGGCCCCGGACGCGCAGGATCAGCGGCCATGGCTCACGGGCCCAGCCGCTCCGCGGCATGTGGGATCTTCCCGGACCGGGGCACGAACCCGTGTCCCCCGCATCGGCAGGTGAACTCCCAACCACTGCGCCACCAGGGAAGCCCTGAATCATTTTTTTTTACAGTAGCAAAATACTGGAAACGAATGTCCATCAAAAGTTCTCATTAAAATATTGGACATCGATGTGGTATGAGGTCCTGCAACTTAACAGTAATGAGGCATGTCTGTATGGTGATATGGAACAGTCTCCAAGGTAATTAAGTTAAAACATAAAAGGAAAGGAAACAGAGGATAAGAAGAGGATGATTTGTGTGCTGACATTTCCTTTTGTCTTTTATGGGAAAATATATACATATATTCTTGTCCATGCAAAAACTATCTCTGGAAGGATTCCCAAGAAACTGGTATTACTCGCTGCCTCTGGCGAAAAAGAAGGAATTTGGGAGAACCAAACGCAGGAATCTTACTTTCCACTGTTTTTATTTTTCATTTTATTTGATTTTTTACCATGTGCATATATGACACTTAAAATAATACCAAAACACTATTAAAAATAAAATAAAAAAATAAAGTTATGGGACCAAAATAAAAGACTCAGAAAGGAGAACCAAAAGGAGAGGAAATAGCTGCTTTCTCTTCCTAGAAGCTGTTTAGCACCCTTTTTTTTTGGTACCCCCAGACCTGACTCTTGGCTGTATTGCAGAGTTGAAAACGTCTCTATTAACTCCAGCATGAATTCTTCCCCCCTCAGTGACCTCTAATGTCTCTTCTTGCTCCTAGAAAATAGGTAGCTGCTTGTACATCTAGTCATTCTAGTATGTTACAGACCCCTTGTGGCACCCCTCCCAGGGCCCTTTGTGTGGTGAGAGGACAGGGATGCAGGGGAAGAATTTCTGACTTCGCAGGAGATTGCTTAAGTGAGCAGACTATCCCTGCAGTGCTTAAAAGTTGAAGGGTCTGTCCATGTCCCTCAGTGGAAGACCAGCCCTGCTTCCCAGAATATAGCTTCTGGCATTGGCTCGGCCATGTTGCATAGATTTCATCTTACCAGGAGCTATGAGGAGGGGTGAGTGAGGGACATGAGTGCTGAGAGCATGGGACAGGGAGAGGTTCGGTGGAGTTATATGTCAGAGTAAAGATACCTCACTGACACGGCTCATCCAGGGACACAGCTACCCTGAGACCTCAGGGCACAATATCAGATATAAGAACATTTGGAAAAGCTCCCAGCCTGGGGTACCACCCAGAGCATACACACTAGACTGTGTTCATTCCTCCGTCTAGAATTTTGCTGAGCTAAATGGTCTTCTTCATATGCCATATGCCCTTCTCCCCGTCCAAATGATACTCTTCCTTCAAGATCATTCAGTTCAGTTCATTCATCAAACGCTTGTCAAGTACCTTCTAAGAGCCAGATACTGTGCTACTGTGCTGGGTACTGGGGACATAGTAAGAATAAGGGCTGGGCCTCTGAAATTGAGGTCTGTGTCTCATGGATACACAAAGCCATGAGGTAAATATGATGTCTTCCCAAAGCATCAGTTTTACTTGAAGATTGGGGAAAGTAAAGTAAAGCCATTTAAATGCCAATACTTTAAAAAAATTATTATATTAAAACAAACAGATCTATTATGGAACAGGGGCAAATTTTGCATATATTTAAAAAATAAAATGAGATTTCAAAGTAATTGCATGTAAGTGATTGACTTCTTTGGACCACATCCCAGAAACTTGGGAGTTCACATGTTAATTCTCTTCTGCCAATATGAATGCATTGACTGAAAAGTTTCAGATTCCTTACTGCATGTCATGGGGAGAGATTGAAGGGTTTTATGGAAGAGTCAAAATAAAGATTGCAGTTTATTTTACTTTATTTTTTATTGAAGTACAGTTGATTTACAATGTTGTGTTAGTTTCTGGTGTACAGCAAAGTGATTCAGTTATATATATATATAATATATATATATTTATAATATACATATACTCTTTTTCATATTCTTTTCCATTATGGTCTATTACAGGATATTGAATATAGTTCCCTGTGCTATACAGTAGGACCTTGTTGTTTATCTATTTTATATATAGTAGTTTGTATCTGCTAATCCCAAACTCCTAATTTGGGATTAGGAGTAACCGTAAATTTGTATTCTATGTCTGTGAGTCTGTTTCTGCTTTGTCAGTAAGTTCATTTGTGTCATATTTTAGATTCCAAATATAAGTGATATCATATTGTATTTGTCTTTCTCTTCCTGACTACTTCACTTAGTATGATAATCTCTAGGTCCATCCATGTTGATGCAAATGGCAGTATTTCATTCTTCTTTATGTCTGGGTAGTATTCCATGGTATATATATACCACATCTTCTTTATCTATTCATTTGTCGATGGACATTTAGGTTACTTCTACGTCTTGACTATTGTAGATAGTGCTGCAATGAACATTGCAGTGCATGTATCTTTTTGAATTAGACTTTCCTCTGGATATATGCCCAGGAGTAGGATTGCTGTATCATATGGCAAATGTTGCAGTTTAGAAATGTCACTTTCAAGGAAAGAGAGGTATACTTACAGGTCAGACACTTGCATTTATTTCTACTCCCTCCCATCACAGAGTTCACATTCTCCCCACCCTCCCTCCATTCCCATCCCTGGCTTCCTCAGGCACCCGGAAGAAAGGCCATGTTAGGAGACACAATGAGAAGGCAGCCATGTGCAAGCCAGGAAGTGAAGTTTCACCAAGAACCATGATCTGGGACTTCCAGCCTTCAGAACTGTCAGAAAATATATTTATATTGTTTACACCATCCAGTCTGTTATGGCAACCTGAGCTGACTAACACACACTGAGGCACATCATGAATTTTCAAAATGCCATAGAAAAACAGCCTAAAACCTGAGAGAGACAGAGAGTAAGAGGAGAGAGAGGGAGAGAGGAGAGAATATAAAAGAGCAGGAGTCAACATGGTGGGGTCTTCTCATCGACAGTATAAGAAGTTAGAAGACCATAGGGCCGTGACTTCAGAGTTCTGAGGGAAATTGTTTTCGAAACAAGAATTCTATACATAGCCAAACTACCTCTAGTATGAGGACATGTGATGGTTAATTTTATGTGTTAACTTGACTGAGCTAAGGGTGCCTAGATAGTTGGTAAAGCATTGCTTCTGGGTGTGTATGTGAGGGTGTTTCCAGAAGAGATTAGAATTTGAATCCGTAAACTGAGTAAAGAAGATTGCCCTCACCAATGCAGGTGGGCATCATCCCATCCATTGGGCAAGGTAAAGGAAGGGTGAATTTGCTCTCTTTCTTGAGCTGGAACATACATCTATTCCTGCCCTCAGACACCAGCATTTCTGGTTCTTGGGCTTTCAGGTTTGGACTGGAATTACACCACCAGCTTCCCTGGGCCCCCAGCTTGCAGATAGCAGATCATGGGATTTCTCAGCTGCCATAATCATGCAAGTCAATCTTTCATTTTATATATATATATATAATATGTATGTGTGTGTATATATATATCCTATTGGTTCTGTTTCTCTGGAGAACCCTGAGTAATATAAGATAGAATAAATTTTTAGAAATGCAAGTCTTAGAAAATTATCTCATGTGTACCCTTTATCAGGAAGCTGTTAGAAAAAGTATTCCATAAAGATGAGGGGTAATTGAGCAGGATTACAGAGTTTCAGTCCATATTAGAAAAAGAGAAGGGAGAATTTCAAGAGGGAAATCTCCTAGAAGAAAAATACTAAATGGATTGATTATCAGATATCTTTAAAGATATCCAGAAGAGATATTCTGGTAGAGAGTTTGGAGAGAAATTAGTGAGGAGTACATAAGAAACTAAGCAAACAAGAAGACATGGCAATTATTTATTCAAGGAAAAACAAAAAACCTGTACAGGAAAATAAATGTAATCATAGTATACTACATGGATCAGTTTTGAATAATATTATAGTGTAAAAACAACAAAAGCAATGAAAATTGTGATATGACAATCTTGGTAGAATGAAGACTGGAAAAGTGTGTGCGTGAAATATGTGTGTGTGTGTGCGCGCGCACGCGTGCATGCATAAAAGACCTAAACCCTCATCTTCCATGGTAGGAAGTCAGTAAATATCTAAAAGTCAAAATCATCAACAAATAGAAGCATAAGCAGGTTATTTAGAATATAAAAGTAGGGACTTCCCTGCCTGCCAATGCAGGGGACACGGGTTAGAGCTCTGGTCGAGGAAGATCCCACATGCCACAGAGCAACCAAGCCCGTGTGCCACAACTACTGAGCCTGCACTGTAGAGCCTGTGAGCCACAACTACTGAGCCTGTGTGCCACAACTACTGAAGCCCACGTGCCTAGAACCCGTGCTCCGCAACAAGAGAAGCCACCGCAATGAGAAGCCCACACACTGCAATGAAGAGTAGTGCCTGCTCGCCACAACTAGAGAAAGCCCGCGCCCAGCAATGAAGACCCAATGCAGCCAAAAATTAATTAATTAATTAATTATTTTTTAAAAAATGTAAATACCAGAAGGTGATGGTGCTGGGTGGGGAAAGGGAATATCATTCTTCATTATAAGCCTTGAGTAACATTTGATTTTGTAAACTTTGTAGTGCTTTGATAAAATTAAAGTTAAATTTAAAAAGTCAGAAATACCACTTCTCTAGGAGGTGGGTCAAAAAGGATCTTGCTGTGATTTATGTCATAGAGTGTTCTGCCTATGTTTCCTCTAAGAGTTGTATAGTGTCTGACCTTACATTTAGGTCTTTATTCCATTTTGAGCTTATTTTTGTGTATGGTGTTAGGGAGTGTTCTAATTTCATTCTTTAACATGTAGCTGTCCAGTTTTCCCAGCACCACTTATTGAAGAGGCTGTCTTTTCTCCATTGTATATTCTTGCCTTCTTTATCAAAAATAAAGTGACCATATGAGTATGGGTTTATCTCTGGGCTTTCTATCCTGTTCCATTGATCTGTTTTTCTGTTTTTGTGCCAGTACCATACTGTCTTGATTACTGTAGCTTTGTAGTATAGTCTGAAGTCAGGGAGCCTGATTCCTCCAGCTCCGTTTTTCTTTCTCAAGATTGCTTTGGCTATTCGGGGTCTTTTGTGTTTCCATACAAATTGTGAAATTTTTTGTTCTACTTCTGTGAAAAATGCCGTTCTAAGAAACGGAAATGAAAACAAAAATAAACAAATGGGACCTAATGAAACTTAAAAGCTTTTGCACAGCAAAGGAAACCATAAACAAGATGAAAAGACAACCCTCAGAATGGGAGAAAATATTTGCAAATGAAGTAACTGACAAAGGATTAATCTCCAAAATTTACAAGCAGCTCAATATCAGAAAAAGAAACAACCCAGTCCAAAAATGGGCAGAAGACCTAGACATTTCTCCAAAG
Organism: Aethalodelphis obliquidens; assembly: GCF_003676395.1. NCBI lineage: Eukaryota > Metazoa > Chordata > Mammalia > Artiodactyla > Delphinidae > Aethalodelphis > Aethalodelphis obliquidens. The sequence continues at coordinate 20,042,893 of NW_020837949.1, forward strand.
AAGATATACAGATTGCCAACAAACACATGAAAGAATGCTCAACGTCACTAATCATTAGAGAAATGCAAATCAAAACTACAATGAGGTATCACCTCACACCAGTCAGAATGGCCGTCGTCAAAAAATCTACAGACAATAAATGCTGGAGAGGGTGTGGAGAAAAGGGAACCTTTTTGCACTGTTGGTGGGAATGTAAATTGATACAGCCACTATGGAAAACAGTATGGAGATTCCTTAAAAAACTAAAAATAGAACTACCATACGACCCAGCAATCCCACTACTGGCATATACCCTGAGAAAACCATAATTCAAAAAGAGTCATGTACCACAATGTTCATTGCAGCACTATTTACAGTAGCCAGGCCATGGAAGCAACCTAAGTGTCCATCAACAGATGAATGGATAAAGAAGATGTGGCATATATATACAACGGAATATTACTCATCCATAAAAAGAAACGAAATTGAGTTATTTGTAGTGAGGTGGATGGACCTAGAGTCTGTCATACAGAGTGAAGTAAGAAAGTGAAAAACAAATACCGTGTTCTAACACATCTAAAAAACAAAAAAATGGTTCTGAAGAACCTGGGGCAGGACAGGAATAAAGACACAGACATAGAGCATGGACTTGAGGACAAGGGGAGGGGGAAGGGTAAGCTGGGACGAAGTAAGAGAGTGGTAGGGACATATATACGCTACCAAATGTAAAATAGATAGCTAGTGGGAAGCAGCCGCATAGCACAGGGAGATCAGCTCGGTGCTTTGTGACCACCTGGAGGGGTGGGATAGGGAGGGTTAGAGGGAGACACAAGAGGGAGGAGATGTGGGGATATATGTATATGTGTAGCAGATTTAATTTGTTATACAGCAGAAACTAACACACCATTGTGAAGCAATTATACTCCAATAAAGATGTTAAAAAAAAAAGAAATATCACTTTTGTAGATATTCGGAGATGAGATTGGTGAAGGATTAAGTGGAAGCAGAGAAGGTAGTCGGGAGCCAGTGCAATTATCTGAGCATGCAGGGCGTTTATTGAGGAGGACCCTTGGGATCGGCACCTGTGGAAGGGAGGGGCCAGAAGTGGGAATGGGCAGAGGAAAATGTCCTTCTGCGATGCAGGCCCAACAACAGCCTCAGCTGACCGTGTGGGGAGCTCTGGAGCTAGAATAGCTCTTCAGATCTGTCCTGGGTTGGGCTCTGATAGGTGAGCCTTGGATAAGACAGCTCTCTGCAGCTGAAGCACCTCCTGTGGGCTGGGCACCACCAGCATTTCCCAGAGCTGGGGCTGAAAGACCTTCACAGAAGGAGAATCTAGACTGCACGTGACAATGTCCACTCCTTACGTTGCTACTGGAGATAAGCAATGACGAAGGCTCAGCTAGGTTGTGGCAGTGGAAATATGGAGGAGGGAACAGATTTCAGCGGTAATTAGGAGACAAAACCTACGTGACATGCGGATAGATTGGCTATGGTGAGTGAAACGAAGGAGAAGTGAATTAGGACCATCTGGTATACCACCAGGTTTCTTGCTGGGTAGATTGTGATGGTGACTGGATTCACAAAGACAGGGCCTCTTATGTAAGAGAAAAGATGATACATTCAGTTTGGGATAAGCTGATTAGGAGGCCTGTGGGGGAGAAGGCCTCCTTGAAGCTTCTGCATCAGCTCACCCAGATCTCTTCTCTTAATTACAGATGACTTTTATTTTCTGACCTCCACAATCAAACCCTGAATTATATTTCCTACTAGAAGGTCAACCTTCTAATACAAAGGTATTTTTGTATTTTTGTCTATATCCCAGTACCTAGAGCAGACCCTGGTATTGAGTATGCAACACATATAGATATTTGCTGTTGATCCAGTGTACCGTTCCTATGATTGCCTCTTTGTGTCTGGCCATCTCAATGAGAGTTCAAGTCTTTTGCTGCCTAACATCACAAATTATTTAACTTCTATACACCCCACAGGACCCAGCGTAGTGCTGGGCCCCAAGAACACACATGCCAAATGCAACTGATTGATGAGCAGCCAGGGGGTCTCAGGTCTCTGTTTAGGACTCCACACCCCCCACTCTGCCTCCCAACCTGTTCCCACCTTTTGTGATGTTCTCTCTGGTGCTTGGATATAACAGATGCTCTGCGGTATCCACGTGAATGGCGTGAAAAGATGGTGTCCAGAGAGGGGCGAAAATCCATTTAAAATATCGTAGAGTTAGCCAGTTTTGTTGGAGATGAGCTCAGATTGTGTGCATTAGCAGGACAGGGAGGTGGTTTTTTTAGGGCCACAAAAATTGGAAAGGTAGAGTTGTACCCCCTGATCAACGTAACTCTGCGTCTTCAAGCTTTAGTCTTGTCCTGGGATGGCGGGAAGGCAGAAGGGGAGGTCTTTTATTATGTGGTCGTATAACCCTCAACCCAGGGAAGCTTGATTAAGCGCCCTCCGCTTCTCCCGGGCGTCAATCATTGGTCTGTACCCCATCAGGGAGGTTTATAAGTTCTTGCAAGTTGCCTAGCCCTCACTTGTGAGACGGAAAAAGTCAATAGAGAAGGAACCTGAAGAACAAAAGAAGGAAGGATCTTAAAGGCCAAAAACACTGCTTTATGGTCAGACCTCAGTTTTCTGCAGGTGAAAATGCATTCATAGCATTGGCCATTCTTGGGAAGGAGTTATTTTACCTGTTTCATACAAGGAGAATAAACTGAGTGACCTAGAAGTAGAAGAAGGTCCCCTGGCTTGGGCAGTTTGTTCCTCTCCTACTCGGACCCCTCATTATGCATGCTTACTGCTCATGCTTGCTCGTGGAGTGACTTAGAGGTAGGTGAACGTCTCAGGGTTTACGGTGAAGGTGATTCTAAGAGTAGTGGACAGGCTGTGGAGAGCTTCAGTAGAGTAGCCCTCAACGATTTGCTGGGGGGGACTGGTGTTTAATCTTTACATCACTAAACACCAGATCGGCAACCTGTGAGTTATCTGGCCCAAGTTCATGACTTATACCAGGACATAAGAATTGTAGCTTCCAGTCTCATGCATCCTTTACCAAGATTGAATAACTCTCAGATGCGACTTGCCATGTGAAGTAAGGCTTGGAGTTTGAATTGGTTTCCAGGTCATGCAACCAAATCTGTATCCCACGTTCTTCATGCCCCTGGGGAGCCCTGGTATGAACATTTAGGACGACTATTTGGTGTGGGGTCTGTGATCTGTGCTCGTGGGGCAAGCATTGCCTTTCTCGGTGTAAAGAGACAGAAGCTGCAGCCATGTGAGCTAATCAGCGGGCTTTGCTTATGGTCAGGGACTGGAATCTTTACATGCTTTGCATATTGCTGTGATCCTAATGACTACTCCACCAGCATCACCACCAGCGGTTACTGCCATTATGGTGGGAGCATCTAAGAATCTCAGCAGTGAGGTAGTAGAAAGAGCATTGGCACTTGGAGCCTGAAGATGTGGGTCTAATCCTGCAACTGCCCTTGACCAGCTGTGTGACCTTGAGCATGTCACCTGACTTCTCTGAAATTCAGTTTTTATTGAAAGAATGAGAATCAGTCTTGATTATATCACAGTGGGTTCTGAGGATTGGAATAGACAGTATAAGGGAAAGTGCTTTGTAAACTGTAAATTGCTATGTGACCAATATGCTTTAATGGTTGCTGATTGCAGTGCAAAGACGGAGCTTCCTTATTCTCTCATTCTCTGGATATTAACACATTCTCTGCTATGTGTCTGATGCTAAGCCAGGTACTGGGAAGACAACAGGCAAGAAGCTACGTAGTCTCCAACCTCATGTCCTTATGGCCCAAAGTTAGGATTCCCACATCCAGAAATGCTGGTCTCCCACCTTTGGACGTGCTGTTGCACACCCTGAGACTTGCTTCCTACGAGACCTTTGGATGGGTGGGCCATGTGGAAGGGCCTTCAGAGAGGAGCTTTTCAAACTATGCTCTGGGAGCCAAAGGGCCCCAGGGAGAAATCACACGGGGGAGGGGCAGAGCAAGCAGGGGGCACCCTGAGCCTTCCTCGCTGCCTTCAGCCAGGTTTGTTCCTCTTTTCCTGGCCTATTTCATTGTTTGAAGACTGCTCCTTCGGTGGAAGAAGCTGGACAGCCTGGCTCCTTGATCTCTTCTAACTTTTACATCTGACTCACGGGTGAGCCTCTTTCCACGTCTCTTTCTTTTCCCAGTGGTAGCAGAGGCAGAGACGGCTGGTTGCCATTATTGGGATGGAAGCAGGATATGATGACTTTAATCTAAATACTTATACAGAATGGGAAAGGGGCTGGGTGGGTGATAAGTCACCTGGAGGGGTGGGGAGGCTTCCTTTCATAGCCACAGCACAGCAACTTGGACGGCCATCCAGCTGGGACTGCCGTGCTTCACGAGAACTGCTGGGTCTGACTCTACCTAAGGCAATTTCTCTTCTCCACAGACAGGGATCCTCAACAGGTAACCTGGGAATCATGGGGTGGCTTCACCCCTGGCGCCTAGCTCATGGGCAGCGTTCTAACAGCAAATGGCATTCTGAGTCGTCTTTGACCTTGGACGGAACAATTCTGCAGTGTCTAGGCTCTCTGTGGTGATCGACCCTGAGAGCTGACAGGACATTTTAAGGGCGCAGAGCCCCCCAGGCCAAGTGCTGACCAACAGCCAGAGTCTCCCCAGTAAGTGGTCCTTCTCAGGCTACAGTGGGAGCCAGAAAATGGATGAAATCCTTTTGCTAGCCAAACTGTGCAATATTCCAGAGAGTTTTGAGGGGTTTTGTTTGTTTTTTTGGTGTTTGTTTGTTTATTTTGCCTTCAGATAGCTCCTGATTATTTAGAGATTTTCCAAGATGGAATGTGCTGCCCTGGGAAATTGCCCCAAATGCTTAGGAAACTGTTCCCTGATTTTTAGCACCCACGATTGCTTTAATGAGTCAGTTCTCCCTACGTTGTATTAGCATACTGATGGCTGCTGTGATAACCCCCCAAATGCTCAAATATGCTAGAAATGTGTTTCTTGTTCACACTAAATCCAAAACAGGCTTGCATTGGTAGTTGCCTCTTCTCCAAGCAGTTTATTCAAGGACCCAGGCATCTTTCCTCCTGTGGTTCTGCCATTGTCAACATGAGACTGCTAGGCTCACCAGGCTTATTTGCATCCAGCCAGTGGAGGGGAAGAGAGCCTGGAAGATAGTGGGTAGAAAGTTTTTATAGGCCAGTCTGGGAAGTGGTACATATCCCTCCACTTATGTTTTTATGGCTAAAACCCAGTAATAAGGCTCTACCTAACTGCAAAGCAGTCTGGGAAATGTAGTCTAACTGTGTGCCCAGACAGAGAGATTTGGTGGATAGCTAGCAGTCCCTGCCACTGCCATCTGCTGAGGTTATGTCTCTCTTTACTGGGGAGGCAAGAAATAAAGCAGAGCGAGGAAAACCTGTCTTAAATAGCAGCAACGTGGTTGACCTTCCACATTCAAAACACTATAGGGCAAAATAAAACAACAGTAGGAAATTATTTTCACGCGTCTTGTCAGCAGTCATTTTAAAGTTTGGTGATGGCAGCGTTGTACAGAAGCTGGTTCTCTCACACAGTACTTGTGGGAGAGTAAATTGGTGCAACCACTTTGGAGAGTTATTGGTCAGTGTTTGTGAAAATTTAAGTGTTCATACTCTTTGGCCCAGCAATTCGATTTCTCACTGTCTTCTCTAGAGTAGGACTCTCATAAGTGTACGGTGAAGCATAGATAAGATGCTGATTGCCAGCGATGTACATAAACCAAAAGATTAAAACCATGTCAGTATCCAGCGGTAGGGGACTAGGTGAGTAAGCTGTGGTATATTTGTGTTATGGAATACTATGAATGGTTAAAAATATAAGGTAGATTTATATGGACAGACATGGAAAGGGCTTTAAGACATATTCCAAAAGAAAAAAGTAAGTCACAGAGCACAAGTAACAAATTGTACCATTTATAGAAATAAAGACAAGATAAAACTATCAGTGTCTCTAGGTACATATACATTTATATGTAAAAGTATAGAAAAAGATCTGGAAGGATACAAACCAGGGAAAAGTTGTTGCCTTGCAGGAGAGGATGGGTTTGAGGTGGTAATCAAGGGGATTATGGTTTTTATTGGTGGGATTTTAAGCACTGTAAAGCATCATTCATATACTACTTACGTAATTAACAATAAATTAATAAAAATAAGGAAATGAATACATAAACTAAGAAAACAATTTTAAAAACCTAAGTATATTGGACTTCGCAAATATAAATAACAATGTCATTTATTATCTTTTTCATTGTTATTGTAATGTTTTAAGGTCTTGAACAAAGAAACAAAAACTAAACAAAAGAACAAGAATCCTCTCACGAATCCTACTCAGAATCAGGCCACTTATCCAGGGTCACTTCCAAAATCACAGGAGTTCTTGGGATTAGGACCTCGTGCATACTGAGTGTGTCATTCAGTTTTTCAGGACCAGCAGGAGTGGCGTGGCCCTGGAGCCTTGAACACATTTACCAACAAAAAAGAGCTTATCAAGAAAACCTGGTGACAAGGAGCATTGCAGTTATCCAGCAGTTGTCAAATTAGCTCCAGTTGGAGTGAGAGGTTCCGTGGTTAAGATGAAAGAGCTGGTCACACATATTTGTTTCATTTCTAGAAGATGTCAGATACTGTCCTAGGAACTGAAACAGAACAAAAATCAGACAGTCATTGACACTTCCCCTGTGGAGTTTATGGTCTAGAGATATCCTCCTAAATTACAGAAAACATTAAGGCATAGAATTTTCTCCATGTTCGGTTTTGCTCCCGTAAACTTCCCCTTTGATTTTTGATATTGCTAATGTAACCAGCAAGCACAGACAGTCGCACTAAGGATGAACCAGTAGCAAATGAGTATTAACGGGGAAATTCAGAAACAGTTTTTTAATGTTTAATTTGACAACTAATCTTTTTGGACATGTATACCTGGATGTGGTATTATATTTCATACACAGGCTATACATCACATTGTCTCCTACTAAAATTGTTGATTTGTAAAATAGAATTGAAAATATAAGTATCTTACGGGGCTATACAGAGAGCATCATAATTTCTAGGCTTGGTACTACCTGAAAATGTTTGAAGACCACTGATATACGCTTGGGTCTTTTGTAGAGTTGTTTATGTTTCCTCAGGATCCAAAGCAGGCAGAAATCATTGTGAAGGAGGCTTTCTGGGATTTACACTTCCCTGACATTTTCCTGTTGTTCTGAGTCATTTGCTTCTGAGCCACAGCTTTCCTAGTCACCAGGCAGTGTCTGGGTCATAGAAACACAGTCTAACAAATTTAAAAATGTTCCAAATGGATTCTGTCCTGTCCTTGCATTTCTTAATGCCATGATGCCCGCAGTGATACTCCTTAAATCTACTTTTCTTTCCTGGCCACTTTGCTCATGCAAGACAGTTACTCAAAAACTGTCCTCCCAACCTCAGGCTTCTGCTTCTTTTCTTCCTCCTCCATTCCTCACAACGGAGCATCACAAAAGCTCAAAGCACTGGTCTTGCCAGAGTGAGCCGGGCCTAGAGGAGAGGAAGCAGAGACCAGGAGGCAGGCAGAGGTAGGCAGAACTAGAAGGGCAGTAGGGAGGGAACGGTAGAGAACAGTCATAGCTTAATAATTACTGTCCTATCATATGATCATCTGTTTATTTACTTGGTTAAATACTTACTGAGCACTAAGTGCCAGGATGTGGGGATATGAGGGTAAACCGGAGGAATGCAGCCTCTGCTTTCATGAAGCTTTGCCTAGTGGGACACAGAGAAGAGTACCTGGGCATCTGCAGCACACTGGGATGAGTGCTCTGGCCAGCAGTGCAGGGTGGTATGGGAGCTCATGGGCTAGGGCAGAGGTGGGAGGAAAAGCTTCCCACATAGCACAGCAAGAAGCCTGAGGCTGCTAGTTGTCCACTAATATTCATTTTCCTCCTCTTCCTTTGATAAAAGCACGTCTGAAAGCATGCTATTTAGCTGGTCGATGCCTGCCCAGCTAGAGACTACCTTTCCCAGGGTTCCTTGCAGCTAAGTTCAGCCATGTGACTAAATTCGGGTCATGAGATCCGAGCAGCAGTGATGTGTGCAACTTCTGGTTTATGCCCCTAAGATGAAGGGTGTGGCTTCCTCCTTGTATTCCTGTTGTCTGAAAAGTGGTGGTAACTGGAACAGCCATCTTAGACCATGAGATGGAAGCTCAGTGGTGAAGGCGGTGGAGGAGAAAAGTAAAATGAACCGGAAACAATGTTGGGCAGCAGAGTTGCCCTACCAGCCCAAGACCTGTAGACTACTATGTGGGAAAGAATTAAAAAAATATATCTGGTGTAAGTTACTGTTATTTAGTCTCTGTTAGGACAGCTGGACCAATATATTAAGCCATATATCAGGTTTAAAAGTTTAAAAGGTTTAAAGGTTTAAAAGAGTTCCAAATTCCTAATCTCCTCTTCTTAACCACTTGGGATCCCATGGTGTAATTCAAGAGCAGTCCTTGCATCAGCCAATCTGGGAGACATTTGGGAAATGGGCTGTTTAGATCCAATGGAGAGGCAGCTTCAGTGATATAAGGACTTTTCCAATTTAATTCCCCAGAAATTTTCTTAAAGACAAAGATCCACTGCCTTAGGAGCTGAAAGAGTTACTTCAAGGAGGATTTATGTATTTGGCCCCAAACTGAACTCCTTTTATTAGGAAGACACAGGACGTGCAGAAACCAGGAACACAGAGTCATTTTCACTGCCTGGCTTGGAGGTCTTCAGGCCAGAGTTCAGGGAGGGATTTTGGGTTAGAGGGGAGACTGCCCCTCAATTCCTGGGCAGGTCTGCCCAGATGGCACCTTGTTGGTCTCCAGGTGTGCTTGTCACACTCTGGGCCATTTCTTGTGTCTTGACCCCTTCTTAGTCCAGTTCCCTATTCTTCCTTCCTCCATGGCCCTATGTCTGGCTGTCACTACTAAGGAGAACCCTCTCAGCAATGCAAGTTGGGAGACACCAGCCCTTAGAGAGAAACTCAGGACAATGACGGCATCTGGTTCTTTACAGAGAGTATCAGTCAAGATAAGTTAGGTTGTGCTGCAGTAACAAACAAACTCCCAAATCTCAAATCCAACATGGCTCAGCAGTGTCTGTAATTTAACCAGTTGAGGGTTCCTGGATGACCATGCATGACACCACATTTCAACATGAGGCTTCAGGCTTTTGGGGGGCAAGAGAAGGGAGGACATGGAGAATCATAGCTCCTGATGCTCCCAAGCAGAAGTGAGCCATTTTTTGGATACACAAGTCACAGAGCCACTCCTACCTTCAAGGGCTGAGGGGCTGCCATCCTCCTGTGTGTGTGTGAAGGGGAACTGGAAATATTGGTGAGCAGCAGCAATGCCCACCACAAACATCACACTATGAGAAGGCTGATGGGTGAACAGGGAGTCTGCAAAGTGGGCGTGCACCCTAGGAGGTGCACACGATGATCCACTGGGTGAAGGAAGAACATAGTGGAACTTCCAGTTATACTTATCCTTTATCCTCTCCTTTTTAAATGTCTATTTTTTGAGTATGTCTGTTATACCTATTAGAACGAGTATGTCTGTTTATAAGGTGCATGATGTATATGTCGTGGTACGTGATTATAATTTATGACTAAATAACTATGCGTACACTGGAGGTGGATGCTCAGAAATGCTTTATGGATGGGCGAGCAATCAAAAGTATTCGGCGACTACTGGACTAGAAGATAGGACCCAAAGACCCCTAGGCTGTGAGTACCAAAGGCTCTTGGAAAATGGGGCCTGGAGCCCTTAACCCCAAAGTGACTCAGTTTCCTTGGCTGTGACAGTTCAATTATGATTATCTTTTCAGAAGCTTCTAGGATTGATACCCAAAAGGTCCTTAAAGAACAGAGGCTGAGGCAGGGTAGAATTAGATTGAAAACCTTTTCACCTCTCTTGCCGGTAGCCAGCAAATGCAAAAACAGCCGCAGTGCTTTGCAGAAGGACTGCAGAGAGGCGATGTGCATTCACGACGAGCGGGGTGCACAGTGCCTGAGGTGGGCGCGCTGGGTGTGTGGTGGTGATTGGTGTCGGGTAGAGAGTGCTGCCTACGTCGGGAGAGCCGGGGAAAAAAATTACAGGGGACTCCACACGTTAGCTGCCATCGCTTTCCCTGGAGAGGCTGAAAATCTTTGAGAGGTTCACTCTAGGGGGAAAGTGTTACTGGATAAGTCTGGCTGATGGAGACGGAGAGAGAGAGAAAGAGAGAAAATAAATGCATGTATGTGTGTGCGTTTGTATGTGTGCGCATGTGTGTGTACGTGTGTGCATGTGTGTTCTGTGTGTGTGTGTGTTTGCTCACGTGTGAATGTTTATATATCTGTTAGTTTTTCTTCCTCTGGTTAAAATAGGGTACCCCAGCTCTGGGACATGAAAATAAGGAAGAAAGACCACGGTGGGCGAGATTGGCACAGGGAATAAGGGGCAGGTGCCAGTGGGAGAGGTGTGGAGAGAAAGCGTCAGAAGACAGATCTGAAAGTAAACAGCAGAAATGACTATCTGTTACAGCCAAAGCTGGCAGCAGACCAGGAGATGAAAGCCTGTAATCCGGACGCCTCAGGAGACTTTTGAGATCAGGGTATCCCTGGCAGCCTGCCGGTGGACAGGAGCAGCCCCAGCCCCTGAGTCTCACACAGCCGGGGGCACAGGCTGTCCCATGTCTCCACGTGCCCAGCAGGGGCAGGGAGGCTGAGAACTTGGTGTCTGTGCATAATGTTGCATCACTTCCCCTTGGATAACTGCTTCCCCTCCCATCCCCCTCCCACCTGTGGGAAGGACACCAGCAATTTTCCAATCGTCCAAGGTCAAACCCTCAGCCATCTCCCCAACACCCACTTCTCATTCAATCAGTTGTCGATCCTGGCAATTTCACCTCCCACGTGGATCCCCTTCACTTCCCCCCTGTGCCTTCTCCCCAGGTCAGGAGGGAAAAAAAAAACCCCAAAACATTACATGTTCTAAAACCCTGTACTAATAGTATTTCTCAGGACTGCTAAAGCTTTAGTTGCATGGAACAGAAACCAGCATTCTACAGGAGAAGAAAGGGAGAGGAAGAGAGAGATTTTAGTTTGGGAGTAAGGGACACGCTGAGGGCAGGATTTCAGGGGAGTCTCAGAAGAGTCTTGAAGCTAGAACCTGAAAGCCAGTGGGACCCAGGCGCCCTTCTCCTAGCCGCTTGACTCAGTCTCTCCCTGCACATCTGCTTCTCTCTTCTCTCTGCAGCTTGCTTTTCTCTGCTGCTCAGCTTGTGGTGGGAGGTACCTGCCCGCATCTCCCCAGTGTTTACATCTCCTCCATTCAAGAGGTCAGAATGAACTAACTAGTCTCAGATTCCCTTGGAAATTTCTTATTAGCCAAGTCGGGCCAGTTGCCTCTGTCCCATAAGTGTGGCCAGGCAGACGGGTCATTATGTACAGTCGTGGCTGCATACCTGTACAGTCACAGGGCCATACCTGTGACCTCCAGCCTCGCCTTGGTGCTGTCCCTGTGGGTCTCACATTTATAACCTCTGTCTTTGACCATGTTCCCGCAGTCTTCTCTACCTCCCACTTTCAGGCTTATCTTGGTAACTCACGTTATGAAAACCCTAGTATTAAATATTCCCGTTCGAACTTCACACTCTGTCTGCCACATCCTGTTATCTTCCCTGGGTGTGTCTGCCCAAGCCTGCCCCACCTGAGTGCACTAGACCTGTCCGATACTGTGGCCTCTGGCTACCCATCACTACTGAGCACTTGAAATGCGGCCAGTCCAAATTGAGATGTGCAGTAAATGTCAAAGACACACTTGGTTTTTAACGCTAAGGAAAAAAGAATGTGAAATACCTCATCAATAATCATTCATATTGATCATATTTCAGAACGGTAATATTTTGGATATACTGGGTTAGATAAAATATAATATTAAAATTAATGTCACCTGTTTCTTTTCACTTTTTAAATATGGTTACTAGAAAATTTAATATTACCTATGCGACTCACATGTCATTTCTGCTGGACAGCGCTGGGCTAAACCACAGTCTCTGGAAAGGCCTGGGCTTTCTCACTCGCTGCCTTTATTCAAGTTGTTTCTCCCTCCAGGAAGGTTTTTCCATCTTCCACTACCCAACTCCTACCCATCCTGCAAAACCTTCCTCCAGTGCTGCCCTGTGAAGCTCCATGTCTACAGATACTTCTCTCTGTAGCTGTTTACCTTCAGAACTGTTGAACTTTTTCTTTCTTTTAGTTTTACTTTTTTGTATTTTAAAATACACTTTGGGCACATTTAACTTCCATTATAATCATTAGTCTGTGTGCCTTATCTCCTATATTCTGTTGTAGATCCTTGTGGCCATGCTTCATTTATTTGTCTATTCCAGGTATACACACTCAACAAATGCCTGTAACTGACTGGAAATACGAAGTCTGTGAAAGAAAATCACTCTTGCTACAGATCGGTTATTGTGAGCTCAGGTGAGGCTTTGGTCCTGGTCTGTGTTCCATTTCTCCCCATCACTCCTTCCCCCACTCCCTAAGGCACCTCCGTTACCATCTTCATTCAGTCGCTCGTTTATTCATCACATATTTAATGGCACTTTACTGCGCCAGGTGCTGGTAAGCACAGGTGAATAAAGAGACATGGTCCCTGCCTTAATGGAAGTTCCAGTCTAATGGGAGAGTGATAAAAGTGAACAAGAATGCACTTATGAGCTGTGATATGGGGGATTCAGAAGAGGAACCAGGCAGTGGGGAGGGCAGGTTGACTTTGATTTGTGGTCAGTTTAAGGCAATGACGTTTAAGCAGAGGAGTCAGCTGTGCCCAGAGCAGCAGGATGGGGAGGGAGCCCAGGCAGAGGGAATGTGGTGGCGGCAGACTCAGGGTCAGAGGAGAGAGCTGCCTGAGACCAAGGGACAATACCTCCACAGTTCCAAGCTCTGGACAAGGGACATCACCTCCACAGTTCCAAGCTCTGGACAAGGGACATCACCTCCACAGTTCCAAGCTCTGGATGGCAAGAGGAATCACTGGTAGGTCGGTTTCCTCTCTGTGTTCTGAGTTTACTCTTTAGAGCACTGTGAGCTTCATAGGGTGCACTTGACTCTTAAAATCTCTCAAGCTTTTCAACAAAGCATAAAGGTTAATTCCATTTCTTCTCATAGTGTTACCCCTAGGTGAACAGGGTTCAAATTCATACTCTTTCTGTATGGAAGTCATGCCTATCATCTCATTTTAATGCCCCTCCCTTTTTTTTTTAAGCTTGAAACAACATAATCTTTAATCTTGTCGGGTGCATTGAATGATGCACATATTCCTTATTTCTCTCTTTGTTGAAGACAGAGTTTAATGCCCTTTGATATACTTCGGTGGTTCTCACCCAGGGGTGAGTTTGTCCCCCTGGGGAATCTAGTGATGTTTTGGAGACATTTTTGGTTATCATGACTGCTGAGGGTGGCGGTGGTGCTGTTGGCATCTAGTGAGTAGAGGACAGGGATGCTGCCAACATCTTTTAATACACAGGACGCCTCCCATAACAAAGAGTTTCTGGCTCAAAATGTCAAGAATGCTGAGGCTGAGATATTCTAATGTAAATATAGGCAAGATAGACATATTCTTTTGAGAGAGGGACAGCTGAGTCTATGGCCGAGGCTGCCAGTTGCCACCTCATATTCAGTGTTCCCTCTGTCCTTAGCAGAAGAAGCCCATTTTTTCCAAGATCACAATGCACCCAGCTAAAGGGCACTATTTCCCAGTGTCCCATGAAGTTAGGTGTGGCCATTATTCAAGCTGTTTCTCCCTCCAGGAAGGTTTTTCCCTTCAGGAAAAACCACCTCCTCCAGGGTGGCACCCTGGGTTGTTTAAGGAGTTCCCCACATTTGAGTGTATGTTATCCTGTGGGCTCAGTGCAGTAGCCCTTCTTGTCCTCTGATCCCTCACATGAGATGCTCAGAAGTAGTGAGTGAGCAGGGACTGAGGGATGGGCATGGGGCCGGCCCTACGTTGTCACTTTTGAAGTCTGCAGTTCTGTGCCAAAGTTTGGATTTGGAAGTGCTGAGACATGCTTGCCAAAGGCTGGAGTTTTGATGTGGGGTGGAGAAATAGATGTTACTTTGAGGGGGAGAAAAACACCTTTCATTTCTTTAGGGAAAGATGATAAGTGGTGCAACTTTGTGGTTTCTCACTTTGGATCTTCTGGAGAGCAGATGTTCCTTGAGGAATGGCTGGTCCAGAGGCGACGTATTTAAGTTCGCAAACACCACACATTCAGATGTTAGACATTTCAGTGTTGCTAAAGAAAACCACCAAATTAAACAGCCAACTTTCCCTCTTCGTTTTGTCAAAGAGACTTTTTAAAGTGAACTTGGCTGCTGGCGGAGAGAGGCTCATTTGGCAGTCTCCAAGATGGGGGATGAGGTGACCGTGTGACTGGGGCGGGGGGAGAAGCAACAGGAGGAGGTGAGGGTGAGGGAGGTGCCTGGACGCACAGAGATGCCTTGTGCCCTTGTGGGGCGGGCAGGGAACCGCTCCCATGGGCCATGCGTGCCCTTGCTCGCCTGCCTCTCAAGTGGCAAACCTCTGCTCTTCCAAGAGGTGGTATCATCACACTGAAGGGGAAAACCTCCCCTTTGCCATGTGGGTGGTTATCTCCCAAAAGATCCAAAAGGGAGGGAGAAAGTGGCAGGAGAAGACAGCCTTAGGTAAATGCATGGACAGTATTGCTTCGGAGGAGAATGAATGATGCCGGGGTTTAAATGGTGTGCTTTGGGCTGGGTAACTTGCTTCCCTTAGCTTGCGACCCTCATCATTTCTGCCCACTTTAGTTTTTAAAACATGGTGGGGGCTGGATGTTGGGAGAGGCTGTTGCAGAGAGCAGGGAAGTGGAGCCTCAAGCAGCTGGATCTATCCTAGCCACGGTATGAACACGATGAAACGCAGCCTTTTATTTTTAGCGGGGGTGGCGAGGCAGGGGGAATCTTTGATGCGGGGATTGAAGAGCTGCTTCTGGAGGATGAGAATGAGAAGGTTGGGACAGTCCCTCCAAACACCCACCCGAGGCACCAGAAGTAGCAGCAGTAGGGGCAGGCCTGCCACACAAACAGCAAAGCACTTCTTCCTCTTCTTGGGGGCTCCAGATGCCCGTGTCCTGGAGGAGAAACTGAGGCCCAGAGAGTTGCAGTGGCTGGTCTCCAAGTGCCCAGCAATTCCCTGGGAGGAGCAGGGCCAGCCCGGGTCCCCTGGCATCTAATCTAAGGGTTTTGTCTGTGTGATTGCTTCGGCTTCATAATATCACTTTCTTCTGTGGTACTTGGATGTGTTCCATAAATGCTCTGCCATGTGAAGCTCTTTCTTAAAATAGGAAAAGGATAAGCTCATCTGAAGGGATGGAAGGACCTTGTGAAGAGAACTGGGCATAATTACAAGTCACCCGGGTTTCACTAGTTCAAGCAGGCAGATGGTGGATAGAACCGAAGCCAGACAATTTGCACTTTACCAAATTAGCACCCGTCTGTTAGTCTGCAGAAATGGGGAAAAAAATGGGCATCTCTCTTTTCACCATATAAGGTAAATAAAAGCCAGTGCTCAGAGTGTTGGTGCTACAGGATGCAGAGGCAGTGTTACCCAAGCTGCCCCTCTATCAGCCGCGAGTTCCTCACTTCCACTGTGAGTGGGAGGCAGCCCAGAGTGATGGAAAGAACTCAGACTGTGGAGTCAGACAGCCATGGGTTCAAATCCCAGCTCTGGTACTTACCATAGCTAGTGTGGCCTTGGGCAGCTTAACCCCAGAGAGGCTGTTGTTTGCTCACCTATAAAATAAGAATAATACCTATTAATTCAATTAAGTAAATGAAAGTAAAATGAGCAGTGCAGAGTAGGCCTTCTATAGTCATAGCCCGTTAGTGATGGCCTCCAACCACACTCCGACCCCAGCTAGTCTTCACCTATATATGACAATGGACACAAGGCTAGTGGCCGAGGGGACCAAGAAGTGTGTCTGGACCAGAGTAGATTCCCTCTCACTCCAAGACACACCCACAAACCACATGCCCTGACCTGGCACCGGGGAGACTGACCCTGCCCTCAAGGAATTCAGAGTCTAGGAGGGAAGAGAAGTATTCAAGCAAATAATGATGATAGAACTTTAAAAATGCTATAATCTAAGTGGGATGAATCCTACCTGGCATGAGGAGGAAGGTGTCAGGAGAGGACACTCATGTGGACATGGAGCCAGACCATTGGAAGGCTGGGGCTTTCGTCAGGTAACCAAGGGGGCAGAAGGGACAACATGTGAGCAAGGCTTTGGGCTGTGGCTGTGCCTGGATCTCCTGGGGAGCAGTGAGCCCTGCAGGGTGATAAGTGCCAGGCCACCCCAGGGTGTTGGATGTGAGCTGCTGAGTGAGGCCCCATCCCACCCTGAACATGGGCCTGAGATAAGGCGGGGGGTGGGGGGTCTTTAGTCAGTGGAGTAAGTGACACCTTCGGGTTTGCCTTTGGAAGATGAGTTTGCCTGGGCTGGGGAGGGTGGACCGTGAGAGCAAGAGTGGAGGCAGGGAGGCTAGTTTGGGGATTATTGCAGGAGCCTGGAGGGCCAGAGCCAAGGCAGCGGCAGAGGGACTGGGAGGAGAGAGACTGGCGGCCTTAGTGCTGAGTTGGACGTGGGGGATGAGTGACGGGAGGCTGAGAATGATTCCCTATTGTTTTCTTGGGTAATTAGAATTTGGGGCCAACTTTCTCTATGACACTTAACTTATAATGCTTGCATTTATTTTTCTCCTTTGCCCTTCGACTGGGTGTTCCTTGAGTGCAGACATTTTCCTGTTCATTCCAACTGTACCCCTCATGCTAATATGGAATAGAAGCCCAATGCTGATGAATGAATGAATGGAGGAATGAATGAATGAACTCTTCACTCTGCCTTGTACTGCACACCTCTGTGGGGGAGAGCATGTGCCAAACTGGCTTATTACAGCTCCTGGCCTGGGGTCTCACAGATGCCTGTCATACCCCGTGGGATGATGATGGTGATGACGCCATTTTGCTCACCTTCCCCTTTCCAGATGTAATGCTTCCGAGCTTCCCTGGGAAACGCAGGAGGCCTAATTAATCATGTGAGCAAAGTGTCCTGATTGGAACTTCGTGGCTGGAAGAAACCACAGGCTCAGGGGACATTTCCATTATAGAGTGATCACTGCTCTCTTAGCTTGCAAGGGGTCCCGTTAAGGCTCTTCTATGAAAGGAAGATAAAACTCCAACCCCCTAGCCTGGTTATCACACTTCGGAACTATCCACCTCTCCATCTATAACATTTTCCCTTGATTCCTTATCTGCTCAATATAGATTTGCAGCTGCTGCTCTGCTGCGCTCTGTGCTGCTGCTGGCTGGGTAGGGGAGCTCCCAGGTGAAGCAGGAAGAGATCAAGGCTTGGTGGAGGAGGGAAAGGTGGAGAGAGGCCGCTTCACCCTAGACAACTGGAACCACCTGAGCAATATCTCCAGCATTTTAAGCTGTGATACATCTTATAAGCTCGGAGGGCACGTCTCCTGTGGGCATGCTCAGGTCAACCTCTGCGAACTGGCATGCTTGGAGCACAGCTTTTCTGGTTAACTGAGGATTATAAAAAACGCTGTTTTGGTTAGCCTTCTTTTTTTTTTTTTTTGTTTTTGTTTTTGTTTTTTTGTGGTGCGCGGGCCTCTCACTCTTGTGGCCTCTCCCGTTGCGGAGCACAGGCTCCGGACACGCAGGCTCAGCGGCCATGGTTCACGGGCCCAGCTGCTCCGCGGCATGTGGGATCTTCCCAGAACGGGGCACGAACCCGTGTCCCCTGCATCGGCAGGCAGACTCTCAACAACTGCGCCACCAGGGAAGCCCCTGGTTAGCCTTCTTAAACTCTTTTTCAGAGACTTCGGTCCATTTTCCTTCCTTAAGCTATTTGAGCACGGCACACTGTTTACTCTTGATTTCGTGATTCAGAACACACTCAGGATCAGTATTCAGAATCCCTGCGCTGAAATGCCAATTTTTATTACGTGTAACCACGGGTGTGGGAGGCTCAGGGACTGGGTGAATCTCATTCCGGGACGCATTCTGGATTTTACTTGGCTAACTTCCAGACATCAGTTTGTTTCTTGCGATTGGGAAGACAGATAATTCTAAATGTATGAGGGTTCCAGTTGCTTTCTATCTTTTTGTTTAACATCTTTATTGGAGTATAATTGCTTTACAATGGTGTGTTAGTTTCTGCTTTGTAACAGAGTGAATCAGCTATACATACACATATATCCCCATATCTCTTCCCTCTTGCGTCTCCCTCCCTCCCACCCTCCCTATCCCACTCCTCTAGGTGGTCACAAACCACCTAGCTGATCTCCCTGTGCTATGCAGCTGCTTCCCACTAGCTATCTATTTTACGTTTGGTAGTGTATATATGTCCATGCCACTTGTTGCCTTCTGGTTAATGAAAGTTTTACCACGTGTCAGAGACTCCCTATTTTTTTTCTCAGGCTAAAAGTGAGATGTGTCCCTGCCAAGTCAGGAGAATTTAGTATAAACTGTGTCCGGCCCTATTGTTAACTCCCTATGGGAGTTTGGATATACAGTGAGTTCTGCTATGATGCTTGTTTTGGAAATGCAAATTTGTTCCAACGCAATTGATGTCTTAGGGAACAGTTTGAGCATGACACAAATTTCACATTTACCCGTGTGCCATTCAGCCTGCGAGAAACACTAGGCGGATCCAAAAAACTGCACACAGCTGAGCTGGACAGCATAAGAATGTATGGAGTGCACACACATGCCCCGAACATCTACTGGCCACCTCAGTTCACCGCATCTTAGCATCTTAGAAGGCACGCCATCCACATCTGTTGTTACAACTGTCTGTTGACTTCGTGTTATAATAACTCACAAGCTGTAAGCTTTCTGGTGCCCATTTCCGTAAGCAAACATCAGAACTTTTTCGGGGTAAAGTATCATAATTATTGTAGTATTTGTAGAGTTCTTAACCATTTTACACTTGTCAGACTGTGCTACCATTTTTATTAGATTCCTCTTCCTTTTTTGTTTTAATGTGTCCTTGATGAAGTATTTGAGTGTTCGGCCTCTCACCTTATTTTTTCCGTAAGCCCTGTGGTTTTTATCGAGCAATTTTGCACATTGTGGTGGTTTTGCATATGTTACATTATAGCAAACCCAGCTGTAACTGGGGGGCTCTGAGC
Source organism: Aethalodelphis obliquidens (assembly GCF_003676395.1). Lineage (NCBI taxonomy): Eukaryota > Metazoa > Chordata > Mammalia > Artiodactyla > Delphinidae > Aethalodelphis > Aethalodelphis obliquidens. The sequence goes on from NW_020837949.1 coordinate 20,062,142, forward strand.
TTCACTCTAACCAGCTGGGAAAGGAAGATAGTGTTCATCTTGGAGAGGAGGGACCTTATTAGATATGTGAGTAATATTTGATCTCCTTACCACAGGCCACTTCCTTTGCTCACCAAAGATACATAACTTACAAGGAACATATCTAAAAGGTTGAGGATATCTTCCAGTTTACAGAAATGGAAAACTGAGCAAAACTGAAACATAGATCTATAAGGTGGTATCACTTCAACGTTACTTTCATGGTATCCAAAGTATAGAACACATGTCCTCCCAGTTATAGAGTTACACATGAAATTACTTTGTGAAATGAAAGAAGTGTTCAGGGACATACAAGGAGCAGAACTGGCACGCACTGAGGCTTTCCTATGGAATAGACGCACTATGTACATCATCTCATTTAATCTTCATACCACCCTGTTTCCATATTGAACCCCTGCCACGTATTGGGTGCTAATCCGGCCATGGGGTTGTATCAGTGGACAGAACCCATTGCTGCCCTCCAGGGGCTGAACTTGTAGTGGAGAGCCATAGACAGTAAGCCAACAAACCAACATACCCTTGGCCGTGGGGTGGTGAGTGCTATGGAGAAAGAGTGCGAGGAGAAGTATTCGGGGCAGGGGGAACAGAAGGGACATCTGAGGTGGCACAGCAGCACTGCCATCTTCATCCTACAGGTGAAGAAACTGAGCTAATAGAGAAAGAATGGCCAAGTGGCTCTGAGCCTTCAATAGGACAGTGGGGAGTTGAGGAGAGGGAGGAGAGGGTGGAATGTATTCCTGGTCTACAGGTAGAGGTAGAAAGTCCAGAGAGGACTGGGCTGGGTCTAATTTTACTTCAAAGTCTATTTTCTTTCTCTGCCTTGGAGCAGTTTCCACTGTTTAAGCTTGATCTTCCTGAAACATGGCTTCCTCGTGTTACCCAAGTCTTGTTCAAGGACCTGGGAGGTTTCTCTGATGATGCCTGTGTTAGTTTCCTAGGACTGTGTCTGGGAAAAACTCAGTGCATTTTTCTTGACTCTCACTGTTCACTTCTGACACCAGATGTGTGGATTTTCCACACATCAGGCAATTCTCTGACACCGGCTGGGTGTCCCACAATTCAGTTCAGGTCTGACACTGTCTACCGGGAGTTAGCATCAGATCCTGCAAGTTAAGGGCTCAGTCCCACAAGTGACCCCACTTCAGATGCCAATCGCAAGTCCCAGCTCTCACTTATACTTCTGACCAACCCACTGTAAATCGGGGTTCCTATGACCCCCCCTCCCGGGCTTCAGTAATTTGCTAGAATGGCTCACAGGGCTCAGTGAAACACACCTACCAGTTTATTATAAAGGACAAAATAAAAGATACAGATGAGCAGCTGGGTGAGGTACGGGGAAGGGACACAAAGCTTCTATACGCTCCTTGGGTGTGCCATTGCCCCAGCACCTCTGCGTGTTCAGCAATCCGAAAGCTCTCTATACCCCATCCCATTGGGATTCTTATGGAGGCTTCATCATGCAGGCAGCATGGATTATGAACTCAATCTCCAGCCCCTCTCCCCTTCCTGAGGGATGGGGAGTCAGGCTGAAAGTTCTAAGCTTCTAATCATGATTTGGTCTTTCTGGTGACCAGCCCCACATCCTCATGCTACCCAGGAGCCCACCTTCATTAGAACAAAAGACACTCTTATCACCTAGGAAATTCCAACAGATTTAGGAGCTCTGTGTCAGGAAGTGGGGTTAAAAACTAAACATTAGGGGCTTCCCTGGTGGCGCAGTGGTTGAGAGTCCGCCTGCCAATGCAGGGGACACGGGTTCGTGCCCCGGTCTGGGAAGATCCCACATGCCGCGGAGCAGCTGGGCCCGTGAGCCATGGCCGCTGAGCCTGCGCGTCCGGAGCCTGTGCTCGGCAACGGGAGGGGCCCCAACAGTGAGAGGCCTGCGTACCACAAAAAAACAAAGAACAAAAAACTAAACATTAGAACATAAGATGCTCCCAGTATTCCTGTAAGTTAGGAAATGACAAGGGTTTTAAGAGCTCTGTGCCAGGAACCAGGGCTAGAGATCAACATATATGTTTCTATCATTTCATAGGCTGATATAACAAAGCTTCACAAATGAGGTGGCTTAAAACTACAGAAATTTATTGTCTCACAGTTCTGAAGGACAGAAGTCAGAAATGAAGGTGTGAGCAGGGCCATGCTGCCCCTGAAGGCTTTAGAGGAGGATCCTCCCTGCGTCTTCCCACTGTCTGGTGGTGGCCAGCAGTCCCTGGTGTTCCTTGGCTTTTTGCAGCTGCATCTTTCCAGTCCCTGCCTCCGTCTTCACGTGGCATTCTTCCTGTGTGTCTCTCTGTGTTCCAATGTCCCTCCTCTTATAAGGACGCCAGTCATATTGGATTAGGGCCCACCCTAGTCAAGTATGACCTCATCTTAACTTGAGTATATCTGAAAAGATCCTATTTCCAAATAAGGTCAAACATTCACAAGTGCTGGGAGTTAGGACTTGGAGATATCTTTTTGGGGGGCTACAATTCAACTTATGAACAATGACCAAACCAAATCCTAACTCTCTGCCTGGCTTCCTGTGTCACCAGAATTGACCCAGATCTACCAACGTCACCTGCCTACTTCCTAAGAAGCCCACCATACACAGTCACACCTCTGGGCCTTTGACCTTTCCACCATCTATCATGTCCCCTACCCATTCTCCAGGGTCAAAGTGTAGTGCCTTATCCCCAGACCCTCTTTGATGATTCTGTCACCGTATCAGCCCACACTGAATTCCTTCTCTGAATTCTTGCAGCCATCGTTCAAACATAACATTATCTGTAGTACATTAAAAAAAAAAAAAATCAAAGGCTAGCTTGAAAGTTCTAGTCTAGTGCGGTTAAGAGGTACAGTGCACAGACCTTGGGGACACAGTGTAGATTTGAATTTAGCTCTGCCACTTCCTAACTGTGTGACCTGGAATAAATTACTCCCCCTCTCTGTGCCTCAACTTCTTTGTCATTAAAATGTGGATAATAACAGTGCCAATCTCATGGATTGTTGTGGGAGTTAAATGAGATGATTCCTGTGGACTGCTCAGTGTGAGGACCTCACATTAGCTCTTTTTATCGTGAGCACGGGGAAGCTTGCCTTTGAAAAGTGCCTCTTTCTCGCCGGGTGCTGAGGCTGGGCTGCTGTCAACAAAGGAAGGGCCATCAAAGGCTGGGACAGGAGGGAAGTACGGGACCACACGGGCTGGGCCCCGGGAAGTCGCCATGGCCAGGCAGGGTGCAGGTGGGAGTGGGCAGAGTCTGATGTGAACAAGGTCATGCTCAGGGGGCAGGGATGAGAGATGTGGCCATCTGCACACGGACACAGAGGCAGGTCATGGTCCCTGCCCTTGTATGGAGAAACAGCTTAGCAAATGGACAGGTTATTGAATAATGATAAGTGTGGGTCAAAGTTGTTATAGAAAGAGATATAAATAGGGTGGGGCTCCCAGTAAATAATTATTTCAAGGCAGAGAGTGGGAGCATGGGGGAGAACCTGTGGCATCATTTGGCCAATTCTGTCATTTTCTATAAGTTGGTATTTACTGCTTATTGGATAACAACTGTTTACCAGATGGTTAAGACTCTATTGCAGGTAACAAAAACCAGCCAAGCTAACTTAATAAGAAAAGAATTTTATCATGAGGTTGCAGAGGTGTGTGTTTCATGGAGCCCAAGGGCAGAGATGAGCTAGAGGCTGGGAATGGAGCGTTGCCTGCATTTCGTCTTTGTTCTCTGCTCTGTGTATGTGTCCATCGTCTCTGTTTCCGTTTGAAGACGAGCTTCTCTGGCTGTTCCAGGCTGCCTGGCAGAGCACCAGCTCCCCATCAGCTCCTGAGCTCGTGGGTGCTTGTATTCTTCTGTCTGTCTCAGTACCTATCCAATGCCACATTTGGGGGGAGGGACTTGTATTGAGCTGCCTTGGGTTAGGTGCCCACCCTGGACCACAGAGTGGCAGTGGAGTGAGGTATCCTAACACCCGTCCCTGGGACTGTGCCGACTGGAGACACACGGGGATTTCTCCAAAGAGGGCGGTGCACAGTGACGGACACAGCTGTGCAAGTAACCCACACAGAGCCTAATACAACCAGATAGTCTCCTGTGCACTTTATGTGTGTTATCTTTTACAGTATTTTTTGTTGTTGTTGTTGGGGGTAGGAGTTTATTAATTAATTTATTTATTTTTGCTGTGTTGCATCTTTGTTTCTGTGCGAGGGCTTTCTCTAGTTGTGGCAAGCGGGCCACTCTTCATCACGGTGCGCGGGCCTCTCATTATCGCGGCCTCTCTTGTTGTGGAGCACAGGCTCCAGACGCACAGGCTCCAGACGCGCAGGCTCAGTAGTTGTGGCTCACGGGCCTAGTTGCTCCACGGCGTATGGGATCCTCCCAGACCAGGGCTCGGACCCGTGTTCCCTGCATTGGCAGGCAGATTCTCAACCACTGCGCCACCAGGGAAGCCCCTATATGTGTTATCTTTTAAATCCTCATCACAACCTTGCAAACTATGCATTAACGTTCCCAAGATACTGGTGTAGAAACTGAGGCTCGGAGTGATCATGTAATTTGCTCAAAGTCATCAATAATATGTAATGGATGCAGGGTTTTAATTTAGATCTGTGTGAAACTAAGGCTCAAAAGTAAGTGATCTGCCCAAGGCCAGAATTAGTTGGTAGCCAAAGATGAACTCAGTGGTGTCATATAGTCTAAAAAATACAAAACCCAACCCAAGGGAAACGTACAGACACCAGCCTCGCAGCTGGGAGTCTAGTGAACTTGATGCCAGTTGGCTACCCCATCTCCCAAGTCCTAGTGTGGGCTCTGCCCTCCTACATGCTGTAGGAGCTGGGCCCTAGGGTGTGGGGCCTCTCCTGGAGCAGAGGCTATGCTTTCAGCAGGGACTTCCCTACCCAAGATGTTTACCTACAAGGTTGAATCCTGGCAGGTGGTCACGGAGCTGGTGTGTATTGGGGCTGGGCTCCCCCACTTCTTCCTGCAGCCAAAGCTGGTACCAGAATCCTCTTAGGGGAGGTCAGTGAAGCTTCTGCTCAGAGACCAGACACAATCACTGTCTGGATTGTCTGCAACTCAAGGCTGCAGAGTAGCTGGGCAGAAGTGATTTACAGAGGAATAATTCCCGACAAGGGATTCTGGTGACCTTATAAACCAAGAGACTGAAACTGCTTGGCTTCTCTCTTCCCAGGGTGGAATTAATTCCACCTAACTCACTGCAGTCCATTTGAATTTTGGTTTTTCAAGAAAGAGAATACAGATCCCAGTGGTCTGTGCTGTTTCTTTGAGACATTTAAAGTACCAATTGCATTGGTGTGGGAACTACTTGAAAGAAGAGTGAAACCAGAAAACTGGCTATGAGAAGAATAAAAACATGGCATAAAAAGAAAGGAAAAAAATAAAATTTTATTTCAAGGCTAACAGCTCTTTTCTGGGTAGTTGTGGGATTTTTTTTTTCTAGTTTTGACTGATTGACTCTAAGTGGTTGATGGGCTTATGTATCAGGAATTTGGGGTTACGGTAAAGGGAGAGATTCTCTTACTTTCTCCATGTTTCTTTTGGTTTGTAGAATTGTACCAACACTGCCTGATAGTATCAGGAAGAAGCTTCTATCTACCTCTCACCAACTCCTCCAAGGGTGGAGGGAGATGCCACTGACAGGTGAGATGGTGAGAGTCTGACACTTTTTGTCCACGTGTCCCCATGGGGCAGGATCTGTATCAGAGACTGATTACCATGTCTCTGGTCTCTCTTGGACTCTCTTCCACTGTCTTTCATGATAACCATCCTGGTGCTGGGTACATGTCTCCTCTGCCTATTCTGCCTCCTCAACGCCCCCTCCCCCCTGCCTAGTGCGCACGCCAAGGTTGGGGCTTGGGAAGAAAGGGTAGGAAACTTGTCTTCGTCTTGGGTCTAAACCGTGTCCTCTACTTTTGCCAGTAGAAAACCCCCAATATTTTTATTCCTATTTAACTCCTGTTTCACTCTATATCTCAGCTGATTATGAAGGCAGAGGAGAGAGGGTTATGATCAAGTGGTCACGTCCTCAAAGGACAATAGTCCACTCACAGTCAGTGCCCTAACTACTAACCATATCAGTGACCCAGATGGTAAGTACTCTTTTCATGAGGAGTGCTAAATTGTGTCTAGAACAATCAGCTAGGGAAGGGTCGGCTTTCTGGAAAATGTCTGGGGCAAAGAGCAAGGAGGTTGGAGTTAGATGAACCTGGATTTGAATCCTGGTTCCTCCACTTATTAGCAGTTGAATTGGGGAAAGCTATTTTAAGTCTCTGACTCTAATATTCTGTAACTTTGTTCCATAACTTTATTAGGGGGCATAATAAAGCCCATTTCGAAGTGTCATGGTGATGATTAACAATAATAGCCTAGAAGCTGTTATTGAGAGCTTATTATGTGATGGGCACTGTTCTAAATACCTTGATTATATCAACCTTATGAGGTAAGAACTACTTTACCTCCCTTTTGCCTGAATCCCAGAGAAGTTAGTCACTCACGCAAGATCACATAGCTACTAATTATGCTTAACCATTTCACTATATTGCCTTTTACCTGAACAAGAGATTCAGTGAGAGATGTATGTGAAAGTACCTGCTACAGTGCCTGGCACATAGAGAGCACTTAGTAAATAATATGTCTTCTTTTCCACTTTGCTGGTGAGATGTGTGGGTCAGAGGCTGCCCTCCATCCAGCTCACTTTTGAGAGCATGAAGCCATCCTAAGTCTTTTGAACTTCCCTCTTCCCCGTCAATCCCCAAGGGCAGAGTTCAGCTAAGACTTTGGATTCTTTGCCCTACATACCCAGGCCATGGTGTCCAGGAGCTATAACCCCTTCTCTGAACCTAGAGCCGTCTGTTTCTTTTCTGTAGAATTCTGGGATCGATCCAGGGCTGATGTTGACGGTGGCCATTGATAATGATGCCACTTAAGAGAGAACCCTCCAAGAATCCCCTCGTCACCACAAGGAGACCATATAGACATAACGAAGTTGGCAGTGAGACAGAGGCGACATGGCCATTTGATTTTATAGATTACAGAGCATGTAGGTGTCACCCATGAAGCTTGCTCTGGAGTGTGCAAAGCCATGCTGAGTGTGCACCCCAAACCACAACTCATGGAGAAACACACAGAGCAGCACTCTGAGAGTCAAGGTCATTCGCCATGTAGAGGGGACAAGGCTTTCATATTTTGATTTAGTTGTGTTTAACCTTCCTGAAGGGGACTGGGAACCTGATTACCTAGTAAGCCAGGGAGTCAAGCCTGAGAAAAATCATACCAGAATCTGAGAAATGGAGGTTTAACTGGAGTTTACCCAGGGAATCACTAGGGCAGAAAATTATTGGGAGTTCATGTGAGAAACCCTAGATTCTTCTGTGATTAGGACCTTTGGAACCAGCCCTCTTCTAATTGATTTAGTTTAGAAGAGTACATTTCACCAGAAAATTGAGATCTGAGTAAGAATGAGAGGTGAGTCTAATTCTCAGCTCCCCCATTGCTTTTCCCAGGTGGGAAATGGGGATTTTATCATCACCGTCTTTCTGAGGTCTTCGTTGCGTGAGGAGAGACGTGCTTTAGAAAAGGACTGACATGTACCCACTGAATCAGTTACTAATCTAATTCTGTTCTAATTAGTTAATACGTTCAGCTACATGTGACAGAACTCCCCCTCCCCCCTCCCCCAAGAAAAGGCCCCAAACAGCGTCTTAAACAAGATAGGAGTTCTCTCTCTTGTAAAGGAGTCCAAAAGCATTCATCTGGGGCCGCCACAGAAGCTTCCTGGTATGAGGAGGCCAGACACTTTATCTTGTTCCTCTGTCTTGTGGGCTTCTGTTCCCAAGGTCACCTCCTGATCCATTATAGCTCCTTGAACGGCAGCCATTGTATCCATGTTCCAGAAAGCACAGGGAAAGAGAAAGATACATCTCCTCCCTTGAAGTACACTTTCTCAAGTTGTACCCGCCATTTTCACTTATATCCCATCGGCCAGAATGTAATCACTTGGTCTTTATTCCAGATGGTTCTGTGCTTAGCTAAAATTAGGGGTTCTATCACTAAAGAAGAAGAGAATAGAGGATCACTAAAGTCACTAATGGTTGTCTTTTCTTTTTTTAAATGAGAAAACTCAGTTAGATGACCTCCAGAGGTTCCTTTAGGGAGGAGTATATTTCTTTATATTAACAATTCCCTCAGTAGATATTCTCTCAATACTTACTGAGGCCTCCCATGTGCTAGGTGATGTCGTAGGTGCTTTCAGGACTGTGAAGATGGATAAGACATATTATCTGATCTCAAGGTATTTACAGTTCATTCAATTATTCAGTAAACATTTGATAAAAAGCTTCTGTGTACTAAGTATGTGCTCACCTCTGGAGATGTAAAGCAAAAAAGCAGTAAGCCACTAACCCAAAGAAACAAGAATAAATGAAATAATAAATATAAAAGAAGAAGTTAGAAATTGAGAACAAAAAAATAGAAAAGATTAACAAAATCAAAAGCCAATTCTTTGACATCATTAGTTCAATAGTTAGACCTCTGAAAAGACTGATCAAGACAAAAGAGAGAAAATACAAATAAATAAAATGTGGAATGAAAAGACAAATAACTACAGACAAAGCAGAGATTAGAATAATAAGCAAATTATGAATAGATGTAATAATGTAATGGATACATTTTTAGGAGCTATAAATGCCAAAATTGGTACAAGAAAAAAATTAGAGAACCTACTTAGAACATAAGTATTAAAAAAATTGGAATGATAACCAAAGACCTCTTATCCCCTCAAAATCCAGGCTCAGATAGTTTTAGAGTTTCATCCCATCAAACTTACAAAGAACAGTGAATTTCTACCACACAGATGAATATATGTATGTATATTATTCTAGAAAACAACATGAAGCCTATGACGTTACATATTTATGTAAATAAAAATTCCATGTACATAAAAATATACAAATTTTATAAGAATGCATAAAAACAAAAGAACTTCATTAACTTCACCAGAATGGTAGTCAATGATCAAGGTAACAGCATTGGGAAAGGGGAATTAAGGGAATACGTAAGTACAAGAATGAATGAATGAATGGAGAGAGGCCATACAGGAATGAATGTGTCATGAGCTAGGAGTATGGTTGATTCAATTCTCTGACCTAAGATCTAGTAGAATAGAAAAGAAAAAAGATGATCAAATTATGGTCATTAGGGCTTACAGTTGAGTAGAAGGAGATAGACATATTTCATTTGAAAAGTGGAATAAAGTGATTACGATATTTTGGAACAATTCTGCTCATGGTAGAGTGGGGATACAAATCATGGTGTTGTAACTTCTACCTGGGTGGGAGCTGGGGAGGTGAGATGGTAGCAGCTCAATGGCACACCAGAGGAAGAGACAGGCATGGCATAAATAATGTAATTCAAAGAATAATGGAGGAAAAATTAAAAGTGAATGTTAAAAATAAATCCAAGGGGAATGCAAAGGCAAGGGGTGATAATCCTGTATAAGGAATAGAAGAAGGTGTCTTGATACCCGAGCTGAGCCCACAGAACTGTGCAAATGACTCAGACAGTCTGCCAGTCTAGGGTTGCATCTAGCTTCAGAAGCGGATTCTTATGTTGGCTCCAGACTCTCCATGGAGCCCAGATTAAAACTCTGCACAATCATATACCACACATACTTAGTGTGACCTGAGAACCTATCAAACAATTAGTAATAAAACATCAACTCTGACTCTGCTTCCTCAACTACGAAGTAAATCCCTTTAAACCAGGTCCCAGTGCTTTTTTTTTTTTTTTTTTTTTTTGGCATTTAGATTCTGCCTCTAAATTTGCAGATGCAATAGGATGATTTATCATGGAAAATTATTGCATGATCATCAAAAAGTAATGAAAGTTGTCACAGCCTCTCTTCTTAATGGTATTTCTCACTGACCTCCTTCCCCCTACCCTGAAAATGAGCTCTAGGGGTCTAGCATGGAGCCAGCCTGGGGATCTGATGCTGTTTAATTCAGGCAGGCAGTCAACCATGAACACGTTTTTTTTTTTTTTCCGAAGTAAAGACAACTTCTGTAACTTTTTAATTAAAAAGCTTAAAAGCCCTTAATTAAAGAGACATAAATCACCGAGAAACCTTTAAATCTTTGTAATCTTTTGTGGCACTGCTTGTTTGTTTCCAGCTGTGTCCAGGGACCTCCGAGGCAATAGGGTGTGGAGAAGGGAGAGCACTGCTGTGCAGTGGTCCTGGAGCAGTGGCTTGGCAGGACTGAGTGGCAGTGCCATGGTGGAGATGCTGGTGTGGAGCCTGCCCTTGGTGGAAAGAGAGATCAGGGGACTGTAGAACAGGACCATCCAGCCTTGTTTCCATCTTAGCTTAAATTCACAATCAGAGTTTTTGGTAGGTCAAGATGGCGGCCGCCTCTAGGGGATAGAGGGACAAGTCACACAACACCAGGAAGAAACAGACAGTGTGCGAACGGAAAACATTTCATTTTTGAGCCCAGGATCCTCAAAAAGTCAGTGTCCTGAAAGAAAGGCATTAGAGGACTATGCTGAATTAAAGGAGGATCAAAAGACACAACAAGCAAATGCCGCGTGTGAACTTTGATTGGATCCTGATTAGAAACCAACAAAACTGTGAAAGACGTTCCTTAGGGTGATGGAAAAAATTGAATGTAGACTTGATATTTGATAATATTATGGAATTATTATTAATTTTATTACGTGTGATAATGGTATGGCAGTTAAGTAAGATAATGTTTTATTCCCAAGAGAGATACGCTGAAGTATCCAGAAGTGACATTTCACGATGCCTACGAATGTGCCTGAGGGATAATGACCGTTGGGCAGAGAGTGGAGGGTATCTGTGTGTTCACTTCAGTAATTTTTAAACTGTTCATGTATGTATGAAACAATTTTGTGACAAAACTTGCAGGAAGAAAGAACGGCAGCCTCTGTTTCTTTGTCTCTTGGAGATCTCCCTCTGCGTGGGAGTCACAGATCTACTGATGCAGGAGCAGAGTCAGGTCGGGCGAGCGGAGCTGGGCAAGTCTTCCTCTCTGCTGTGACGTGGAGTCTGGATGTTGTGAATGCACCCCTTTTTCCCAGGTTTTAAAATACCATAGGCTTCAGGAAGGAGATAGCTCTTTGGATCTTCAGCTGTGGCACTTAACGGTTTGTCTGCCTGGATCTGAGGATTCAAACCCAAGTGGCACAGTGGCTCCCATTTGCATGGAGGTTTCAGTCTAGCCTGGGAGACAGATAGTTGGTCAGTCCCCACAGCATCATGACGTCACGTAGAGCCTTCTAACGTGTGTGCGATCAGGTCTGGCATGGTGCCTGGTACCCCCAAATATTTGTGACATCATGATCTTTCTTCCTCTGTTTAAAGATAGAAACAAAGACATCATATACATCTCAAAGGGGTATATATTGTTCTATGAGGCGTGGGACATGGCCTCTGGATACTGGGGATTGATGTAGGGAGAAGAGGGAGTGGTAGGTCACAGAACCTTCCGACTGGCTGGATCAGGGTCTAGAATGGGATGGAGTCTCCAGGATCCAAGCCCAGCAAAGATGTATGTGTCTGAGTGGACATGTCACTGGACTAGACCAAGAAATCTGCAAACTGGATGAAGTCGCCTCATTTTCCTGGGGCTCAGTGGCTGCTAAAGCAGGGCGGGTGTGTGTGGAATGGAGACTGGCATGGGGCCAATTAAGGCACTAGCTTATCCACACAGCTAGAGAAAAAAAATGCCCCTGGAACATCCTTTCCAAAAATTTGAACACTGCTTTGTCCAAACTTAAAAGGGCTTTAATTTAGAGAGCGCTGGAGGGGGTTTGGAGATCACCTGGCCTCTTAGTTTTCAAAGGATGCTGCCAAGAACTCCTAGGACTCTGAGGAAGTTCAAACTCAAGTCAAGACTCAGTTTGAAAGTCACAAACCAGATCCAACCCACTCCCCTTACAGAAGCTGAGTGCATTAGCTTCCTAGGGCGACTGTAACAAAGTACCACAAACTGTGTGGCTTAACAGAGGTTTATTGTCTCACAGTTCTGGAGGCTAGAAGTCTGAGATCAAGGTGTCGGCAGGGCCAGGCTCCCTCTGAAGGCACTAGAGAAAGATCTATTCCAGGCTTCTCTCTTAGCTTCTAGTAGTTCCTTGGCTTGTGGCAACATAACTCCAGTTATGGAGAGCATGGCATTTTCCCCATGTGTCTGTGTCCAAATTTCCCCTTTGTATAAATTATTATGCATTAGGGGCCCACTCTACTCCAGTGTGATCTCATTTTAATGAATTACACCTGCAATGACCGTATTTTCAATTAAGATCAATTCTGAGGTACGGGTGGTTAGGATTTTAACTTACGTATTTTGGCAGGGGCATAATTCAACCCATAAGAGTGAGCTAGAGGGAAATGGACTTGCCTCAGCTCAGACAGATCTGCCTTAGCACCCAAGCCTAGGTCTGGGACTCCTAATTCATCCTTAAGAGCTCTTTTCATTACTGCAAGCTGTCTCCTACTTGACGTCAGACTAAACAAGGGGTCCCAAGCATGTTTTTCTCAGCCCTAGTAAAGGAGTCACTTGCCAGTTTGGGGGTGCCCATCATTCCACCTCTTTTCATGAGCACCTGATCTCCCTCTTGGAGAGTTTCCTATTGTGTGGTACTTCCTTAGAAGATAGTATGTGTATCCCATTCTCCGATCTGAAAGGGCGGACCCTCCTTCTATCTCCAGGTAGCCAGATAGACACACGCCTTAGACTCAGCCCGTCAGACCCATTCTCCTGGGCCTTGTCCCCTGAGTAAGTGATGCCATGACGCAGAGGCCGCAGCAACACTCCAACTAGCCTGTTCCTGTAGGCTGGCCTCGCCGAGCCTCTTCCTGGTCATCCTCCAGAAGCCCCTGGCATCCCACTCCTATGAGTCCCTGATATTCTTCCTGTAAGCCCCCTGTTTGTGTAAGAGAAGCAGAATCCACTTCTGTTACTTACAAAAATAAGCTCTGGATGTCACGGGTTCCTTAGAGAGGTGTCGCTAAATTCATTTTAATCTTAGAATGAATCAGGACACATCATGAGACCCCAAAGAGGACAGATTACCATTATATGGAGTTATTTGTTTTTTGGACCCAGGTCCGAGCTGGGACGTCAGACCCATGCTCTGTGAGCGTCACTAATGCCACTCGAGGGGAGCAGGGGTGAGCAGGAAGGAGGCGACCACCAGCCGCTGCCACTTGCTAATCTATATTCGTAACAGCCCCCGTTGCATGTCAGTTATGCGGTAAACAGCTTCACCAGGCAGATCACAGGGCCCAACAATTTTATCTTATTTAAAATTGAGCCTAAACAAAACAGATAAGCGCTATATCATCTCCAGGAATTAATCCACATACAGTTTATCTTCTGAGAGGTTTGCCACGGTGTCATTTACATCACTGTAAACACATGTTGGGTGGGTGGCTCTTACTAATTTAATTTGCTTCCAAATGTGTGTGTATGTGGGACCTCCCCTAAACCAAATAATTTGGAATAATAGCAGAAAGGGAGTGAAGTAATATATGTGGCAAATCAAGGCCTTGGGTTTTCGTGTTTTGTTTTGTTTTTGTTTTTTTAACTCTGAAGGAAAAAAAGGGGACACGCAGGGGGTTTATTTTTGATTAAATGCCTTAGCCTTCCTTTGGTATTTATCTTCCCGTGGCAGCCCCTGATCCAGTCACAATGTGTAATTCCATTAGCGTTATCTCTCCATTCATTTGAGAGGGCCTTCAGCCTGGACAGCGGCAGCATAAAGGACTACAGTGTTCAGGGGGCTTACTGCTTATTTCTTCAGCAAGTTTATTCCTTTATCGGCAGCTCGTTTAAAGGGAGCTAAAGGGGAGCCGGTCAAATCGTTAAGTGAGAGCTTAGCCTGGGTTTTTAAAGGCAAACCCAGAAGCTTAGAGGGGAAGAAAAGGTTAAATTAAATAAACAAACACTGCCTGCACTGCCAGCAGAACTGATGGCCACAGATAATATTTAAGGACCTCGTATTTATAAAGGAGGCTTTATCTTTGTACTTTTAATGAGAAAAGTGATTTCAATCGGCTGTCACGACTCCTGGGTGTATTCTAGCTGAACCACTCAGTGACCTTGTGACTTTATTTCTCTACCCATGCCCACCGCAGAGGTGATGTTCAGGGCAGGAAAGAGATGTTCTTCCTAAAGTGCCCGGAGTCCCTGCAAAGAAAGATGAGGGTGGATGAAAAGGAGATACGTGCATTTCTCATTCGTCCATGCTAATGGGAGGCAGGGTTCACAGGGAGAGAGGAATTGCACAGAATATTCGCAAACCCCATTTGAGTTTTAATTGTCCCCTCCCACAGGGGCCTTCTCCTTTTCCTTCCCCTGCCAGCAGGTCTCATCCCCTGGCTGGCTTGGCTTCCCCTCCTCCTTGCCTTTGTTCACCCCTTCACAGAAGTGCCCACCTGGCCAAAGAGAAGATGCCAGGGGTTGGGGAAGCTACACGATAATGGCTCCTGGGAGCCGCTTGCCTGGTGCATGGCTTGTAATCCTGTTTTCTGGGAGAGGGATTTGAGGTGGCAGAAGAATACATGATGTGCAGCATTTTGAGAGCGGAGTTGGGAGGGACTGTCACAGATGCCTGCTCGTGCCAGTAAAAATCGCAATCCCACTGCATCTGAAAGGCAGCTTGGCCACCAGCCTTCTCTGAAGGCTCAATACATGCCCAGTCCTGTGCTAAGTACCTTACATGCATTGTGTACTTTAAAGAAGTGTTTCCAAACTGTTTATTTTAAAACACTGGAGGCTTATCAGTGAGTTTTTTGAGTGGTCCCAACATATGTACATTTATTGTAGTGTAGTATGTATATTATATGCATATATTATGATATATTATTTATATAGTATGATATTTATATATTATGTACTATTATATAATATATAACAGTATATATTGATATGCTTAAGGGCTGAGAAGAATAAATAGAAATGGAAATTACTCTAATACTTTCTCCCTGCATCCCCATAGAGTCTTGGGAACACGCTAAGTACTTAACAACCCACTCTGACAATTTCTGTTCCTCACAGCCTGCCTGACAGGTAGGTGCTGTTGTCACTTCCATTTTATAGATGAAGGAACTCTGGCTGAAATTGGTTTGGGTAATATTCCCAGAGGGGGGATTGTAACCCATGTCTTCTGATTCCAGATCTTGGGGTCTTTCCATTACTCTATACTCCCTCCTTCTCCCCTCTTACCCTGACAAGGGACCCCAGTGAATAGCCCTGCGTTCCTATGACCCGCTATTCCCTCCTTCGTCTGTTCCAAGGCTCTCCACGTTGATCCAATCTGCAGGGGGTGACTCTTGGGATCTCGATTAGTCCAAATCAGTGTTAGTAATCCTGTTCTTTGCCAGACACTCATTTCACAACCTCCCTTGCAGCTTGGAGTGGCTATGTGACCCAGTTCTTGCCAGTCAGGTATATGGAAGCATTCTGAAACGCTCTACTTGCTGTTAGAAGGGAGAGCAACACCCGAAGAGCTTTCTGGCACTGCTTCTTTGCCTTTCTTTGGGGCTTAAGTTAAGTCTAAGGGCAAAAATGCGACTTGCCAAGGATGAGACACAGATGAAATAGAAAGAGGCTGGATCCTTGGTAACCTCAGGGGGTCCCTGCACTAGACCAGGAACCACCTAACTCCAGGCTACTCATGTGAGATATTAAATGTCTTTTAAGCAGCTGGATGCGTATGCTGTTCTGTTTGCTCGTGTGTTTCTAAGGGCTTTTGCTCCATTTCTTTCCCTTGCAAAGTTCTGCCCACACTGACTCTCGCATGGTTCGAAAGCTTGCCTTCTTTGGAAGTGAGGATTATTCTTCCTCTACATTCCACCTCAGGGCCCCTGTACTGACTCCTTCCTCTCCCCACGTCTTCCCCTGGCTGGTTGCTTCTTGTCTTTCAAGCCTCAGCTCAGAGGTTACCACCTGAGAGAAACCTTTCCTCACCTCACAGCACCATATTCTCTTATTATTCATAGAACAAACCACTACCTGAAATTACCCTGTTCATTCATTTAACTGGTTCATTCTTGCCTTCATCCGCAGTGCACACTGTACAAGATCAGGGACCTACTGTCCTGGGCTCTATCTTATTCCCAGCACTAGAACTTGGCACCTAGGAGGAACTAGGAATATATTCATATAAGAAATGAATCAGAGAAAGAATGTATAGGGAGCTCCTTTTTATCTGTTAAATTGGGTGCTGTCTGATTCATAAATCACTGAATAAAGCCAATAAGATCTTCAACATTAAAAAAAAAAAAATGAATGGATATGAACTACCTGCCCATGTGAGTCCTTGGTTTTATTCCCTGGGGGAATTGTTCAGTATTTATGAAACGGGGATATTAAAAGGTAAGGTGATCAGCACGTCTATGCAAGTGCTACGTAAATATTGTACCATCATCAAATGTCTATAATTTAAAATTCTGACATTGAAGAACATACACTTATTTTTTCTTTCACCTGCATCCTTTGCAACCCGTCTTGCTTGCTGACCCTTATTGTTCATTCCTACCCTCCCCCTGCCCACGCCTCAAATGTAGCTTCTTACTCCAAATCCTTCTGATTAGAACGTATATTAATGTTGTTATTATTTCTCACTGAGATGAGCCTTATTTTAAAAATATTATAACAGCAGAGGCACTATTAATAAGAAAATGAATAGTTATAATTTCAGTGTGGTGTTATGATCAGAGTCAAGAAGAATTGCTTTCTGAATTGACACTCTCTTCCTAATTCCCCTGTTACTTGGCGAATACTTATATCTTAGCATCGATAACATATTGCTGCACTGATTTGCTTACTATGTTGTCTCCCATTCACCTGAAAACCCCTAAGGTAGGGACTATGCCTGAAGCAGCTTTGATCCGTAGCGCAGTGACATATGGCAGGCACTTCATAAATGTTTATTGAATGGATGATCCTAAACATGATATGAGCTGCAGAGTATCCCCTTGGCCTATTTCACTCTACAGTCAACATGAAATCTTACAGAACCTTTACAGTCTCATGAAAACCTGTGATATCTGGCTTTGGTCTTTGGACGAAATCCTTATCATTGTCACCATCATTATCACTCACTCCTTCTTTCTTTCTTAAGATATATTCTCTCTTACTGTAGCTTTATGCCTGATTAAGCATGACGAATCAGGAAGGGAAATTATGACCAGGCCCGAAAGGCGCTGATGAAATCACTGGAGCAGAAGCGATAGGATGCTTTAGTTTTATTTACAGAACAAAACGATGAAGTGTCAATAATCCTGTTAATATGGGAGGAAGCATAATTAGGAATGACAAAGGGAACAGACTGAAGGTTTGGAACTCCTGCAGAAGAAGTCCACAACACTCCTTTACAGAGAGGCGCTTTCGACAGTGGAATAATTTCCCCCTGGGGGTCGGGGGCGGTGATGAGAATGCCATTGTTCGGATCATTTAAGACAAACTAGAGGATGAAGGAGCAGTCATTACAGGCTGTTGAACGTCCACAGTGTAGTCAGATGTAGGACAAAAACCTGTCCAGTCCTCAGGTTACAGTCCCTGCGACCAGATGACACAAGCTGACCCTGAGCCCATTACCTGTGACTTCTCTGAGACACTAGGATCCCTGGGCTGGTAGTCAGGCCCTTGGTAGCCATAGAAAGCTTCTGAGGTTAAAGGGGTAGGAATAGAAGAATGATAAGGATCCCCCACTGGAGTAGGAAGAAACTAAGGGAAAGGGGGAGAAAAGCAATGTGGGCGCCCAAAAAGAAAGACTGGGGACCTGGGGAGGAAGGAATGGAGTGGGGGGTAGTTTGAAAGCCAAAGGAAAAAAATAAAAATTCAGAACTCTGGATTTTATGAGTGTTCAATGAGTGAATGATGGAAAATGGTTCCATACAGGCCTGTACCGGGCAAAAGACGGTCTACCTGGTGAATGAGGTGTACGGCTGCAGAGCGAGGAAGAGGCAGGGTTTAACTTAGCTGTGTGTCTACTCATGCCCTTCATCTCACTCTCTGACCGACTTCACCCTTGATTCCTCTCCTCGGTGATGGTTGGGGCTGGATTTGGTTATCTTTCCTAGATGTTACCCTCAAATCATTGCAGTTTAATTCAGTAAACATTTACTGAGTCAAAGCAAAGCCCGTGGCACTGTGGAGGATACAACAATAAACACAAAACAACTAAAACCTCAGACCCTTAGAGACATCAGAGGTTATTTCATCCAAACTCCAGTCTTCACCTAAGCAGCCCCTCCTTCCTGTCTGAATACATCCAGTGATGGAGAACTCACTACCACCCAAGAAAATCTGTTCTGTCTTTAGAGAGCTCTATTAGAAAGGCATTCCTTATATTGGGCCAAAATATCTCTACATAAGATAAATTCTATTCATTGATCCTACTTCAATATCTTGAAGTTACAGAGCTAATTCAGCAACCCTTCCCAAATATTTGAATCTGTCATGTTTCCTTGATCCTTACTTTCTTGAAGCTGGACATCACCAGCATCTTTGATTGTTCCAAATATAATAGGATTTTAAGTCCCTTTTGGGCTTGACCACTCTTTTAGCTGCTCCGCGGCATGTGGGATCTTCCTGGACCGGGGCACGAAACCATGTCCCCTGCATCGGCAGGCAGACTCTCAACCACTGCGCCACCAGGGAAGCCCGGGCTTGACCACTCTTGAAGCGTGGGGCCTGGAGCAGTAATTCAGGTGTGGTCTAACTGTCTCAAAGCAGAGCAGGGCTGTCACCGTCCGCTTTGGGACTCCATTCTCTAATAATATAGCTTGTGATTCCATCGACTTTGGCAGCCTCTCACTGTTGAGTCGCATAGAGAGCTTATTGTCAACGTTAGCTTATACTTTAAAAAAAAATGTGGTCCCATCTCCCTGATCCTGTATTTGCAGAGTTGTTTCCTATGCGCACATATAGAACCTCGGTCGTATCTATATTACATTTCATTTTGTTAAAAATTGCCCCATAATTTCAGCATGCAAAATTATCTTCGAATTCAGAAAGTCTATTTTATGCTGAGGGGCTTTGATCATGCACTTGTAGCCTGAATAAAACGGGGTCTTCTTGATTCTGCCTTAAGATCCATCCCAACTTGACGATATATCCAAAAGAAATGCAAAATCAACCTTTTCAAAGCATTGACAAATTGCAGAGTTTTCTACTGATAGTCTCTTGAGGAGGCATCAAAAGAAGGAATTACATCATGTACTCTGAAAGGCTTCCTAAAAACCCCTTTCTGTGACCGATGCTCACGTCCCTCCGGGGTCCCCGTGCTCACAGCCTTCCTCCCACCTTCTTGCCACCCATCCTCATGCCCCCTTCCCCCCCAGGGTGCTGCTCCATTCTTTCCCCCTGGCCACATCCTTTTTCTTTCTGGAGAGCTCCATATATTTTCAAATGTAGGTCAGTTCAGCTTCTCTCACTTTTTCATTCCTCAGCATGGTGCCCCCAGGTCAACATCAAAATGCCTTATTAACACCAAAAACGCCCAGTATTAAGCAAAGGTTTCTTTCTCCTTAGCCAGGGGAGGATTGTAAATACTTATATTTATTGTTTTTTCATTGCAGTCATAGGCAAATTTGATGATTGTGTCTCTTCCATCTTTATCCAAGTTATTAGTACATTTGTAGAACAGGATTAGTTTGAGAACAGAGCTCTGATACAGATCCCAAGAAAACCTTCCTCCGCGCTGTCTTGATGCGTTGAGGACCCTCTTTGGGGTCTCACCATTCAATCAGCTAATCCTTCCAGCCCACATAACCCCATGCGCTACAAGGGTCTTATTAAAGAGTCCTTGATGCAATTCAGATATTCTCTCTTATACTTCCTTGATGTGAAAGCGTCACCACTTCGTTGAATTAGAAAACAAGACCAACCTGGTAGGGTTTGTTCTTGGCAATGCCAGGCCTTTTCTTAGTGCTCACCATATCATTTTCTAAATAATCATATGTCTGCCCTTTACTGAGCCAGTGGTCAATATCTGGACCCAGCTCATTTGTTTGTAGTTTTCAGAACTTATCAATACATTATTCTCACCCTTTCCAAAGTAGAATGAGGTTTGCCTGTCTCTAGTCCTTTACCTGCCCCTACACTGTTCCTGCTGAGATTAACAACTCAGTGTGGAGCTTTTTACCTGTGAATATCTAAACGCCTCCTGGCACCATCATATGTTCAGCCTGTACCATTGCTGGGTGTTAGTGTCCATGAGTTTACTGACCACGGTGGAGAAGAAAACTGCCTTTGACTTGCTCTAAAGTTACTTTAGCATGGAAAGGATGTTCTGCATCATTCCTGGAATCTCCTTCTAATCAGCTAGTGCCAAACAGAAGTCCTCAGGCCAAGTAGAACGCTGGCTGGTCTTTAGGAAATGAGAGATGAGGACTTCTCTGGGATGTTTACCCCATCGTGCTGGGCAGACAGGCTGCTCTGTACCTTCATGGCAGCCCAGAGAAGCGTGGGGCCTGGAGCAAGATGGAGCAGATAGTTGGAAAGTAGAACAAAAAGCAAGCTTGGATATGATACAGATGGGATGGAGGAGTGGTTGGCTGGATTCGAGGAGAGAGAGTGGTGTGATGAAGATGCTTTTAGCGGCAGTATTTTTTTGTTCCTTTTAAACTAGCTTTTTTAAAAAATGGAGAATGTAATACTTGCACAGGGTAAAATGTCAAAAAGAACAAAAGATATACAATGAAACAATAAAATATATGTCACCCTGGCTCCCACTCTGAGGTTTCTGCTGGTAAGTGTTTTTTGTATCCTTCCAAAATGTTCTGTGTATATATAAAACTATATAGATATGTATGCACTATTCTCTACATTCAAAAATATGCAAACATATACACAAATACCTTTCTGCATTTTTTTTCAGAGCATCGATTACATAGATTTACTTCATTTGCTTGAGATCTATACTGTGTTCTATTGCATGGGTGTAACGTAATTTTAACAGCAGTGCTTTGAGGGAATGAAAATAGAATTGTTGCCAAACCCAAGGTATTCATCTTAAGTTTGAAGTGGAGAGAGTAACTGACCGGTGCACAGGTTTACATTTCAGATTCCTGTGTAACCTGAGATGTGTCACTTCAACATCCCTTGCCTCAGTTTGCCTAGCAGGGAAAGGACATCACTTTCTTTCTTGATTCTAGTGTCAAAAAATATGAGACAAGGCTCCTTAGACACAGGACTTGGGAAAAACAACTACTAGAAAAGGTATGTAGTAACATTTTCTCACGATCTAGGGGTGGGGCATGGGCGGAAGGGAACCCTCTCTGCCCAGAGCGACACTGAATTGCGCTGATGTGGGTGCTGCGTTTGCTGGGCACCCATGAACAGTCATCTGAGCAGATCAGCAGGCCTGGTCTGCACTCACCTGCTTTATCTTGGCCCGTCGCTAGCCCTGCCCAGTGCTGTGTTGGGAAAGGTTTAAGAACTGGCTCTCCACAAAGATAAGAGCCCTGGTTTGCAGTGTATGCTGATCCCCCTGGTGTAAATGTTTCCACCATGGCTGGTTTCCAGCTATCAGCATAGTGTCACTGAATGCAGGGTTGGGGACAGATGCACACAGTGGGGTCTTTCTGGCTTTTTTAAAAATCTTGTTTATTTATTTATTTATGGCTGCACTGGGTCTTCGTTGCTGCGCGCCGGCTTTCTCTAGTTGTGGCGAGCGGGGGCTACTCTTTGTTGCAGTGCGCGGGCTTCTCATTGCGGTGGCTTCTCTTGTTGCGGAGCATGGGCTCTAGGCACGTGGGCTTCAGTAGTTGTGGTGCACGGGCTCAGCAGCTGTGGCACACAGGCTTGGTTGCTCTGCGGCATGTGGGGTCTTCCTGGAGCAGGGCTCGAACCCGTGTCCCCTGCTTTGGCAGACGGATTCTCTACCACTGTGCCACCAGGGAAACCCATCTCCCTGGCTCTTAACTATCAAGCACCACTGTGGCCTTGGGGCTGTGACCATGGGGGGTCCACAAGGGACACCCAGCGTTTGCAAAGCCTGCAGACAGGAGTGCTTTGGGAGGAAGCCCTTTCAAGCCTGAGGAAGGAGAATAGGGGGGAGATGTTAAGGAGGAGAGAAGTCACCTTGGGTCTCTGCACGGTCCCCGGAAACTCCCAGAGGCGTGGTCTGTGGCTCCTTCTGCGCCGACTCAGTACAGGCACCTCTTCCCTTCTTACTCTTCCTCGTGGCTTCTTTCCTCCCTCACTTTCCTTCTACCCATTGTGGGTACCTTGGCCCCCCTGACGACCCTTAGGCACTGCTTGGGTCTGCAGAAGCTGCTGAGGGCTGAGGAGATTCCTCGAAGCTGGTGCCAGGGGGATGGAAGGTAGTCCTCACAGGACACTGTGCAGCGGGGAAACAGTGGCCTCCTGTTTCCGGTCTCTTCTTGCTGTGCCTTCTCTTGAGTCCTGGGACCTCCCCCCTGCCCTGCAGCGTGGGGAGGGTCAGGTTCAGGAGGACGGAACTTTATCAGCACCACAGCACCACTTTATCAGGTCCACTCAGTCTCACCTCCAGCGGGCTCCCCGTGAGGGCAGGTGCCAGGCAGCTTGTTAAAACGAACGAGCTCCAGCCCTGCTCTGCGCCTCCATGTGGGGTGTTCCTGAGGCTGACACGCCAGAACTGAGCACATCCACTTCAGGTGAGCACGACTCTACATTCTGTGTGTTGTGCCTTCCAGCCCCCGGCTGGGTTTTCTCATTTTCACTTCACGTATTGAGATATGCTAAGGGGCTCTGTAGGGAGTTCCTGGCAGGGCACATCCTGGTGCCCATTCCTGCCCAGTATAGTCAGTATCATGCATCCAGCATGCCCCCCTCTGTCCTTCTTATTCTAAAGCCAAGTGGGCTCAAAGAATAAGAGTTAGAGGCTACTGAGGCCAAGGTCAGGGGAACGATTCCCTCTGTAAGTCACTGTATTTTTAATTATCTCTGGCTGTGTAACCAATCACCTCCAGCAACATCTTGTCTCTGCTCCACAATGTCTGGGACCTCAGTTAAAAACACCCAAAGCTGGAATCGTCTGAAGATTTGACTGGGCCTGGAGGACCCACTTCCAAGGCGGCTCCCCCGTGGGATGCCAAGTTGTGCCAGCTCTTGGTGAGAAGCCTCAGTTCCTCTCCTCAAGGCTGCCTGAGGGTCCTCACCACATGGCCGAATACCCCAGAGCGAGTGATCTAAGAGACCAAGCTGGAAGCTGACACGTCTTGGATGACCTGGCCTTGGAAGTCACACCCTGTCTCGGCCGAGTCAGCTCTGATTCTGTGGACGGGGACTGCAGGACGGCATGAATACCGGTTGGCAAGGATCACTAGGTTTATTTTGGATCCTGGTTATCACAGTCTCTTAGCAGATTATACTCAGACAACCTGGCAATCATCTTGGAAATGTGTGCTACCAGATAAGGTTTTTAACCCATTAGCACAAATCCATCTTCAGTACAAGGAAAACAACTGAGGCCTTTGTGCTCTTTGTACCCCAGTCATAGAGGCCAAGTGACTAGCTTAAGCTACTTGGCAGGTGAGTGGGGCAGAGGCAAGACGGAGCCTTCACGTGGAGGCCATGAATGGCATCTGGTTCTTGGAGTTCAGGCGTGCTATAGGACCTCACGCCTCCTGGGACTGAACCCCCAAAAAGGGTCACACGGAAGTGTTTACATTTTCTTGTTGTAGCCAGATATGGAGTTGGCCAGAGCTGGGACTCTGCTGTTTCTGGCCAGTTGAGTTAGGTCACATGCCTACCCCACCCCTTGCATCCTCCCATTTCTGATTCCTGCAGTTGAAAAGACAAGTTTGCTCATTAGTTGGAAGAGAAGGAAGAATGCTGGAGAGAGGTGGTAGGTGAAGGCGTCTGGGGAGGAAGGGGATTAAGACTTAGACCCCGGGAGGTGTGGGAGCTGCTTCGGGGCCCAGATGACCAAGATCCATACGGTGTGTGAGTGGGGGAAGGGAGGGAGCATCCCCCCCGACCTTGGCACCAGACCCCTGGTGTGACCTGGGAAGCCACAGCAGAGCGGTGGGGCTGGCCTTGCCCAGCGGTATAGGTGGGCAGAGGTGATGCCGAGGTGTCCTTCCATCACGTGGCTTGTGGCAGTGGACTTCCATGACGAGGCCTGTGAAGAATAACACGATCACACTTGCCGCTCAGCACAGCCACCCTTGGGGGTCTCTGACACATGGGAGGAGACAGGGAGGGGGCTATCAGTGGAGGCCAAGTCTGCATGAGCAGGAGAAGGCTGAGAGATGAGATTCAGATGCGACCATCACTGTGTCCTCGCTAGCACCCACAGGCTGGAGAAGCCTGAGATGGTTTGGGTCTACTAACAATACCCAGCCACCAAGGTCAAGTACAATGAGGAAGTTGGGTGACGTAGGGACGCTCCTCCTCCACCCTCCTCCAAGGGCAGTCGTTTCTCCGTCCTGTTTTTACTATTTTATGGCCTGGAGTCTTGGAAATAGAACGCTTGGGTTAGAGGCTGACTTAACCCCTTAGGAAATAGGAAAGAATAATTTTGTTTCAATAGACTGAGAATCTTGAGAGCAGCTGCGCGTACCACGAAATGGCAGCTTTCAGAAGGCTGCAGCCCGCTGGAGTGTGTGGTGGACATCTGGTGACACACCTGGAAATCAGGGGTCAGTGGGGAGTTGGGCCCTTCTCGCTGTCTGGAACCCTGGCCTTCTGTTTCCAGCGCAGGGTCACGGAGGAAGGCTCTTTCCTCCCAGTCTCTGCTGAGTTGGGATAATGTTGATATTTCTACTCTCCTGCAGGTGGCGCCACAATTTAGGTTTTTAAGCCGCGGACTGCCTGTCGTTTTTCATCCAGCACCGGGTGCTCCGTCTGAAACCCAGCCATGGGGCCAGCTATTGGTGGGGGTGGGGGGGTGGGGATTCTCTATAGTACCACCAGGCTCTGGTGATTTATTTAATGAGCAAATCTGGCTTTTAATCAACTTAAATAGAAGTTCTGTTCCTAGACTAATCAAACAGTGGTGGCTAAGTGAAGGAAAACGTAAGGATTTCTTCTCCTCTCTCCTATTAAATCTGGCCTTTTATTCAGCCTGAAAGATGAGCCAAAACTCTACTCCTCAAACCCCTCAATAAACTACCACCAAATTGCCACAAAAGTAGCCTCCTTAGAACACAGGACTTTATGAAGCAATGCGCCATTTAGCTTCTCCCTCTTGTGGCCGTAAGCCAGCCAACGACCTACTCAGCGTCCCGGGGGGGGGGGGGGGGGGGGGGGGGAGTGGGTGACTTACAGACCCACTGTCAGCAGGAGAAAAGCTCGTGTCTCTCTTTGCCGCTCCACAGCCGGTGGGATTGGGGGACGTGTGGGAGCTAGGACGGTTTGTACCTACTGCAGAAACCTGCTTTGAACCAGTATGGAGGCTGCCTTTCCTAGTGTGTCTGACCACCGAGAATGGTCAAGATGACAGAGGACCTTCCAGCCCTCACTGTGTGGTGCTATTTAAAAAAGACGTGGTCTTTGAAAAGCAATGCTGATCCCTTACGTGTGTATCGCACTTACCTTAGAGTTTCCAAGCACATGAATAGATAGTGTCTCCCTTGAATGTCACTATCTCCAAGGGGTAAATGGGGCAGGTGAGAAGATAGAGTGTCACTGAGAAAGTCTGATCTACCCCCAAATTATGGAGTTGGCGGATGTCAGAGCCAGCTCAAGGACCCAGGTCTTCTAACTTCCGGTCTAGAGCACTACTCATCCCAACCCATCTCCCATCTCCCCAGCCTTGAGAGAGCAAATCCTTGAGAGGGCCATCATTAATTAAAAAAAATCAGGTCCCACACTGTTGCTAATTTGACTGCTCTGTTCTTCCTTACGGAGACATTATAACTGCCCCATTCAGCACACCTTTCACCTGGTTGTTAAGTGGAAGGGGAAGGAAGGAAAAGACCGTTGGCCATTCAGCCCCACTGGCGCCCCTCACCTGCCCACTGTCGGGCCAACTCTTCGCCTCACTTCTTCTCTGTCATTTGGCTATGCCAGGCACCACATGGCATTCATTTCTCTGAATGAAAATAAATGACGCCACACACTAGGCAGGAGATAAAGAATAATAAATACATTTTATCTGCTACCGCTAAAAAAAAAAGATCTTTGACTTCCCATCCATCCATCAGAAAATGGACCTGTGTCTTACCAGCAATAGTCACACACACACACACACACACACACACACACACACACAAGCTACAAGTGAAAAAATCAAGTTGTATTAAAAATACATGCTAGATGGCTGAGAATGGAAGCAGAGCTGTTTTTCTCACTCCCTCTCCCCCTCTTCCAGCATTTTTATGGCATGCCCTGAAAGCTGAGTGGCAAACAGACATTTGAAAGGATCCCCCCCTCCCTCCCACTTTTATGGAACTGTATTCCATAAGTAACCCATTAGGGTTTTTCATGGGGCTGTCTGGGCTGTCACCTCTGGGAAAGGCCTGAGATGGTCCCGTGTAGCAATTTTACAGAAGATACCTCGAAGTGGGACCACGACCAGGGTGAGGACAGCCTGACAAGAAGGAGCCCTGAGTGTGAGTGCCTCCTGGGCGCCTGGCTTGTCTGTCCCTAGTCTCAGTCCTGCCTGGAGAAACATTTGGCCCTGGGCTTCCTCAACTCCGGATGGAGGTCCAAGAAGCAGCAGCATCGAGTTATTTCGTTATGTTTCTCTGGACTTCTGAAACTAACCTGATATCGCATGCCTTATCTAGAGTCTGGCATCTGGGGTTTCTGAGAAGAGAGGAGCCGGATCAATGTATTAACGCAAGCTAATAAGATCACTCCTTGCTTCTTTCTGTGCCCTGCGATACTCAGCAGAGGACCAGAGGCTCTCAAGGCTCCACTCTGTCTCCTGGAATACCCTTCCGCCAAACAACCCAACGTCTGGTTTCATCCTCAGTCTGGCTTGGCTCTCTCCTTCTCGTCCAGGCAGCCACCTCTCCAAAGCAAAGCTTCAGCAAGGCCTGTCTAGGTGGGCCCGGCCTGACCCGAGTGTGCCGTCCACCTTGGGGCTTGTATACCCTGTCAGCACACAGCTGGTTTCAGTCTCCCTGGTTTACAACTCTGATCTCTGAAAATAGAAGCCCTACAGGAAGGCATAGAAATGTATGCTGTTGTCAGTCATTTCCACCTAATAAGATTCCCTTAAGGTGTCTTGATGGGAGGACAGGAATGGACAGGAAGTTGCTGGCTGTGGGGAAAAAGGAAAGTGGACAGCCACGAGGGAGGAAGCCAGAAACCATGGGCTCCTTTCGAGGGTCATCCTTGGTGGTTGCCCGTGGGGTGGGCACAGTTGATGGTGCCATTTTGGGGGGTTGTGGTGTTGCGGGGATGAGTGAGGAATCCGTGGAAGACTGGGGCTAAATAAGTGTGGGAATCCCTTCAGTTTCTCTTGGAGGATGGGGCACAGTGCTGCCTAGGATCTAGGGTTTTGGAGAAGAGAGGAGCCGGTCGGCCTCTTAGTAGAAACAGGACTAGACGAGTCAGGTTACCCAGCGAGCTCTAGCGCCCTTGGCCACCCATGCTATCTCACCCAGCCTCCCCGCCCTCAGGTCCTGTGTGAGGGTTCTGGGGCGGGGTTCTGATTCGGCATGGGTGCCTGTGTCGGTGTCGGCTCTGAGCACCTGCGGGTCCCTCCGACCGTCGGCGCCCACATCCGGACCTTCCGAGGCGGCTGTGTGCCTCATCCCCCGTACGGGCCCCTCTGCCCCACACAGCCGCAGGCAGGGTCGCCCGGCGGGTGTCCGCAAACGTGGGAGCGGAGAGCGGGGGCTAGGCGGGCGGCGGCGGGCGCGGGGTGCGGGGAGGCGTCCCCTGCCCGCTGCCCCCTCTGCCGGCAGCTCTCGGGCGGTCTAGCTGTCAGCCGAGCTCCAAGCCAGCCAGCACGAGCCAGGGAGAGAGCGGCGGCGGTTGGCGGGCGGCGGGCGGCGGGGAGGGGCGGGGGCGAGGCGAGGGAGGGAGGGAGGCTGGGAAGCGGGGAGGGCGGGAGGGAGGAGAGGAGGACCCAGAGAGCGCCAGGCAGCTGGAGTTTTTGCAGCGCTTGGCCGGGCTTCAATGCACAGCAGCAGCGAGCCGCGGCGGCAGCAGGCAGCCCGGGAGCTCCGGCGGCGGCCGAGCCAGCGGCGGCCCCGCTCCCTGCCCCCTGCAAACTTTGCAAGCAGCCCGCCCGGGGGGCCGGGGGACGCGCCCGGGAGGCCCGGCTCGGCCCGCGGCCGCGCTCTCCGCTGCCGCAGCGCCGGCGGCCGCCGCCGCCCCGCGCCTCCCCGGGGAGCAGCCAGCGGCTCCAGCGGCCCCCCAGCTCCGGCCCCTCGGCCCGGCCCGGCCCGGCCCCGGGTGGAGGCGGGGGCAGCTGCGGCGCGGCCGGCCGCGTGTGGCCGGGGGGCGGCCGCCGCTACCCAGGGAGGCGCGCCGAGGCGCCAACAGCGCTCCCCGGCGGGTCCCCCGCGCACTCGCCTCGCCCGGGCAGCGGCCCGACCTGGCGAGCATGGGCGGCGCGGAGTGACGCCGCCGTGCCCGCTTGGCATCAAGGACATTCAGCCCGCGGGGGTGGGGACGAAGGGGGCGGCCCCGCGTCGCCACCGCAGCCCCCGAGAGCCGCCGCTACTGCTCGGGCTCCAGGGCTGGGTGGGTGGGGAAAGGGGTGCTTGGAAGCGAGCCGCATTTCCCGACCTTTTTGTTGGACATTCTGCCCACCTTGGACGCCGCCAGAGGAGCTGTCAAGCCCCGTAGGCTCTGATTTCGCCCTCCGTTTCCCTGGCCTCCCCCCGGGTTCCCCGTGCCTCGGTGGAGTATTCGCGTTCGTTGGTTCGGGGCTGGGGCTGGAGGAGGCAGCCACACGCGCGCACACGCACACGTTCAGAGGAGGGCGAGAGGCAGCGGCACCGGCACCATCTGCAGTGTCAATGCGGCGCTCCCGCTGAAGCAGGCAAAGCGGCGCTTGCAGGTAAGGAGCCGGCCGGGCGGCCAGGCGGGCGGGCGAGGGCAGCGCGGGAGGAGATGCCGGCTCGGTCCGGAGTCCTCGAATGCCCCGGAGCCAGCCCCCTGCACGCACGCACACACACACGGGCTCACACACATATACACACGGGCACACGCCATGCACACGCACCTGCCCACGTCCCACCTGGACACCCACGTAGGTGCCGCGCGGCCGGATCAGGTATTTCCCATGTTCTTTCTCCTCTGACGCTCCCGGACTCAGACTTCTCTAACCAGGACTTTCGGGGTGGGATTCTGTGTATTACTGCCTCTCCCTCCCACCTGGCTAGGTTGAGGGAGCGATTTTTTTCAGTTCCCAGCCGCTGGCATCCCTGGCTGGTTTAAAAAACAGGAGAAGTAATGGTCTTGGGAGACCCGCCCAATGTAATCTCTGCTCCGTGGCCTTTGCGCACCGTGGGATTTTAACGCGAGACAGACCGACAGATACTCAGACAGATCTTTGGAGAGCGTGGTGGCCCAGCGCGCGGGGAGGAGGCCACAGAGGCGGATGGGGCGGCAGTTCTGTAGGGCGGTGCATATGGAACAGACACTGCGTTTCCCCAGTAAGAGGCAGCACAAACGCCTTTCTGAAGCGAGGCACTGCTTTCGCGGCAATGCGCCTGGATTTCAGGCAGGAAGGGGCTTAAGCATGGCTTTGGGTGTGTTGTTTGTCTAGGGAGAGTGTGTGGGGTCGGATCCTCCGTAAAACGTCTAACCTACTCACGTCTCCAGTCTGTGGACAGCAGCAATCTTACACGCACTTGGGTGTCCCTAGCCTCTCTGCACTGTGCAGGGAAGCGTGGGGCTGCTTCCCCTGTGCCCGCGCCTAACACCTGCCACATGCCTTTCCGAGCGGTGTGTCTGAGAAATAGAACTAGAAGGGGGATGGAGGGGGGTGCAGTGCAGGAAGGGAGGAGGGTTCCCCCCTCTCATGACCACCTCAGCAGTGTCCACCCTACAAGAAGGCCAGGCATTCCTGGGTCTGGCAGCATCTCCCAGAGCCAGGCTGCTCTTGACGTGGAGAATCACTCTCCAGAAGCCTGTGGTTCAAGGTTCTATTTCCCTAAAGCTCGTCCTTTCTTTTTCTCGCCGGCTGGAGTTTCACAGGCTGCTCATTTTCAAACTTTTTCTGGAGGAGGAGGGAGGGGGTGGGGTTCCAAAAGGGGTTTTTCATAGTTCCCACTTTGCGGGGGGGTGGCCAAAGGCCAGTTCATTCAGGGCTCAATTGTAGGGAGGAGAATGTGAGACCCAGGTACAACATTATTTTGGAGTTGAATATAGATATAGCCAAGTTCTGCGTTTCTATAGCTGTCCCTTTTGGCGTAGCTTGTTGGGCAGCTTGGCAAGAAATGGAATCAGCTTGTGCTCTCTATACAAGATCATGTGTTCAGAGTGTCCTACAAACCCACCAGTGGGAAAAATATGTTGGGAGTTTTCCAGAACATGAGGAGAAAGGAGGCAACATTCTTTTGAACAAGTGGGCCTCAGTGCTGGGCACAGGATTTGGTTAATTCTGTAAATCCTGAAAATGGGTGCTGAACTAAAGGGCCCTCTTCGTACCCCCATCTCTGCTATTTCCAAACTTTTTTCAGCTCCTGAAAAGGTCTTCGGCTAGGCTGGGGAGGAAAGAACCAGACGTCCCCGGGAGGGAGATTGTGTTCCCCGCTGTGCGCTGTGTGAGCTGCCCTTTGATTGATTGAAAAAGGGTAGATGGAATAAAGCAAAGCTCTCACAATGGGGAGAACCCAGTCAGGGGAACAGACATTATTTTCTTTTTAAGAATGGTGGTTGTGTGTACACATACCCAGATATGCACACGCCTTCTCAAAGAGCCTTGCTGTATGTGGTCAGCTCGTCCATCCACATGTGACAACAGGACCCAGCTCTGTCTTTCGGGCTGTGGAAGAACCGGAACACTTTGCTCGCATGCCCTTTGGGTGAGTGGCCAGGGAGATTCCACATACGCGTGGGGCAGCACACGGTTTTCTACAGAAATAGGGAACTCCAGCGACAGTGGGTGGCTCCCAGGTAGACGTTTCCTCACGGGACCTTGAAGGGGCAAAAAGGTGCGGTCCAGAGCGGCCTGAAATGGCTGTGCGTCTTCCTCGTAGACCTCTGCCCCTTTCTCTGCTTCCTTCCCCACCTTCTTTCCTTTCTCGGATGTTTGCAGGCTCAGGACCCATCACATTCACGCTAAGCCAGCAGTCATTATGCCGGTGATAAGCTAAACGTTTTTTAGCGTGGATCAAAAAATCCCCACACTTTCCGAACTTAGTGTTAGGTACCAGTTTGGTTTCTAGGACAAAGCAGGCGTTAATTAACATCTATGTAAAGCTGGCTGTACATCTCATTTTTTCCGGGTTCTCTGGCCCAGCCCCGGAGCATGTCACGTTGCCACTCTCCCTCTCCACCACTCCTCTGTGACCTTCCTTTTAAGTTCTCTGGGGTCTTCCTCACTGCTCGGAAGGGAATCAAACTGGAAAAACCCCAACCGCGAAAGCTTCTTTTCAGCAGACCCTCGCTGCTGCCGGGCTGTGCTCCAGGCGCCTCTGCTGTGAGAGCGCGGCCTGTGCCCACGAGCCGTTCTTTTTGCCCTATTTGGTACTCCCGTGCTCTCCTCTGTCCTCCCAGCACTTCATTCTGGATGCCCACCGACGCGCTCTGCAAACGTTTCCGGAGGAATCTGAGGCCACCAACTTGTTTCCTTTTTGCTTCTCTGCACCTCTCCCTCGCCCGCTGCTTCTGCCGCAGCCGCTGCTCCCCGCAGACAGGGAAATCTGCAGGGCAGAGTCTGCCTACACCTGGCCTCGGATCCTTTTAATCACAATGAGGGCTGCTGGGAATTAAGTGGGGGCTTTCTAGGGAGGCAGCAGTCCTGAAGCGGAGAGAGAGCTAAGGGGGTGGGGAAATCACCCCCGCTTAACTCCTAGTTATCACCAAGCTTTGATGCAAAGAGACGGCTGCCGATCTCTCTCCTCCTAGCCAGCGAGGGGGCATTTTTTCAGTCGTTTCTCCCCCCCTGCTCACCCGGAGAAACCACTGCACAGACAATGCCACCTCGGAGACCTGTTGCGGTGGCTTCAGCAATGGGCTGTGACAACAGAAAACCGACCCGCGCTCTAGGCTGTGATGAGTCTGTGCAACAGATGCGCCAGTCCTTCTGGGCTCTCTTCTCCTCTTCTTACTTGTGTCCAGCGCTGCCCAATGTGAAACTGGCTCAGACCCTCCGGCAGTTGAGCAGGGCTCATTTCTCTCCCTTGACATCCCCTCCTCCTTCCCACCTCCCTTTCCTCCCATCCCTCCTCCACCCCCTTGCTAATCCACCTCGTGGCTTTGTGCATACATCCACCGGTCCATTCGCCCTCAAATTTGTGGCACTCCAAGAAATCAATATAACATGAATTTAACGACAGCTGGATGATTAAGTGTTATTTATATTTAAGAGAGGCATTTAAAAAAGATGGCGCACTAATAAATCAAACGACTGTTGGGGAGATGCACGTGATTAGGGTAATTGCCCGATAGGTTCTGTTGATCGAGGCTGGGTCCACGTGCAGCCCTGCGGACACTAGCTTCCTCTTTAGTGGCTGTGAGTCCCACTGCTCCCTACCATGCACCGCCACCTGATCCCCTCCCTCGGTCTGGACTTGACCCCCTCTTCCGTCTTCCCTCCTTACTGTCCAGACTGGAGCCTTTTAGTTGTGGCAGGAACGTGGAGTCAGCAGGGAGACGGAAGGGGGCTCTGCTGCGAAGTGGTAAGAGATGGATCTTGAAAGTGGAGAAAGGCAGGGGGTCCTAATTCCCAGAACAGAGGCCTTGTTCCAGAAGGAGGAGGCTGCTTCCCTGCTTGGTATGAAGCAGCTTGGAAGAAAAGCTTCCCGAGGCCCAGGGTGAGTCTGCGTGAGCCCCAGGATCCCCGTGCTTATGGTCAGGTGGCATCAGCCTCCCCAGGGAAGAGGTGGTGAGGACGTTGGTATTTGTCCTTGTGAAAAAAACAGAGTGGAAAATAATAATAATTAATGATGACGACGCTGGCTAGTATTTATTGAGCACTTACTTGGGGGAGGCATCATTTAAGGGTTTGCACAGGTTGGCCCCACGTCTTCCTTGTAACAGCCCAGAGAGGCGCTCACTGTTACTATCCCCATTTCCTGGCGAGGAAACTGAGATGGGGGGAGGTGGGGGGTAGGTGAGGATATTGTCCAAGGTCACACAGCTGGTAGCGGGTGGAGCCAGGTCTCAGCCTAGGCAGACGGACCTCCCTCCTTGTTACTATGCAGTTTGCATCCTTAGCAAACCCTGGGGAGGTTTGTGGGAGAGTGGGCTGGGGTGAAGTTTAGAAGATCTGGTTTCTCCCTTGGACCGCCTCTGTGACGCCAGGCAAATCTATTCATGTTTTGAACCTCGACTTCCCCCTTCATCACATGGGGCCGAGCCTTATCCTTGACTGTCGTTGGTTGTGAAATTGCGAGGATCATTCTGGCAGAGTGCTCGGTTTCTGAGGGTGACTCTCGCCTCATTTGTCAGCTCCTATTTCATCCTGGGAAAAAACGGAGGAGGAGTGAATGAGTGTGTCCCGCTCTCTGCTTTTCATCCTGTGAGGCTCTGAGTCTTGTGCTGGTAGGAGTCTAGTTCTCCCAGTGGCTACTTCCAATTTGCTGGCGCTGTAGAAACGGCACTCTCTCACTTAATCCTTCAAATCACCCTGTAAGGTGGGGATTGTTTATTCTCATTTTGCTGGTCTGGGAACAAAGATGGAATGAATGCCCCGGGCTGCTACGCGGTACCTAGTCTCTTCGTTCTTGGGGAAAGATGCTCATAGTAGGTGCTCAATACTTGCTGGCTCATTCATTGATTAGCCCTAGGGTTCCAGATTTTGGAAGACAGAGGCAGGGAAGGAATCTTTGTCTGTGGATGTCATGCTGTGCTGGGTGCCTGGACCATATGGTGTTGGAGCAGAGATTCACTGGAAATCGGTGGAAACGGGCTGTGGGTGAGGAAGGTCTTTGTGCACACTTAGTGCAAGCGTAGCGCTTAGTTAGGAATGACATCCCGATTCTGAGAGGTATGGGCAGTGAGGCCCTGCTGGAGCCCGTGCGCCTGGATGGGTGCTGTCCCACCTGAACGTCGGGCCTACTGAGCTGCCTGACCTGACCTCTCTGGCCTGAACACGTCAGGGAGCATCGGCAGGTGCTGCAGTTAGTTTGGTTTTTCCCTCTGGACCACAACCTTTTATTCTGCACGTTATTTATTTGGCTTCTCCTCTACGCTGAAGTGAATGAAGCTTCTGCCAAACTTGAGGTGGCTGAAAGGGTGCACTCGGATTTCATCACCACCCCTCTGGGCAGCAGCAGGAATGGCTGCCACCGTTGGCCTGCTCAGACTCGTGCCAACAGGTGTGTGCGAGACCTCAGGCATCCTCTCTTTGCCAGCTAAGCTTGGCTACCCCCCGCCCTCTCCACGGCGCGTTCTCCGTGAACCAGGATTCGCAACAGCAAATTGGATTTTGGAATGTTTTGTCAATCCAACACAAAACAGATCACTAGCTAAGAGGATATCGTCTCTGCAGTCGATGTGCTGAACTCAGACTAGCCGAATCAATTCCCAGGGTCTTCCAGGGACAAGGATTTTCATTAGGAACCATGAGGAGAGGAGCTGTGGAGGAAGAGGTCAGTGGAACCAGAGGAAAGGAAAACCGGAACTGGTCAAAGGCTTTCCTGGTCTTCACTCAAGATCGGGTTCCCACTTCACATCCTCATTGAACTTGTCTGCTACGAGCCCAACTCATGGATTTCCTTCTGGGTAGAGTGGGGTCGGGCACCAGGGCGTGAACAAACCATTCTTTGGCTTTGGCCCAGAGGTCAAGAGGAGGGACAGGAAGCCGAGGAGAGCTGGACGATCGCTTCTCCTCTCGTGGAGGGAATAGACAATGAGAGGAGGGCCTGGCAGGGCGGCAGCCCCTGGGATGTGTGATTGAACCAGCCTGCGTGGAACGTCAGCTAACTTTGCAGAGAAGGTTAGCGTGGATTTTCTTCCTCTCCATCTCAGTCCTGCTGCCCGAAGGTGATACCTACAGTAGAGCAGAATTTCACAGAGCATATTCTGTGAATAGGTGGTACACATACACAGTTTTCACGGTCAGAGAAGTTTGAGAGGGCTTCCCTGGTGGCGCAGTGGTTGAGAGTCCGCCTGCCGATACGGGGGGTGCGGGTTCGTGCTCCGGTCCGGGAAGATCCCACATGCTGAGGAGCGGCTGGGCCCGTGAGCCATGGCCGCTGAGCCTGCGCATCCAGAGCCTGTGCTCCGCAACGGGAGAGGCCACAACAGTGAGAGGCCCACATACCGCGCAAAAAAAAAAAAAAAAAAAAAAAAAAAAAAAAAGTTTGAGAAATTCTGAGTGTAAACCAGAGAGAAAGAGGTTCTTTGTTGCAGGACTTCTCAGAGCCTTTAAGCACTAGAATGTGGATTGGTAAAACTACAAGAAGTAGATATACTGTGCAGTGGCCCTGGGAACCCCCCAAGAAATGCTGGACTAAAACAAGCACTTTCATTTGCCTGCTCCCGACTGTGAGTGAAGGGGTGGAGTCTATAATAAAAGTTTCAGTTGAATTTTCACACTAAGTACTAGGTTCTGGTGATTATATAGATACTAGCGTTCCAAGCAGAATTTTGCCAGGTGGGTAGACGGTTCAACTCCAGATTCAGTGTTTGCCCCTTGTCCTTCCAAGGCAGCCGAGAGGTTCTCAGACAGGAATGAGATCCAGGAGGTGTATATTTTCTCAGGTTCCTACGTGATGCTGGTATGTCCCCCTGGTTAAACAGCACTGGTGTTGTGGGAAAAGCTAGCTTTTGGAGACAGATGTAGATGATTCCAGCTCTGTCACTTACCAGCAAAGGGGTCTTGGGAAAAAAAATCACCTTATGTTTCAGTATTACCATTTATAAAATGAGGGGATTGGTCAAGATGAGTGATTTAAAAAATACTTATGCAGTGGAATTCTCTATTCAAATTCAATTTTACGTGGAATTCTAATGCACAGAACAGAGGCAAGATGGACTGTTCTGGTGAAAGTGATGGAGGAGCCCAGGGCCTGACACCCTTGCCTGTCCCCTCACCCCGAGTCTTGGCCTGGTTCCCTAGAAAGCAGAGCCCAAGGCAAAGGCTGATGTGGTAGCACTTTGCTGAGGGGTGGAATCCCAGGGCAGCAAGACTGCAGGAAGGAGGGAGGAGAGGGAGGGAAGGAATGCACAAAGAATGACGTATCACCAAGCTAGCCACAGCTTCCCGAGGAAACACAGCTGGTGGCTCAGGTGCTCAGGACGTACCGGGAGAAGCCTGATGGGAACACGGTCTCAGAAAAGTCTGGAGGACGGGTACGGCCGGCATCCATCCTCCTGCTGGGTTCTTCCTGCTGCAGCTCCCTGGGCACCTTTTACCCCACGAGGCAGAAACTCCCCCGCCCCTTGGGGTCGTGATGCCAGGTCAAACTAGAACCTATGGGGTCAGGCCCGGGGGCTGGGGCTTCCGTGGGGCTCCCCCCTAGTGGGCCTGAAGGTGTTGCACCTGCAGGACCCTGACCTTTGCCCCTGAAGGAAGAAAGGGAGCAGGAACTTTAGGAGCAGAGGAATGAATGGGGTGCGGTGTCCCAGGGGCCGCTCCAGCTGGGAGCAGGGCAGGGGGTTGAAGCCCAGAATTGGGGGTGGGGTGGGATGTTTGGTGGGGTTGAGCGATCTGGGCAGGTACATAAATTGAGGGTCTGTGATAATGGGTTCCATATAAGGAAGCTATGGTTCTTCAGAACAGAGTCAGCGAACCACAGCCGGCTGCTCCAGTAAGGCCTCCTTCAGCCCCCAGCATTCACGACTCTGGCCAAAATAGCCAACTACACTATGGCTCGCCCAGTTTAAACCCCAGAGGAACCACGTGAAGCATGCGTTCCAGCCAGGTTTCCTATCTTGTAGGGCTCATTGACCAAAGGCATGCCTTCCACGTGGTGGTATGTGAACATCTCAGACACTTCTGTTTGTGATGGCAGAGGGGCACAGCTGCTGGGAAGCTGGGGACAGATGCAAATGACCTTTGCCCCCTTCCAGTTTTAAAAAATATTGTAATCGTTGAAATACAAGGCAACAGGGGACATTTCTGCATAAAATATTTCCCATAGGTCATTGCCTGGAGTCAGCACCCCTCCTTTTTTTTTTTTTTTTTTTTTAAACAGCTCTTGTACTTTGAAGCTCCTCTAGGGTCAGGTGGGGCAAAGGACTGATGGTCCCACTCTGCTTGTGACCCCTTTCCCTGCTCTCTTTGTCATTAGATACTGACCCCTGTCTTCTTCCCCTAAATGCACTTGCCCTTAACTGGTGATTGTTGCCAGCCACTCACTGACTTTGAGACGTGTCTGCGTTAGCAGGGCTGCCTAAGGTTTCCTGCTCCCAGAGGGTCAGGGACCAGCCCCTGCTTGAAGCAGTCTATTGTGTAATCAGGAACTTAATTCATACTTTTTAATGGTGCTAAAGAAGCTGCTGCTGGCCATGATGCCAATAGCATTGAAATTCCTTATTTATTTATGTTTTTAGACGACAGGGACCGTTTCTTCCTTCTCTTGTATCCTTGGTACCCAGCGTAGGGCCTGTCTTACTGGAAGCAATCAGTAAATATTTGCTGAGTAAAAAGAATGAATGAGTGGAGGAGAAGGAGAGGAGATGAACAGTCTGTAAAGGAGAAAACTAGGCAAGAGTGAACCAGCTGTCTGGCAGGGGCTGGCTTCGAACCACATCAAGGCTGTGGCTGTTTCAGAGGATTAAGATGAACCAAGACAAGCGCAGGCTGAACCCATCAATCACCCTAGAGTGTCCTGGGTGATGGTGGTTTGGGGGCAGGTCGGGGCCGTGGTCTCTTCATGCTGATGCGCACGGAAATGAATTCTTTCTCTTCATGTAAAACTCACTATGGGTTTAGATGCCGATAGATTGGGAGGCATGACCAAACTGCATTTCCCAGAGGATCCCAAAGATGAGCCCCCCACCCCCCCACAGAAAAGGCATTTGTGGCTAAGTAAGTCTTGCAAACACTTTATGCTGTGTCCTCCTTTGGAGATTCAAGATGCACATTAAAGGCAAAGAAGTTTGGCTACAGAGAATTCTGGTTAATTATTTTTAGCAAACCATTTTTTTCAGTGGAGGGATCCCTTTGCGTGGGTGTATTTAAACCTGTTGACATTTCTTGGAACAAGTGTTCCCCAGAAAGCATTTTAGGAGATGCTGGCCTTCATCTGGAAGCTTTCAGGTTTGAATGTAGTTTGGAGGAGAAAAAAACAGGAGAACAAATGTACTGTGCTCTTAAAATAGGGACTGGTGAGGTGCAGCTTCCAGAGGAGCTCAGCTTCCTCTTGTCCTTGTCATTTGCTTTTGGGAATCTCAGAAATGGCTGTGAATTGCTATGAGATGTTGGCGACCCTGGTGCCTTCAGATGTGTATTTTCTAAAGGGACCATTTTAAGGAGTGTGATTGCAGTTCTGACAGGTTTGTGGAAACGTTTCCAACAAGTATAGCACTTTTCGGTCGCACGTAATAGATCGAGATGGATGTTTGCAAGATACGTGAGTAATGACATTCACCTTCTCAATATATTTTTTTCAGCTACACGTATTGAATAAGAGACTTCAGTGTAACTGGCAAAGATAAATGTTCTGAATTAACAAAAAAGGCGTGAGTTATTAAGATACAGCTCCCCAAATGTTGGATGGTTTAAACAAATTTTCTCTCAGGGAAGAAACTTTGCTACCCTAGAGAGGTCAAACGTTTCTAATTAGACTGTAAATTCATGGTTTCTACCGTTGGGTAGTGATCCAGAGAGCAGAGCTAGGCATTTCCCATGGGAAGCTTTTCACTGCCCGGTGTTCCTCCTGCCTAGGTAATGATGTGTGTGGGCATGCACGTGTGTGTGTGTGTGTGTGTGTGTGTGTGTGTGTGTGAGCTGGGGTGGGGTATCACCCCCATAGTACTCGGATTTGGATCACCTGGGGACGCACGTGCCTAATTATAGAGCCTCACCATGCTTTGCCCAAGCCCTGTGTTCCTTTTCCAAAGTGAGTAACAGTTGCTAACACACACTTACTAAGAAAATTCCCCTGACGCCCATTCATAAAGCATAGCACTGGTGATTCTAGCAGCATTAAACTGTTTGGCGACTGAGTTTAGAATTATAGGAATCGGAGACATGAATTAGCAGTAAATCAAGTCCCGGCTGAGTTTGAACCCAACTGCAGTGAGTTTTAAATTTAAAATATCTTGCTATGATGAAGCAGTTGTAAGTCAAGCACTGGAGCTCTGTCACTCTTGACTCTGGTGGAGTGTAGTGGTCACCCTTTGAAAGGAAGACCCTGGCAACAGCTTGTATGGTTCCTAGGCATGCTGGGAAATTGCCACTTCATTTCTTCTTCATAAACTGTTGGCTTTCATTTAAAAAAAAAAAAGTCCTATTTGCGGGGACACAGCAGAACTCTGGGAACAGGGCAGGTGGGAGAGGGCTCAGGCCCAGGGGGGACCATTCAGAGCCTTTTCTTTGGTCCCTCTCAGGAGGAGTCATGCAGAAGGGGAATCTGGGTCTGCAGGTGCCGTGTGGTTTGTTTTCCTTATCGGACCATATTTGATTCTTCTTTCCGGGGGATCTGTACAGAAAAACAACAAAGAGCACACTTCAAGAAGGCTGCAGCACTGTCATGTTGCAGTGACAATGGCGGTGTAATAGGAAATCATTTATGTAAGTTATGGTGCCCTCTGAGTGGAGCTTGTCAGAAATGTGGCAACAGCTTCTTGAGGCTTATTTTTTTCTCTCCTGCAAAATAATCCTGAGGTTTTCATTTTCGGAGCAATTGAAGAAGTATTATGTGCTGGCCAGGGAATCAGGAGACCCAGCTTCTAATCCTAGGTTTGCTGAATCTCTTTCAGCCAAGTTCCTTCTCTGGGCTAGGCCTCAATTTCTCTTTCTTTCAAGTCAGAATAAGCCCTTGCTGTTCCTGACCGGAAGCTCAGGAGGTGAGGATGAACGTAGCTATGCATATTAAAGGACCAGGTGAGCGTCAGAAGGAAGGTTCTATTTACACGCAAGGTTAGAGAAAATCAAGTAAGAGAGAATAATGTTTCAGCTTAGGCCTCTCACCATTGCACCTTTACCAGCTCCTGTGTTTGCTGATCTGGTGAAGAGCTGTAAGTGATAAAAGCAGCTTGCGGAGGGTCAGAAGGGAGAATGCACATGGGATAGCAGGAAACCGTTGGAGGAAATGGTGAGTGCAGGAGTCCAGAGGCCGGGGCAGGAGGGGGAGTCCCGATCCTGGCAGTAGTGGGTTAATGGGGGCCTGCGGGGAAAGGAAAAAGGTCTTGATTTCCTTCCGTATCTACCATTCACTTTGCTCCATACGTATATATTTTACATAGTTTAGTTAGGTAGATGTGAGCTAAGGAATATTTAGCCAATGAATTGATCGATCCATCAATTAGTCAGTAGTTATTGAGGGCCTACTATGTGCTAGGCACGATGCAAGAGTTTGGCTGTACAGGGATGAAAGCCCCAGTTCCTGCCATGGGAGAGCCCACAGCTTGGTGTGGCCACAGCGCACACGTTTATAGATAATGAAACACAGGGTGGTAAGACGTGGGCTCTGTGCAGGCAGAGGGCCTCCTGAGAAGGTGTAAGAAGGGGCGCCTGTCCAGATACGAAAGGCAGGATGTGGCGAAGGTCTTCTGGAGGAGGAGGGGCCATCACTCGGAGGTTTGAATGGTGTTTTGAAGGGTGAGTGGGACTGGCCTTGTGAACACATGGGAAAGAGGTGCCTGGGGGAGGAAGCGGCATAGGCAAGGCATGGAGAGGTGAGCGCCCACAGCAGAGGTGGGAAGTGGGACCAGGCGCAAACACCCCTGGAGGCTGGGCCAGGACCAGGACCAGGAGAAGCGTCCAGATAAGGGTTTCATTCGGCAGGCAGTGGCGAGGCCTGGGGATCTCCAAATGAGGAATCAATGAGACCAGCTTTGCATTGTGGAGGAAGAATCAGAAGTGAGGCTATTATGGTAATCCAGGAGACATGGACGAGGGCTGCCCAAAGTGGTCGCAAAGCAGAGAAAGGGACAGATTTGACAGGTCCCTGGGAGTTAGAGCTGACAGATGGTGGATATGGTGGGGAAGGTGGTAGGAGGGAGGGGCGGGGGACTTGGGGATGTCTTGCAGGTGTCCAGCTTGGGCAGCTGGTGGAAGGTGACACCCTTCACTGAGCTATAGATTTCTAGACCGAGACTGGGTTGAGGGGCGGGGGGTGTGGTCTTTCTGGACGTGGTGAATTGAGGTGCACGTGGGATGATGTGTGGGTAGAGGTGAGGCCAGCGCGTATGGGGCGCTTGTGTTGTTGGCAGCAGCGTCTCTGTGCTTTTACTCTGCTGTTTACTTCTGGCCCCGCTGGTAGACAGAGGAGCTCCTTTTGGGATCTGGCAGAAGCTTGGTAAAGAAGCAAGAAAACCCACATATAGATTTTACATTTTTCAAGTGCTTCATGTTTTGAATTAAACATACTATCTTGAACATTTTGCTTGAGATTATTCTGAAAACATCCAGACATTCACCTTGCCTTAGGAGATCTCTGTTATTTTCCAATGGAAAAAGCATGGTTCCGGAAGGTTGAGTCATTCACAGACGATTACGGAGTAAGACCGGAATAAAGGCAGAATAGAATTCAGCAAAGGAGAATGACCAGGTCTGTTCTGGGCATTAGCTTGTTCCCTTTCTTGGTGTGTTCACCCCATTTTCAATGTGGACACACTCAAAACAGTGTGGTTTGGGGAAACGAGCTCCACCCTGAGCTGAGAGATGGGGATTAACGTTTTGATCTCGCCCTTTAGAAATATAACATCTCGTTTGTCTAATTTTGTGTCCTGGAGTAGGGGCCAGTCTGTGCAATCCAGGCCTGCAGGTAGGATCTGGCCACTTGTGAGGTTTTGCTTGGTCCAGAGAGCCTTCAAGAGAAATCTGTATGATTCCCACGATGGGACGCGGTGGGACGGTCCGTCTCCAGGGGGCCGCAGGTTCCACTCGCTGTAGTCACACTTTGCTTCACACATTTATGGTGAAAGTATTTGAATTAAAATACGAGCAGCCTAGCACCTAGTAGCTACTCAAGCAGGGTTCCTTCCCCCCTCTTTGCAATATGTGGGGAAAAAATGAGTCAGCATCTCAGTGTCCAGTGCTTTGCATTCTGCAGGGACGCTTTGTCATGTGGTGGTCCCTGTTAAGCCCAGGAGATGTAGCAGTGGCTGGTGGCAAAACTTTTAGCCTCTTGTGCTTATACTGTGGGAACTTTAGAAAATAGGCCACTTGTCTTGAGCAGAGTTTGGAGAGAAAAATATCTAACTCCTTCAAGTCCACCCCCAGCCCCGCTGTGCTGCTGTAGAAGGTCACCAGGCTCACGTGGGGCTGGGGGTCTGCCGACGGGTCGAGGTATCCAGCTGGCATGGACGCAGCTCACAGCGGCCGTCTCGAATGAGGGATTCTGGTAGTTCAGCCCCAAAGGGTCTCTTCAGCTGCAAAATTGCAGTTCAATTTCAAGGGAAACAATGGGGCTACTCTCTTCTCTGGGTTGCTCCTGGGTGTCTCAGAGCAGCTAATCAAAATGGCTTGTACTGTGGTCTCTCTTGTGGAGGGGGAACAGTGGGCAGGGTAGGTATTCTTTATTTATTTATTATTTATTTATTTATTTATTTATTTATTTTGCGCGGGCCTCTCACTGTCGTGGCCTCTCCCGTTGCGGAGCACAGGCTCCGGAAACGCAGGCCCAGCAGTTGTGGCTCACGGGCCCAGCTGCTCCGCGGCATGTGGGATCCTCCCAGACCAGGGCATGAACCCATGTCCCCCGCATTGGCAGGCAGATTCTCAACCACTGCGCCACCAGGGAATCCCCCAGGGTAGGTATTTTTGAGCTCTAACCTTCTCAGAGCCGTACAGAGATGACAGGGTTTCTGCTCTTCCTGCACCACGCCTCTGTACCCAGCCCTTGTACATGTTATCAGCTGCACTCAGTACATAATGTATTTATGTAGCTGTGCTGCTGGTCTCAGGGAGCTCAGTAGTTTTCCCAGTTTATCTGGTGGCAACTTGTTTCCCTAGTAGGGGGCAGAGTGCAGGGCCCGGGGTCCTAAGAAGGGAAGTAATTTAACCACAGTGATGTGTGGTTAGGACCAAAATAGACCAGTTGACGTCGCCCGGGGCTGTGCTGGTGGCATCCTCTACGCCTGACTCTGCATGCTGGGAGATGGGGTGGGGGGCGGATTGCTGAGCCCATTCCTCTCCAAGGCTGCCTCTGAGTCTGGGATAGAGGCAGGGAATCCCCACTGCTCCTGCCTTTCTACCTTGCTGCCCCCTAAGTGTCACTGTAGAGACTTCCCACTGACCTGTGCTTATCAGATGTCAAAGTGGCTTCTGGTTCTGTGGTCAGATGAGAAGATCCAAGAAAGGTGCACATACTTGAGCTGCCGACTGTGTGTGCAGTGTCGAATCGGACAGCGGGTCTGGCTGTGGCTGGGCCCTGGGCTGGGTGCTGGGGGCAGCGGGGGAGAGCGAGCTTTGCTAAACCCAGGCCCGATTTCATGAGGACGTTGCTGCTGTTCATTGTAACCTCCTCATTCCTTCTTTTAGGACTCGATACTAGCAAGACCCAATGCTTCGCGGCAAATACTTCAAAACAGATGAATTAAGTATTTTTTAAAACCTGTAATTATATGTGTGGCTGCCCTTATTAGGCGAAATGGTATATTCTTGGCATCTAGGATTGGGGATGCAATAGAAGTTCTCTTGCTTTAATTTGAAGATGCCCATGTTTGGAGTGTTCCAGAGAGCTTGAGTGTAAAGCTTGAGGAATATCATGTGGCCAGAGAGAGAAAAGCAACTCCTAAAAATATCAAGCAACATTTCCCCAGCACATATTGTTTTGAAAGAATGGCATTTATATTTGCAAATTTTAAAAAATCTTTAGGCCTGGAAGAGTTTTTCCCAGCTAACAAATTTTGCACGTAGCCTTGTCTGCGTTCCAGACGTGAGCCAGCCCCAGGAACTCTTGTGTCAAGATAGCAGCCGTATAGCTAGAAGCTCTCTGCAGATTCAAGCTGCCAAGAATTTATTTGTAATATACGATCTATTGACTTGCATTTTTAGCATTTACCTCTCATATTTCCCCTTAATTGAAAGCTTCTTGAAAGCAGGCAACTGTCTCATACCTATTTGCAGTTCTGTTGGCCTCCAATAATAGGGTGGCTTAG
The DNA here is from genome assembly GCF_003676395.1 of Aethalodelphis obliquidens. Taxonomy (NCBI): domain Eukaryota; kingdom Metazoa; phylum Chordata; class Mammalia; order Artiodactyla; family Delphinidae; genus Aethalodelphis; species Aethalodelphis obliquidens. The sequence goes on from NW_020837949.1 coordinate 20,106,501, forward strand.
TTTTTTTCTTGATATCCTGAGCATAAAAAGAGGGGTGCTAGAATGGTCGGACGGTAGAGGGCATCACACGTAATGGAACCACTGCGAGTCCACAGGAAGTGGGAAGTAGCGTCACAGGAAAGTCAGCACACAGTGGTGGCTGTGTGCTGGTGTGTAGTCTTCTATTTAATCGTCATTGCTCAGTGGTTGTGAATAAAGCATCTACTGAGTTGGAGTCTTGATCACAGACTTACTGTATTGCCTGGGAGGACATAGGAACTGCTGTTACTTCCTTTCTGAAATGAAGACCCCATTAAACTTGGCTGCCTTCCTGTGGTCTTAGGCCAGAAGGTTCTGAGGTTTCACAAAAGTGAAAAAAGAAAAAAGATGACATCAAAGTGAAATTCAAGGAAATAAAGAGATTTTTATTCAGGGGACAAATGATTGCCCCTTGGTAGTTAATTGCCTGCTTTTATGTTCCCCCTTTCCCCCTATTCCTTCCATCTTGTGTGAAGAAGATCTTAAATTCCAGGCTCTTATCAACTCTCCTTCCACTCTTTTCTCTGAGCCACACATCTAGGCTGTGCTGGCAAGTTGGGCGTCTTTGCGGGGGATGCAAGCAACCCCGTTTTGGTGGCACACAATGGGTTCTTTCTCTTCTAATGACCTTGCCAGGCAGATTGAGAGCTCATTGCCGCCATGCGTGGTTAGGTCTGACTCCACGTCTGACTTTGAGACTGATGTGTGGAGAAGGTGGGAGTCTGGGAGGCGGGGCGCCAGATCCCAGTGTCAGGACTCCCCTGTGGCAGGGTTGTTTGCCAAAGGCTTCCTTACAATCTAGGGGCAGCTCCATCCCACTGCTGGTCCATAACCGGTGGATCTGTATACGCCTCCCACACTCGTACTTTATGTCAAATTCTGCCATCTGGTACTTCATACAGGCATATTTTTTTGAAATGGTTATGGTTATCACATTCCATTTCATTTCGGAGTCCAGTTTGGACCCTGTTCCAGCCTGATAAGATAGTTTTGAATTGTGTGTCATTATCACCAATAGGGACCACATGACTTCTCCCGTAGTATCTCATTTGACCTTCACAAGTCCTAGAGTTTGTCATCTGCAAATCTGATAAGTGTCTTCATTCAAATTACTTATAAAAATGCGAAACTGCAGAGCACCAAGGACAGAACCCTTTGGCATGGCGTTCCCTGGAGAGCTCCCCTTGTAGGTTTGACAAATAACCATTGATTAAGCTTCTTTGGGCCTGAGAAACAATGGAGCCACGAGGACCCAGCAAAGACTTTGGAAGCAGACAGACCTGGTGTTGCAACCCGGCTTACGCCAACTTGGCCATTCCCAATGAACAGATTATTTGGGGGTTCAGTTTCCAATGATTACAAATAGATGAGAGCTCCCCCTACAACCTCCCAACAAAGCAGGTATCAGACTGGATTCCACCACACGTGCCCATCTTTGTTAGTGAGGAGACACAAAAGCAGTCACCTGTTCTTGAAGCGTAGGGAAGACCCTGCATTCTTCCCAGCTAGTATGCCAGGGATGGCGAGTTCCTTCAGCCCTGCTGGCGGATGCATGGAGTGTGCAGCTGGCAGAGCACCCAAGCCAGCCTCTCTAACTCCAGGCTGTAGTACAAATATTATCATTTTCTGTGTGTGTCAGGAAGTGAGAGAGTTTGGGAAGCGCTGACTTAGTGACTGTCTTGGTCAGTTTAGGCTGCTATAACACCATACCATAGACACGGTAGCTGAAGCAGCAGACATTTCTCACAGTTCTGGAGACTGGAAGTCCAAGATTAGGGTGCCAGTATGGTTCAGTTCTTGGTGAAGATTTTCTTTCTGGTGTACAGATGACTGTCTTCTCCTTGTATGAGAGAAAGGGGGGGGGCACTTGTTCTCTTCTAATCCTACTCAGGAGGGCTCCACCCTCATGACCTAATTACCTTGTAAAGGCCCCACCTCCTAATACCATCACATTGGGGATTAGGATCTCAACATAGGAGTTTTGGGAGGACACAAACATTTAGTCCCTAACATGACTCTGAGAGGTTTATTTAAAGGAAGGTTTACTTGAGGCAGATGCAACAATGTTTTGGTTATAGGTTTCAGCTCACCTTCTAGTGGGATCAGAGGACAGAATCTTTTGAAAGATGAAACATAATGGGAGCCCTGAGCCAAGACGCAAATGCTCCGGACTTGCCAGATTCTTGTACCATAGGGCGGAGGTCCCTGGACAGTATTCTATCCAGTCGTCTGTCTTTGACACCGCTTAATTTCCCACTGCAAAATTGTTTCTAACATCTCTTATGCTTTTTAACAAACCCAACGGTGCTGATCAAGATAGTGTAGTTGAAAGACTCAGGGTAGACTCTGATGTGAGTCTTTCAAAAGCCAGGTCAGCAGCCCTGGAGAGTGTATGCATTTTTCACGTCAGTACTTCAGATGTTGACTAACCATCCTTGGGCGTAGATTAAAACTAACTTCCGTACATTATACCACACTGTTTACTGTTTTATTTAAAGTAAGTTACAGACGTCATCAAAGCCTGGCTCCTTGGCTATGTGACATTGGGCATGTTACCTATCCTTTCTGATGTTCAGGTTTCTTATCATTAAAAAGGTAAAGTAATACATGACAGGATTACTGGGACAATCAAGTGACATAATACACACTGCTCAGCACATATTAAGTGCTCACAATGTTGCTGGAAATTATTGCCTCCTCTTCAGATACCTAGAACTTGTTAGTCATGCTTCTTGCTACTCTGCTGGGTTAAAGCACTTCAATGTTCTTGGTTTATAGATAGTCATATCTGTTTCTAACACTGGGCTCCAGTGTGCCTGCCGCCTCGAGGTTCCGCATGCACATGGGAAGAACAGAGGGGCGGGTGGCTGGTCCCATGGATCCTGGCTCTCCTTCTAAGTATGGCCTCTTAAAAAAAGATTTAAAAGCATATGTAGGGATTCCTTCGTTTTTGGAAGATCCAGCATTTGCCTGGAGTTTAAATTTAACACCCATGTGTATATATTCAATCTGTGCTCAGTTCAGCCATCCGTTTTGCCAATGCACACCTGTAAACACACGTTGTTTTTATGTATGTTTTACCTTCAGTGGTATCTTAGATAATGTGCTTTTCTTGCCAGGCGGTGGCGATGGTTGCTCTTTTTTCAGGTTTACCACCCAGGCCCCTAGATTTGGTTTAAGGGAGAGCAAGTAGGAAACTCTTGGCTTTAACTCAAGGCAGTGACTAACTGTTAATGGGTAATTATTGCCTGGAGCCTACCTGATAATTACGTCAAGCACTGCAGGATGGGGCATCTGCTAACGTCTGCCTGCTACAAAGTCATAAAGCTGACATGTTCCATTGGAGACCAGAGAGGTGGGTCCAGTGTACATGGAATTGGCATACCTGGATATATTCACCTGCGTCCAATGGGAGATACTTACGGAAACAGCCCATCTCAGTTGTCTTCAGTTCCAGGCCCTGATTTCCTGGTAAGATAGCCTTAAACTAGACAGTAAGGGCCTCTGGGATTTTCCTGCATGGTTTTCACTGCGTGTGTCCAATGATCCAGTCAGAATCCATTGCCCTGTGACACCCTGGTTGCCAGAGCACACCCAATTCCTCCCGGCCCCTCAGCTCTGAGAGCAGTAGAACCTCTGCGTGTTGACGAACTATTAAGCTTGAAACATTGCATTATTCCCAGCAACACTCTAGCTGAGGGAGGAAGGAGCCACTGGTTGACTGTGGAGAAAGGTGATTAGCCACTGTGGAGAGGGAACAAACGCTTGGGGAGTCTGGGAACTTTCAGTGTGTTGGTGGATTTTAAAGATGTGGGGCCTCTGTGAACAGAGGCCAGCTCTGAATGAGACAGTCCTTCTACTGCAAACACACCACGGAAAGTCCTGTCACTTCTCCTGTGTCCCTGAAGGAAAGGAGGCACCCACTGGCACAGTGTCACCCCAGGAACCTCGTCACAGCCATCCTCCACTCTTCAGCCTATCAGCAGTGACCACGGGCCCCAGATTTACTGGAAACAGACTTCACTTCAGATATTCTATACCATTGCCAGAGCTTGTGTCCTGGTATTTTTGGTTTGAAAATAGTCAGTATGTAGATATAGATATAGATACAGATACAGATATAGGTATGGGATATGGATATATCTGTATGTACACACACAGAACACACACACACACACACACACACACACACACACACACACACACACACATACATATGTCTATTTGTCTATCCCTATATCTCCAAAGGGTATCCTTGGACAAAACTGGGAAGTAATTGCATTTTTCCCTAAGAACTCCAGTCCGAGTGAAGCTGCTTCCTTTCTGCCTCTCCTTCTCTTTCTTCAGACAGGGCCTCTGGGGCTCTAGTGTATCCATGACTCAGGGGTGAGTGAGAGCTGCCATTTTGCCCATGTCCCACCGGCCAAGCTTTGTTGCATCTCCTTGCTCAGGAAAGACTTGTCTTTTTCTTCCACCAAGATGCCATCTGCCCACCAAGCTGGGGCTGACCAGAGAGGATGCTTTCCCTCATTCTCACCAAGTAGCCTTATAGACCAGTGGGACCCTGCTGTGTGAACCCTCTCCACTCCCCTCTTCTGCCTAGTCCTGAGCCCCCTTGGCCACAGGGAAAGGGAGATGACGGAGGAGCCACGGTAAGGAGTGGATTGTTGGAAGAGAGAATGTAGTGCTTGACCCAAAGAAACAAAGTTCCAATGGCGGCATTTCAGGCATTTCAGTGGAGGGGGTAAGATGCTGGTTGGCACAGGGGAACCTTTCTAGAACCTCTCATACCAGACAGAGAGGCCCCTGACCACCAGCTTTAGGTGTCTGTGTTTGAGATCGGGCCTGGGGACAGTTGTCTCTGGCCCCTCCTTCTGCATTTTCATGGCCCTGTCGGGAAGCGCTGCCCCTGAGCTGATGGCTGTCACCCTTTGGCTTTTCTGATGGGTCTGGGGAGGAGATCCTTCCAGCAGTGTTACGAGCCTCCTGGGACGAAACACCATGAGTAGTCATGTGGAAAATAGCTTAAGAACGGCTGCGAGCTGCCTCCCCCCATGTCCCCACACTTCCTTTTTATCTGTCTCCTCTCTGTCACTCCAGGAAGTGCTGACCTCAGGGTGGGCAGGTCACGGGCCACACCTGGGGCTGGCAGAAACAGACCTCAGGATGTAGCCTCTGCCTCTAGATCGTCCGGTGTGGATGTGGGTGCTGGAGATAGGTGTTCAGAGCCGCAGGATTTCTGCCTGTGAGGTAGCTCAGAGGGATGGGCTTCTTCAGGAACCAGAATCAGGAGGCTCCTCATCTTCACGGCATGGGGGGCCCTGTGGCGCCCCGGAATCCTGGGCCACGCACTCCATCCAGGGCTAACAAGCCGACCCCCGACTCCTGTCACCACCTCTAGAGGGGCTTGTCGTGGGCCACGCCAGACCCAAGGCAAGATTTCTTCGTTTTGAGTCTCTTTCATCTGAACACAATTTCCGCTTCGCCTAGTATCCCTTAGTCGGTGTTGGGGAAGGAGCTTCAGGCGCTGAAGTGATTTTGTACAGAAGGGTCTGACTCCTGTTATTAACCTCCAGGGAAATGAAAACCTGGGTTTCTTTATTTCAGAGTTTGGGGGCCCAAAGACGTGTGTCTGCAGATGGAGGGAATGCAACTAGGGTATCGGTGCTAACTGGAGCTCCAACGAGGTGGGGTGGGGTTTGTAGGTAATCAGATCACCACGTCAGCTGGAAACCTCATACCTGTGAAAGAATTTCCCCTTCTCACCTTCCTGAGCCTTCCTGCTCTGAGGTGTGCTCCAGGAAATTGAGGGCTGACGAAGGGGCAGGGTCTGCCCCATTCCACCCCCAAGGCTGTCTCGAGCCCTGCAGACCCTTGGCCTCCCAGTGCCCATCTCCAGGGGCAGAGGTACTTCTAGCTCCTCCTTATGGACCAGGAATTTGGAAGGGGAGCAAGATAACTCCCGTCATGGCTTCTTTTTTAGAGCAAGTGTTTGCTGAGACAAAATCAACCCTCCTAGCTTGTTATTTTTCAGTATTTTAAATAAGGGTCTAAGAGTCAGATCTCCAGCCCTGAGGTTCTGGGTAACTTTGCCAGCTGTGATCTGGACATGATCTCTGAATGGCTTTTCCAGCTCCGATTAACGTCCACCCTGCTAGTCCCATTAACTCTCACCAGGAGCTTTCTTGTCAAAGCGGGGAGGCGGGCAAGCACTTAGCGTTACGCACACCGGCCACTTGGGCTGCATCTCAGTTGCATGTGGGACATTGATTTTACACGTTCCCCTCCTCAGCACACCTGCTACTAAGATTCCTTTCCCTCCCTCTCCCTCCCTCCAACCCCTTTCAACCTGGCCCAACTCCTGGTCAGACCTTGATTACATGTCTCATTGATTCCATTCAGCTATTTATTAATACACTAATTAGTATGTTCATTTAAGGGAGAGTGACACCGCTTTTTAAAAATAAATGTACAGAGGTGCAGGTTAATGGAAATTTCTGTTTATTTAACATGGATGTCTGGTGTGAAGAGGATTAGTTTTGGATGTTAAAAGGACACGGAGGTTTTTCCAGGGCTTAAATCACTTTTGCTGACAGTCTTTGAAAGGTGACACCTAGAATCATATTGCACTTTCCTTAGGTGATCACAGGCTCTCTCCACTACTCGGGTAGGGAAACTCGAGGGTGGCCGTGAGGGTGCGGGGCTGGCTGTACACAGTCTTTCACAGGAGGCTCTGATTGTGTATGAGGATGGCTGGCACATCACAAGGGTGAGTCACACCCACTGCTCTGCCTGTAGGGCTGTCAGGAATTTTGTAATTCAAGGTGATGAACGGATGGACGTTGCTTTTCTATTGTAGGCTTGTTCTGTTTGTTCCTGAGTTGCTCGTGAATGGTATATTAGTCAGGGTCGGTGATTTCTGTAAAAAACAACCCCAAAGATCAATGGGTTTACACATGGCAGTCCAACATTCGTTTGTACGTGGGGGGGATTTTGCTCTGTGCAGTCATTCAGAGACCCAGGTTCCTTCCATCTTGTGGCTCCACCATCCCTAGGGCTTCTCAGTTCCCCCTGGCACTTCTGCTGAGGAGAGGAGGAAAGAGGAAGTCACCGAGCTGGTACGGGAACCCGGAGGCACCCGGGCTACGGTCTTCAAGACCAGCAGTACTGGGACTGGCACTGAGAGCATCTCTCTATGTACAGGAGCCAAGCAGACCAGCCCAGAAACAAAGCAGGGCTAAGAAAGCCTCAGGACACTGCCCATCCAAGAGAGAGCGTGTGCAATGTGACGTACTTTAGATCAAGATGGACTTTTCTTAAGAAATCTTTTCTAAACTGGGTGGACAACAAAAAGGAGTTGGAAATTGAAAAAAGGAAAAAAGAAAGCAAGCCGAAGAGAAGTTCATGAGATTCCCAAAGGGAGCTGACCTGTGTTTCAGAAGCCTCTGGGGAGACATTTTTCCCTTTGGTTGGCAGGTGCTGGGCTTCTTGCACTGAGGCTAAATGGAGTCTTTATGTTACAGAGAGGAAAGCAGAGTGATGCATATGGGATGCTGGGAGCTGCTGGGAAACCTCGTTATTATGGGATGGATTGGTTTGGAAAGAGAGGAATTTTGAGAAGATTCAGCATTATTCATTTTTCATGCCCCTGATGTTAAGGACTGAGGCTTGGCCAAGGGCACCATTTTTATGGCATGGGGGCCCTCCCTTCTGCTTTTCTCCAGTGACCTTGTCCTTCTACTTTTCTCCATAGCCCGTGGCAGCTCAGTATATAGTTCTGGCGTCCTCTGTCTCACTCCCAGGTCATACATGCCATATACACCCGGGCTGCCTCTGATAGCCTCCCTTAGTAAGAGGGCATACCTACTGGACCACTGTCAAGGGTTAAGGCCACTTAGGAAGGTGGCACTAATTGTGCTGGGAGTCAACTGGACTTCCATGAAGAAGGCTACAAAAATGCACACTGTGATCTGCCAACATCTAATAAAACAAAATCAATTCCTGCTTCTGAGAATATACCTCTTGGAAATAACAGTACTAATATGTAAAAACGTATGTACAAGGATGTTTATAATGGCATCAATTTTTGTGCCAAAAGTGGGGGAAGGGCTAAAGAGAATGCCCATTGATAGGAGAATGGCTGAATAAATTATGGTACCTCCACACCATGGAATAACAGCCGTCCCAAAATTAAATCGCAGCTAAACCAGGTGACTTGGAGGGTTTCCAAGGGAGGGAGAAAAGCATGTGTAATATAGCTCCGAGAGTGTGTTTGATTCTATGAGTGTGGAGAAACTCATGGATGAATACTTGGATGTCAGCATTCTCCTGGAGAAGGGAGGTGGGAGAAGTGGGGGAAAGGGGAAGGGGGAAGCCAAAATAAAATAGGAGTTTCGACTTCTTTCTTGCTCTAGGATGTGGATAGCTATGGAAGGGGTTGGACAGGGAAGAAGCCTAATTCAATTTTTTTTAGAAAGGTCCGTCTTAGGGGTATGGCGGGTGGCCTGGAGGTGGATGAATCTGGAATCGGGGAGTCAGGGGCTATTCCTGCCTTCTGGGGAAGAGGTGATGAGGGCACTGGGCTGAGGGTCAATGGGAGGGTGGGGGGGGGCAGAAGTGGGTCAGAGGTTAATGAGCAGGCCTTGATGGTCATTGGATGAGGCAGCTGAGGGGCTTGGAGGACCACCTGGGTGGCACTTCTCCCTCAAAGGCAGGAGAAGGAGTAGGTTTAGAAGAAACGAAGGGGCTGGCTCTTGATGAGCTGAGTTTGAGGTGCCTGTGACACACTGAATGGAGACGTACAGGATGTGGTGTGCAGGTGATGTGGTGTGCAGGTGACCTGGAGGCCAGTGGGGAAGAGGACTGAGGTCCAGATGAGAGATGGGATGAGGGGCTGGGGTCAAAGATGTGGTCCTTGCCGCCCAGCAGGAGTGTGTGAATTTGAGCCTTGGGCCGAGGTGGATTGCTGGGGTCCCATCTCCTTCCTCCTCTCAGTGAGTCTCAGACAGAAACACTGGGGGCAGGAGGAAGTAATTGTGCACAGCAGAACTCGGTGCCTTTCGATACAAAATAAAGTCACATTCTGGATAAAACCCAAACTATGATGTTTTTGAAACTAGTCAGCTGCACTCAGGTCTCCTTTAAGTGTCCACTAGTTGCCTCCTGCAGCTCAGGAAATGCCAGCTGACTTCTCATTGCTGTGTGCCCCGTGAATCAGGCCCGGACGAGGCCCGTCCCCCAGCCCCTCCCGGGAGGAGAGATGAGGCCGGAACTCTGAGTGAAACCTGTCTGATGGGTCAAGGTTAATGATGGGAACAGGAAAGTAACACAAAGAGGAACTTACACTGTTTCTCAGTGGAAGGGTGGACCCCTTACTTACGAGGTGCCTCAGGCCTCATTCCCGGGCAGCCTGACACCCACCCCGCCCTGCCCCTGCCGCCAAAAGAAGGGCAGGGTCTCCTTATGCTGTGGGATCGGGTACTCGGAGCGCCAGTGGAAGACCCACCCTCACATTCTAGGGAATGTGCACTCCCTTCAGGGGACACCCCCTTGGGTACAGGGGTGGAGTGTGGCCTAAAAGCACCAACAGGGCCACAAGAGAAGAGCAAGGTTGTCTAGCATCGGTCTGGTTCCCAGAGTCTGGGTCAGTGCTTCAAGCTGCACCTGGATCCAGACTCAGCTGCCTACCTGTTCTGTCTTCCCTTGCTCCTCCTTTCTCCGCCTAACGCTTAAGCTGTAACTCACATGCTTCGCCACGAAAATGAGCCGAGCGTTCAAAAATCATTTTAGGAAGAAAATCCCAGCCCCCATGCTGTTTGCTGCTCAGCAAACAAACAGACAGAAAACCAGGGTATGTTAGAGCTGTAGCAGGGACGCAACCCAAATTGCAGTTTACGTGCCCGCTCAGGACACCTTCCTGCAGTTAACGTCCTTTACCATTTGCCAGAACGCCAAAGGGGGTATTGGTTCAGGCAAATTCCTCCCAGAATCAAGGAAATCGGCCCCCAGGGTCACTCACTTTTAAGGTTTTTTAAGAGTCTGTGGTTCCAGGTTTCCAAATCTTAGGAGGGACCAAATGTACTAGAGTCACCGGGGCTGGGACCCAGGCATCCCGTGTTTTAAAGTTCCCCAGGTGATTCTCATGTGCATGCAAGTTTAGAGCCATTTCCAGTGGCTGAACTGAGTTCTGCTCTGCCTGAGATGGAGGGAGTAAGTAGTTACTAAATAGTTTGTGAAAGGGAAGATTAGGTTTTCTGAGATTCCACTTTTCCTGGGTGTGGTAGTGATGAGGGTGCATTTTACTCATGCAAATTAGGGAGAAACAGATGGGTGGTTTTGCGCCCCATATCTAGCTTGGAACAAAGCTAGGTTGGGTATTTATTGGAAAGCACTGTAGAATTCTTGGTCTTGGTGTTTGGCGAGAGCACGCCCAACGCTGAGTCAGAATAGGCGTTTCTGGGATGGGTGGTGGGAACAGAGCCCAGACTGCCCAGCGTCCGTTCACCTTCAGGCTCGCCCACTGTTGACAATGTTGTCTATTTCTAGTCTGTCCCCCCTCTTCTGGACTCTCCCCGTTAAGCAAAACCCCCAAAGGTATACAAAATGATGGGACATTACAAAAACAAATAAATAAGAACCTCCCATGCCCTTGACATGGCCCTAGGCTCATCAGCTTATCAAAAAATCCTTTCTCAGTCATCTTGAAGTTAGAATTACACTCTACTCTGAGTTAATTTTGCATTAGGCTTTAATTTGATGAAAGACGAGGGCCAGGCGAGCCTAGAACTCCACTTTCTACTCTGACAACGAAGTGCTGTTCAGCGCCCGGGGCTCTCCAAACCCCTCGTAAACCCCACCGGATTTGGGACGTGGCATTCCTAGAAACTCTTCTGAGCCTTTCCAAAGCGAGGCTTTGTCTTCACGCTCTTCCCATCCACGATTCTGGAGCGAAGCCACCAATTCAAAGGGCTCTGTTTGGCTGGGTGTTTTCTTCGGTTTCACGTTTTGTTCGACAGCATTAGATGTGTTCACGCTCAGACTCCCTGGGGCCCCTGTGTGCGTCAGTGACGGCTTTCTGTCCTCATTTGGTCATGGCGATCTTGGGATCTGTACTTGTGGCTACAGAGAGAGGCGCTCTCCAGTTTCTTGTCATCCCCAGGGCTCATTTGCAAGCCACTGCATAGGCTGAGATACAGAGCAGCCCAAAGAATAGAAATCCAGGCGACCAACAGACTCTCTTGTTATCTTCACCTCTGATTTGATGCTCCTGGTGGGTGTCTGTAGGGTCCTGATGGCTTTTACCCCTTCCCTGTCTCCTCTGTGGTTCAAGAATGCCTGTCCTTTGGTTCTTCTGCAGGGTAGACACATGAGTCAGAATCCCCGAAACAGCTCATCAAGCAATCCCAGGAGGAGCCCTATATATAGCTCCCAGCCTCTCCTCTTGACCTCTGTCACCCGCTGCGCCTGCAACCGTGACGGCCTGCCTTCAGGAGGGCCCTGACAAAGCGACTGAAGGAACTGTATTGGCGTGGAGGGGATGTTTGTTAAGTGACGTTCAAAGATCTAGGAACAAGCAGAGATGTAGATGTGGGAAGGATGAAGGAAGGAACAGCTTGCAGACTTAAAGGTAAAGGCTCTGGGGTCAGATGTAGGTACAATTCAGTCTTCCCACTTCCTAGCTTGGGCAAGGTACTTAAGCCTCTCTGAGGCCACCTCTTCATCTGTAAAATGGGGTCATGATCATTTCCTTACAGGGTTAAGTGAGATGATGCATGTAAAGTGCTCAGCACCAATGCCTGTCCCAGAGCAAGCAACGTCCAAGAATGTGGCCTGGGGCTTCCCTGGTGGCGCAGTGGTTGAGAGTCCACCTGCCGATGCAGGGGACACGGGTTCGTGCCCCGGTCCGGGAAGATCCCACATGCCGAGGAGCGGCTGGGCCCGTGAGTCATGGCTGCTGGGCCTACGCGTCTGGAGCCTGTGCTCTGCAACGGGAGAGGCCACAACGGTGAGAGGCCCGCGTACCACAAAAAAAAAAAAAGTATTTTTCAGGCCCCTTGTAACGAGTTGGCATAGTTGGGGAATCCCTTTCCTTGAATAGTAGAACCAGATGGCTGGTGTGGTAGTTGAGCTGCATATTTTCATTTTGTGAATCTCGTGGGTTGACCCCTTGGTTCCCAAGCCCTGATTATCCTAGCATTCACCTAAGGAGTTTTGAAAGATATAGATTCCCTGGCCTAATCCCAGGCTGATTGAATCAGAGCATCCAAGTGTGTTGGGAGCGAGAGGGTGAGGATGGAGAACCTTCTGGAAAGGGTTTCGAGAAGGACCTGATGATCAGTCAGTTTAGGAGGCCCAAGGTGAGATCACTGTCCCTGGAGTGCAGGCACTGGAGGGGGATGTGCTGTAACCATTCCCTTCGACGGGGTTCCGTCTCCCCTCTGCTCTCCCGTGTCTCCTTAGACAGCTCAGCACTCAAGGGGTTATCAGTGTCTGCCTGCTTCTGTTCCTGAATCTAGGTGAGTGACTGGCCCTGAATCAACAGTTGCCCTTTTGGGCAACAGTGATACTAAATTCTGGAGATAAGCTTACAAACGGCTTCCACGGCGTTGGGCTTTCATTTGGGCATTTGAATCTGACCTACATGTTGGATTCCTTTCTCTTTCTGTTCCTACACCCAGCAGTGTTGTGTGGTGAACCCACTCGGGCTGACAGAGGGGGATGGAAGATTAAGACCACCTCAAACAAATCCATGTCAGTGTGATGTCCTGTTTCCTGTTCCCTCCCTCTCTCTTGTCTTCAGACCTCCTTGTAAGGACCCTCCCCAGCTGTGGCCCCGGGGAGGTGTGAGGGGAAGAGGAAGAAAAGCACGAGATTGGGTGCGGGTGTGGGTGTCCCACCTTGACCCTTCCTCGCTTCTCTTCATTGTTCTGCTCGGGCCCTGGTGCCCAGGTTTCCCGCTAAAGCCAGAGCAATTGCTCTCAGCTGATCCTCCCAGGAAGACGCTTCTGGAGGGTTTCACTGATGCCTCTCAGAGCCGCTGCAGCGAGGATGAACTCTAGGAAATACACTGGGTTATTTTGTTCCTATTACCTTTCCTGCTTCTCAAGGATGGGTTTTAGGTGTTGTGAGGGACCATATTTCAGAATCATGTCAGTTTTATTCCTCTTACAGAGTCTGGGAGCTCAAGGGAGGGATCTAGGAGCCTGAAATCTGTGAATTTCCAAGGATCTGATGGCCTCTGGCAGAACAGGGAGGACCTCAACGAGGCAGTGAGTGCTCTGAGCCAGGAGGTGTGCCTCCTGTGATGGGAGCTGTGAAGCTGCCCCAGGCCTGACGGTGGGAAAGTGAGACTGCGTCCCCTTGAAGGGTCTTGGAAATGGGGATCTTCTTCCTCCTCCCTGGAAGGGACCAGAGGATACACTCTAGCGGACTAGGTGGCCACCAGCTCCTTCTGCATCTGAGGGTCGATTAAGATAGGAAGCGGAGGGTCTTTTCTAGGCATGGCTGAGAAACGTCCTAAAGTTTAGTGATTCTCAGATTGGTTCTAGACCAGTGGTTCTCAACTGTGACTGTTAACCGGAAACCCGTGAGCCAAAGCACATTTGTGTTCCATTTAGGTGCATGGAATATTTTGCTGTGGTCAACATTTAAAGATCGAGAGCTTTCACGTAAAATATAGTTTTTACGCGTCTGTAGAAATACAGGCATATCTGAGAACACAGAGCCTCTCTTCCCACATGGCAACCGTGGGAGGTGGCTAGAGGCTGCTTCCTAGAGGACACACTCTCCAGCTTGCAGAGCTGCAAGCTCTCCGCCCAGCTCACTACAGTCTTTGTGTTACTTGCCTCACTTTCCTGGGGCTCAGGTTGTCGCTTGAGTTTGGGAGCCCTGCCAGTGCCTTAAGAAGCACCTAAAGATCTATTATGTACACTTCTGGTTCCCTGCACCCTCGGAGGTTCTGATTCCATGGGTGTGATTCTGCTGCAGGAAACTACACTTGGAGAAACATTGGCCTAGAGTTCAAGGCACAATTTCCCATGAGGCTGAGTGGTGACCACAGAGAAATCCAGGCAAATCCCACCAAGGAAGGTGGCCTCAAATCTCCCCATCTATTCAAAGTTAGAAGCAGATGCAAAGGCATTTCATTCCTTTTTCTCCCCTGGATCCCAGGGGTCTTGGGTGGGGATGGAGCATCTGTCACACAGCTGAGTTCTGTTTTTGCACCTGTAGGTGTGGGCTTGAGACGGCTGCCTTCTTGTGGCTCTGCTTAGTAAACAGAACTTGCCTCACTGAGGCTTCTAGGAGAAACAGAACAGCCACTCATTCCCCACTAACTGTTCAAAATGGAAGCCCAGCTTCCCAGACAGCTGGAGAGTGATTTCTGAAGAACCCGAGAGGTGAATCCGGAATGTAGTCCAGCTTGGACCAGAAGCAAGCAATGGAGGGTTGAACAACACATAGAGATTCACTGCTTCCTTCATTGGCCAGGAACTTCCAGAGGAAATCCTAAACTCTGTCTGGGGTAGACGGATGAAAATAGAGAGAATTTCAGGGCCCAGAGGTGGGAGGAGCTGAGAGAATAAACCGTACTATGGGGCTCTCTAATGCTTACCCGCTCCTGGATGCTATAATTTTTGTGGTCCTGGAAGCATCCGTTTCCACATATCTGCCTTCAAACCTTTTCTTTGCTGTGCCGCCATTGCTTTTTATTCCAAAGATCAGCTTTGGAAGTAGGCAAGGTACTAGTCCTAGAGTTGTAGCTATAGAGGACAGGCACCCCGGTCCTTGGGTGGTGGCCAGATCATCACAGGGAAACTGGGCATAGTTCTGGCTCAGCCAGGTGAACCCTTCTGGAGGGCCTTGTCTACTGGGGACAGTTGTTAAAGCCACCGTTGGACTAGCTAGTGATGACTGGGGTTATTAGAGATGATTGGCCACTCAGCACTATTCAGTTTCCAGGGTTGCTGGGTTACTGGTGGCCTCCTTCCCATGTCTCCCACCTTAGCTCTGAATAGGCAAAGTTATTCCATCAGTTAGCAGGAATATACCCAGCTACCTCCTGCTGGGTCCTTACCCACAAGTGCTGATAGCTTTGTGGTGGATGGTGTCAGCCACTCAGCCAGCGTTTCCCCACCGCAGCCACACTCTTGACTTTTCTTAGCCTAGTCTGTCCTGTTACACTTCTTAGCACCTTCATCCCAACTTAATCTTATCCTCACCTTCTTTCCTTTCCTGCAAAAAAACACAGGAAAGTCATGTAACCCTCCCTTTCTCAGGAGTCTGGAAATCCAACTGCTTTTTTGCTTTCTAATGGAATGAGACCTTTGAGAGGAAAAAGAACACATTTGCAGGGGGAGGGAGACCCTCCTTGGGACTATGTAACGAAAGAGTTAGAAAAACATTGTGTCAATCCATTGCCTTGCTCTCAGTTGACAAAATATTCAAGAATTATTTGAAGAGAAATGATGCCTGGCTTGCTTTCCTCATCCCAGCAATCTCAGTTCAACAATTCTGGTATTTATTGAGTGTCTCCTTATAAGCCAGGTATGGTGCCAGGGGCTGGGGTTCAGTGGCGAGTCAGCAAATACGGCCCCAACCTCGGGGAGCTTATGGTCCATCCCTGGGGCATCTTTGCTCAGGCCTCACTCTGCCTCAGTCGGTTTTCCAACACTCTAGCACACCTACATTCTGACTTTCACTGGGTTAAGTTGAAGCTGCCCACAGGAGCCAAAGTTGTGATTGCAGGAGGTAGGGTCCTTTTGGGAGAATTAGTGGGAATTTTTTGAGCCCAGAGGATATTGGGAGAGAGATCAGCATGCTCTTAACTCCCAGATCTGAAGAGGGAAAGGAATCCTGGGCCAGGACAGGAAGAGGAAAGTACATTTGCTTTCTGCAGATCTCATTGATTTGATGCAGACAATTAATAAAAAAGGCAGGAACAGACAGGTTACGTATGCGTGGTGAGCTTTGCCTATGTGGCTGTCCTGCTCTCCTCCATCTATAGCACAAGTTCAGCTTAGATGGATGCCAAGCTCGGTCATTTATTTATGAAATTATATAGCCCTTCCTGAAGTAACATTTTATTTTTATTTTATCTCCCAGATCCCCACAGTGGAAGCAGAAGTTATTTCCTCACAGATGGCTACCTTTTTGACACTCATTCATATAAATGGAAGGGAAGATGAGGAAAAGTATCTGTAGTACGTGGCAGACATGTAGGCCAAGAAAGACATGATGATAGTTTAAAGGTTAACATTTCCATTGGATTCAGTCTCTACCTGGGAACCTGGGAAGTTAACCCTAGTGGGCACTTTTTATCACTCAGTGGAACTATGATGACAGTCCTAGGAGTCTCTGAGGACCACCTGTCACATAGTGATAGGTCTGCACCTCTTACCCTCTGCACACTTAAATCCATTTCTGTGCTGTTTATTTACTATGGAACTTCCTGGCTTGTGTTCCGATGTCCCTGTTAACAAAGGGCCCTGAGAGCTTTCTCCTTGCTCCAAACAAGAATTGTGCTGTCATCTAACATCACTTAGAGAATCTCTGAAATCACAAAATGGGGTGACCTCCCTCTTGCCACGAGCTTGTCCGCCCTGCCTGATCACATGCTGCCCTGAGTGGATGTATTCCAGTGGCAGGTTCTGTAGTCTCACCTGAAGTTCTCTCCTCTGGGAGTTTTCTGGGTTGGAGGGTGGCCACCGTCACTAACTTCAAAAATCTTTCTTGGAGCTGTCTCAGGACTACAGGGAGGATGGGAGAGTTGTGGCTTAGATCCCCTATTCTCTATTCCTCTATATTTGTTTTCTTTTAAAATTTTTATTGGAGTAGAGTTGATTTACAATGTTGTATTAGTTTCAGGTGTATAGCAAAGTGAATCAGTTATACATATACATATAACCACTCTTTTTTTTTTTTTTTTTTTTAAGATTCTTTTCCCATATAAGCCATTACAGAGTATGGGGTCGAGTTCCCTGTGCTATACAGCAGGTTCTTATCGGTTACCTATTTTATATACAGTAGTGTGTATATGTCAATCTCAGACTCCCAATTTATCCCTCCTCCCCTTATCCTCTGGTAACCATAAGTTTGTTTTCTAAATCCATGACTCTGTTTTGTAAATAAGTTCATTTGTACCTTTTTTTTTTTTAGATTCCGCATATAAGTGATATCATATGATATTTGTCTTTCTGTGTCTGACTTACTTCACTCAGTATAACAGTCTCTAGGTCCAGCCATGTTGCTGCGAATGGCATTATTTTGTTCTTTTTTATGGCCGAGGAATACTCCATTGTATATATGCCACATCTTCTTTATCCATTCCTCTGTTGATGGACAATTAGGTTGCTTCCATGTCCTGGCTATTGTAAATAGTGCTGCTATGAACATTGGGGTGCATGTATCTTTTCGAATTATGCTTTCCTCTGGGCATATGCCCAGGAGTAGGATTGCTGGGTCATATGGTAGTTCTATTCTTAGTTTTCTTAAGGAACCTCCATACTGTTCTCCATAGTGGCTGTACCAGTTTAACTATTCCTTTATATTTGAGTTCTTGTGTTCAAAACCCCAGTGGCATCTTTGGTTCTTCCTTCTCCTTTAACCCCAGTCTCAGTTAATGACTAATCATATTCTATTTTCCTCCTAATTTCTTTCATCTGATGTGTTCTGCCTATTCTAATTCCTATCTGTGGCTTCTGGTCGGTGTGCCCCACTCACACGGGCTTTCCACCTGCCCTCTCTTCCAAGTCTCACCACCTCAACCCTGTGCAGATATGTTTACCTCTTCTCTACGAGTTTGATAAAGCCTGTTCACTTTCTTTCCCGATTTTGGTCTCATTCCCTCCGATCCGTTTGGCACTTAAGTGCCCAATCCATCTTCTTCGAGTATAGCTTTCAGGTTCCCCCTCCTCTGCTCAAGAATCTTCAGTGGCTCCTTAGTATTGAGTATTTTTCCTCTTAAACCTAGCACTCAGGGTTATCCACGTTTTGGAATCAGCCTATGATTTGGCTGTATCTTTTACTTCCATCCTAACATAAATCCAGTGTTCTAGCCAAATCACGTACTATTTATGGGAACTTTGCTTCTAGTAATGGCAGACTAGGTAATGCACACTGACCCACCTACTGAGGAAAATTTACAAAGTAGGAAAGATATTTTCAAAAGTATCCTTGAAGACATACAAAAGCTAACACAGTGATGAATTTTATAGGGTCAAATTTTAGAAGAAGATGGAAATCAGGAGGTAAGTTACCAGCAGGGGTAATACTTTTTGCTGGTTTCTAGAGAGGCAGCTGGGGGTCTAAAAATTTTATTTCATAGCCTCATGGGATTAGGGGACAAAAGCTGGAGTTTAAGGCCTATCAAGGTGGGAGTATTTGGGGTTGAGACTATAAGTAAACCAGCCCTTGCAAGTTCTGAAGTCCAGCTTTGAACCACTTGAGTAGCTGAGAAGAATCTCAGTTCCTGAAATGGGATTAATGTTATACTGTACTGCAAGATAGTCACCTGGCAAAGCATTAGAATACTGTCTCAAGGAAGATAACATTATCCTAGTTATCAAATTATGCCTACAAACAAATCTTTGAGTACAATGTTCAGCATACAATCAAAGATAAGCTAGCACACAAGGAAATGTGTAAACATGAACAAGAGCCAGCAGAAACAGTAGACTTACAGGTTTTCTGGATACTGCAGTTATCAGGCGCTAGCTTTAAAATAACCTTGCTTACTATTTTCAAGTAGAAATAAGACAAGATTAAAAAACCTGGCAGCAAGCTAGAAACTATAAAGCATATATAGTAGATTTGAAACAAGAACCAAAAAGATATTCCAGAGCTGCAAAATACAGCAACTGAAATTAAGAACTCAATGGATGGGTTTTAAAAGAACTTAGACACAGCTGAAGAGATAATTTATGAAGTAGGGGACGGGGAAAAAGAAACTATCCAAAATGAAAGATAAAAAGTACAGAAAAGGGGGTAAGAGACATAGTGGATACAATGAGAAGGTCTTACCTATTTAATTGGATTTCTACAAAGAAAGAGATAGAATGGGAAAACACAGATTCAAGGAGACCTACAAACTCCAATCAGGATGAATAAAAAGAAATGTACATACAGACATGTCATAACATATGTGCAAAATATTGAAGACACGTTGTTTTATTTATGATTTCCCAAGCAAGTCTCCAACTTTCTTGTACCTGTACCTTATTTTACATACTGTTCCCTACTCCTTCATCTTTGTCCACATGTTACCTATTATTTATCAAGCTTTATCTGATAATCCTCCTTTTCTTACCATCCAACAGATTAAAATTATAAAAAAATATTTAATGTCAGCAATGTCACTTCTACTTTCTTGACGACTGCTGTCATTATGGCACTGTTCCAGGCACTGTTCTTGGTGCCCATCATACACGAGCTCATTTAATCCTCCTAAAACTCACCAGGGGTTTCTACACAAGAAAAAACTGAGGCCACCCAGCCCTCCTCTGAACCGATAGCATTTTACCTATACCATTTTTCCTTGAACTACTGCAATTTCTATGCAAAGCCCATCTCATCTAGGGGAGGATTCTCCTCTTCTTTTTGTGTCTCCCACCGTGCC
Organism: Aethalodelphis obliquidens; assembly: GCF_003676395.1. Classification (NCBI taxonomy): domain Eukaryota; kingdom Metazoa; phylum Chordata; class Mammalia; order Artiodactyla; family Delphinidae; genus Aethalodelphis; species Aethalodelphis obliquidens. The sequence goes on from NW_020837949.1 coordinate 20,126,131, forward strand.
TAGCACCTAGCTTTGCACGTGCATAGCAAGTGCCCATTTACTTGTTGAATGAGTCTTGCATTTGGCTTGTCCCGGAAATGCCTTAAGTGCCTGTAGATTTGTTAGAAGTCTGAGCAGATGCACCAATGGAAGCTGTGAGCCTGTCCCCACACCTTATCATCTCTGCCTGCCTCAGCGGCTGCCGTTCACATGTTAAATTGAAAGCAGCGACCGATGTTCTATTTAAAGTGTCCTCAAAAATGGTACTCAAGTGTGTAACACAGCTATTTCACTGACGTGGGCAAGGTATTTATGGAGAGGTTGTTTTTCCTTTGTATAGGAAGGAGGGTTTGTAACCAGAAGCCATTATAGGATAGGATATCTATGTGGATGTCAAAAGGAAAATAATGAAAAAAAGCCCCCAAACTCCTCTACTTGTTACCTCCATCTCTATCAAGACAGCATCTCCCTGGTTGTTTTCTACATCAAGTCATGTCTCTTCCGTCAGCATCCAGAGATCACAAAATGTGACCTGGGGCCGCTAACGTTGAAGCAGGAATTGTCCAGAGCAGGAAGAGAAATTGCGGTGTTTGCTCTTAGCATCCCAGCTCTAGTTCTCTCTGGCTTTGCTCGCCACCTGGCTTGACAGCTTAATGGTTTGCGGGAGAAGAAACGTTTTAGTACAATCAGTCTCTGCCCCTTGGGGGGAGGGGTGACTGGTGAAAGCACTGGGTGAAGCCTCTCAAGGAAGGGGGCGGTGTAGGGGAAAAGCGGTGTTAAGTTAGGGGCAGCGGCCCACTTCATGAGAGTCACACACTGTTCCTGCTTCAGGCAAACCAGTGATTTGTGCGCGCTGCTGCTGCTACCCTTTCCCTCCCCCGCCCTCTGTCTGAGCACCTGTTCACTGGGCATCCTTTAAAATAAACCTTTATTGATTCTACTGATTAAATCCACTGCTTGCATTTTTGACAGCGAGGATTTTTTACAGACATTCTACTCCCTTTCTCTCCTCCTTCTCCCTTCCTTTGCGGCAACTAGTAAATAGCACAAAGTTTTTAAGACAAGTCCCCACCGTACCATCTAGTCTCTGGACTCAACATCTGTTTCCGGTACGAGCTTCTGGAGAATCTGCAGTGCCCCAGCGCTGGACAGTGTCTGCCTGGGTCCTGGAGGTGGAGGCTCACGGAGGTTCGGTGGGAGGCTTTGATTATTGCGTGTCAAAGTGAGAACAAAATGTCAGAGAGTAAAACTGAGCTCTCACCACACCCGAGGTGGGAGTCCTGGGGGCTCCAGCAGGAGTCACGTCCCCTGAACCTTCCAGCCCTTCACTGCAATGACTGTGATTTCATCGCTGGGTTCTCCAGGCAGCCTCTGACACTGAGTCCCGCTCTGTGTAGCTGTGAACCCCTGGGGCAGCCGATGTTTCTCGATGGAGGTGCCGACGGGCCTTTGGTCAGGACAGTTCTTCGTTATGGACAACCATCTTGCAAAATGCAGGGTGAGCGTCCCTGTCCCTCTGGGTGCTAAAAGCCAGGAGCACTGAGTCAGCCAAAAAAGCCTCTATGCATTTCTGGATGCCCCTGGGGAGGGGGCGCCGCTCCAGACTGAGAACTTCTGCAAGTCTGAGAGGAAGAAGAGCGCGGTTCATACCGTACCTGCATTTGACACCTGTGCCTCTTGTCCGAGAGACGGGCTCTTAAGATATCTGACAGCTGAGGGACTTGAGCACATCACTTCAGAAACTCTCTGAGACCCCAGAGAGTGATCGTAGCAGAACTTATCTCTTAGATTTGGGAGGAAAATCAATATTAATGAACATTTAGGGGTGCTTACAATGTGCTAGGCAATTTGCTAAGTATGTTACATACAGGATCCCATCTAATCTTTGTAACCAACAGCCCAATGAAGTGGTACCCTTAGTATTCGCATTTTACAGATGATGAAACTGTCTTTAGTCCCACCTTCGAGATGCAAAGACTCAAGATTATGCAGCTAGATAGACTATAACTTCGGCCAGTGGTTCTGAAACCTCAGCGTGCTTCAGAATCTCTTGGAGGGCTTGTGAAAATCACAGATGCTGGGGACCTACCACCAGAGTTTCTGATTCAGTAGGTCTGGGATGGGCCTGAGGAACTGCTGGTTCTACTGCTCCGGGGACCACATGCTGAGAACCACTGACTTAAGTCTTCCAGTTTATAATTCCCAATAATTTGCAGTATATTGTAAGCTCTGAGAAGGCGGGTGGAGAGTATGTCCCCTACCCCCATGCACACACAGAACACACATCCACACATCAAGGGATTTTGTATGTTCCATGCAGCCTTGGAAAGGCTCAGTCCCTAGGGCAGGAGACAGAATCTCACTTGGGTTGTGTCTTCACTGTCAACCTACTGAGGCTTCACATGTCCCTGAGCCCTGGATGGAGAGGCAGGGTCCTAAGAAGGCTGTAATGGGGTCCTTGAGCCTTGCAGTAGGAGAGAGAAGGGGAAAGTGGGTGATGGGGTGGCAGCGGAGACAGGCAGGGGCTAGGAGCTTGGGAAGCCCTCTAGGATGTGTCACTGCAGATTCTGAGACCTGTGCTCAGGAACATTAATTATTTCTATTGTGCTTGTGTTTTCTGTGGCTCTTGGGTTTTTTTTTTTTTTTTTAAAGATTAGAAAGAGGGAGTGTTCTTTTTATTTTTAAAATAAATTTTTTTTTTTAATTTTTATTTTTGGCCACGTTGGGTCTTCGTTTGCTACACGCGGGCTTTCTCTAGTTGCGGCGAGCGGGGGCTACTCTTTGTTGCAGTGCACGGGCTCTAGGCGCGTGGGCTTCAGTAGTTGCGGCTCTCAGTAGTATGGCACACGGGGTTAGTTGGTCCGTGGTATGTGGGATCTTCCTGGACCAGGGCTCGAACCCGTGTCCCCTGCATTGGCAGGCGGATTCTTAACCACTGCGCCACCAGGGAAGTCCTGACTATTTGATCTTTATTCTCCTCTCCTCACAATGTCAACCTGTGCACAGAGGAAACAAGGAAAGCGATTTTCTTTCCTCCACCCTTAGGCCAGGGTGTTAGGAGGGGAGCAGCATCTCCCCGTGGCCGGTCATGATGGTGGCAAAGCGAGGGAAACCCGAAGAGAGGCGGACACTGGCGGGGCAGCTGCCAGCAGCATCCAGGCTTGCCCTCCCTATCTGGGGTCCTTCCAATAATAATATTATAACCACCACTCATCGTTGCTGACTGTTTACTGTGTGCCAGAGCTTATGCTGAGCACTTTATAATAGTTGTGGGGTTGGATCCTATTTTCGACTTCATTGTGTGGATAAAGAAAGTAAGTTTGCAGATTCAGAAGTTTGCTTAGGTTCGCGTAATGAGCAAGAAGCAGAGTAAGACCTGGGGCCCAGGGCTGCCCGGGGTAAAGCCCATGCCCTTAACCCCTTCACACCGATGCTCAGTTAAAACCCCGGCACTTGCTTTGTCTGAATTAGGGAAGACTTCCCTCACTGCAGGGACGCTTCTGTTCCACTCACCTTACCCAGAAGCACGTACTCTGTAAGTCTTGTGGAGCTGGTGATGCCTCGGGCTTCAGACCAGGTCCTGCCTGTGAACCTGAGCTGGTCCTACAACCTCACTGGCCTGAGTGTCTCCCCTCTGTGAGCGGCAGGGCCCCTCTCCTCTCTCGTGGGGCTGCTGGATGGATGGCTGATACGTCCGGGCTGCTGGGAGGAGAGGTGGTGGCAGTGTCCTCCATCCACAGCTGTGCAGGGGCTGTCTGTCCCAGGGGGCTCCGGCTGCCACTCCTCATGGCCACCAGCCTCCCACACATTGCCTGCTTCTCCGTGTGACAATCTCACTGGGAGAGCTGGAGAAGGGAAGTGAGAGGGAACGAGACTGTCTGATGTCTTTTCTAGGAGGAATTGAAATGCAAGCAGGTCCAGGGTCAGGGCGGGATCCCGCAGAGGAGTTGCTCTGTGCTGGGGGATTTTCCCCTCTGCTGATTTGATAAATGATCCAGGGTTGGGTGTCCAGGCCGAGCATGTGGGTCGTGGTGGCCCCCACTGTCCGTGCACCTCCCCATGAAATTGACAACAGAAGCTCCTGGCTTGATCAAGATAAAGACTCTTTTTTTTTTCTTAAGCTATCATTCTTTCCAGAGGTTTTCCTGTCATTGTGGACTTGACGCCTCACTCTCCGAGGGCCTTGGGCCCTTGTTTCTTTCTTCCCCAATGTGCCTCCCCCTCCCACACGTGCCCCTTGGTCCTCGGGTACCCTGGCATTCTCTTCCAAGCCGTCTGTCCCAAACTGGGGAATCACAGTGAAAATCCTTAAAAAGGGTCTTAACTTTCTTGAAATAGTACTTTGGGTGCTGAAAATGGTCTCATTCAGGGCAATAGTGGACTTGAAGGATTAAGATCCCTTCCAGAAAGGCTGATTTTATTAGCTTTGGCCGAAAAGAACCATAACATCTTATCACTGGATTCACAATTACTATAAAAGCTCTCCTAGGCTGAGTGCTTCGCAGGTGCTGGATGCTGCTAAGTGCTCGTTTCAGTATCACTTCGTCCAACCTTCTGCCTCTGTGCACAACATCCCTGCCAAATGGACACCTGGCTTCTGCCTGAGCATGTCTGGGTGGCCAGTCCATTGCTGGACTGGTCCCTTGGACTCAGAGAGGATCGAAATCTCTCTCTGCCTTACGACCTCTGCTCCCAAGGTCCTATTTCTGCCCTTTGGAGTCATCCTGAAAGCTCACTCTCTCCTCCCAGTGGCAGCCCCCAAGTTCAGCTTAAACATCCCCAGTCCCTTCAAGACTTCCTGGTCCTCTGTAGCTGCTTGTTTTCCTTTTCATCTTTTTAAGCAGCCTGATACCTCTGAGAGTACAGTCAACTTAGTAACTCTCCTTTGCAAGAAGCAGTGTCTGAGACACAGAGTGGGAACTCCGCAGTTCATTCTCAAAAAATGTGCTCTTCTTCGGAAACACTCCTCGCATGAGTATCTTCCACCCCCAGCCCCCCACCCCCCTGGCTAACTTCTTGGAACTAGGACCTCCGACTCGTCAAAGTCCCCCATCTCCATAGGGCGGCTTCTCCTCATTTGGGGGATGGCTTATGAGTCCTGGTGCTGCCGCCACAGCTGCTGGACGAGGCCACTCCTTGGAAAGGCTCTGGGATTGCAGCCTTCCAGCATCTTTCAGCATCTGCCTCATGTTGGGTCCTCTGGGCTGATTTGCCCAAGGACTGGCTGCCTAATTAGTCTCCTGGTGGCTAGAGCCCCGGTGCAGCAGCCTGTATGGGGTGGACTTCCTCGGAGGAGAAGGCTGGCCGTGCCAGGTGGGGACCCTGCAGGGGCTGAAGGAGGCCTGGTCCAGAAGCCCTCTCCTTCTTTCTTCTGCTCTGTCCACATCCTGGTTCCTTTGGTCAAGACCCCTGGCTGTGGCAGGGGGTGTGTGAGGGGTGAAGGTAGGAGGGGAGAGTGGTGGTTTGGTCTTTCCCCTCTGTGATCTGCAGCTGCTCCTCAGGCCTGGCGCAAGAGTCAGGAGTGGGATAAAATGCTAAGGATTAGTTTCTCATTGGGAATGAAAAGAGGAGGGACTGAGCTTCCTGGGAGAGCAATATAACCCAAGAATTATGGCAGTAATAATGGTGAACACGGATACGACAGCTGTGTGTGCCCAGCACTTTTCAAGGCATTTATACCTATTCACTCATTTAATCCTCACAAAAGCCCCACGTGGTATGTGCTATTAGGACCCCGTTCTATACATGGGAGCCTGAGGTTCAGAGAGCGACTTGTCCAAGGTCACAAGACAGATGCAAGTTTTTCTCCAGCCTTGGCACTCCTGATCTTGAGAAGCAGGGACAGGTGGGGAGCAGAGGTTCCGAGCCTGGGGTGGAGTCTGGGCTCCAGTGCTGAAAACTGCCTGTCTTCTGTGAACCCCAGTTTCTCCCCTTGTCAAAGGGCAAGAGTAAGACCTACCTCGAGGGGCTGTGGTGAGGCCTATCAGAGGTGACAGGGTCAAGCATACAGCCCAGTGCTGGGCATATGGCGAGGGCTCGGTAATTTTCTCTTAATATGAAGGGGAAGATGCTTTGATTTTCAATCACAGAGAAAATCTCCTGGCTGTGAGGCCTTCAGAGAGGCTTCCATCAAGTAATAAAGCAGAGGCAGGGAGCAACGGGACCTGGGTCCTCATTCTCAACATCACACTTTGTCTGGCTCTCTTGGGTGAACCGCTGGCACAGTGGGGTGTGGGCCACAGGGTAGCTGCCCTGAAGGTAAATGAGATGAATGAAGTGCTTGAATAGGAAGGGACCCCTTCCCTTTTCCTTCACGGCCCCAGCTCTGCGGATGATATGAGGAAGAGGGTGGGAGGAGAAGTGAGTCAACTGGTTGGTCTCAGCCCAAAGGCCTTTACAAAGAGCTGGCTCTTGAGATCCATGAGAGTGTAGCCCCACTCCTTCCTCATTCTCCCACTGAAGCCCACCAGCCAGATCACGGGCTCTCCCTGCCCTGGCCCACCCAGGGCCCCCCTCTGCAGAGCGGGGCATGGACTATGGTCTGCCATGTTTCGGCGCACGTTGCCATCCATAATGCAGTATCTCAAAGTAAATCAGCACTTATGGGGAGGGTTAGCATTCATGATGCCTTCATGACGGTGAATATAAACCCAGGTATCAAAATAGTCTTCCTAATAATTTTGATTTTTTTTTTTTTTTTTTTGAGAAGAGAATGACTTCCAGTCTGGTTAGTTGACCCTGTGGCTTATAATGTGGATGACGAAGGGTTGGTGCTGGGAGTAGAAGGATCATCTCTTCATTCTCTTATTGCTTGCTAGCACTTGCATTATTTGCATTATTTTCTAGCTATATTCTTCTTATAGGAATCTTTTAAAGTCACTTGCCCATTTTAAAAAACACTGGATGGTTAAAAAGAAATAATGCAGTACATCATAAAACCCCTTAGTTAGCACAGATAAGCTGCAGCATCTTGCACATACTGCTGGCAAATTAAAGTGTGACGGGACCACCTCAGTCCTTTGGCATTATGAGGGACCTACTCTGCCCTCAGGACACCTGCTGTCCCCTGCAGGACACAGGCCTGTTGATATATCAACCCCAGGGTCATGCCGGTTCTATATATCGAATATTAGTAGAGCCCTTAACTTTCATTCTTTTGAGATAAAAATATATTTAAATAGAAATTCTAGTATTTTCTTCCCATATCTCCTTATTTTAGAGACCACTAAAAGACCTCCCACGCCAGCCAACCCGGTATCTGTCCCATTTGCTCTGACTCCTGACTCTCCTGGAAGATGAGATGCTCCTTCCTTACTGGGACCCCTACAGCAGGAGTGAGTCTAATGGTGGGAGGAATCAGTAGGACAGGTGACCCTGTGGCAGGTCAGCTGAGGAGCCCTAGGTTAGGGTCAGGGAGGACTAAGCTTGCTGATGGATCTCGCTAGGTGTCCCTGTTCCAGCCAAGCAGAGAGAAGTATTGCCTCCTTTCTTTGTTTATGCTGCCCAGTTATCCATTTCATCGTGAGCGCCTGCTCCCCTTTCCTTTTCACACCGCCCACCCCCCCAAAACACACATCAAGCTGTGGCTTCCTCTTTACCGGCCATGTCTTCTGAGTCAGCTCAGCCCTGGGAGTCACCACTGAGTGGCCATTTTGTTTCCCAGGCTCCCTTTCTTCAACCTTTCCCCTCCCCCAGCAAAGGAATGTCCTTCAGTCTCATTGCTTCTGTTGTTTGGTGAGTTGCCAAAACAAACAGGTCCCCTTAATCTGTCCTTTAGAACAACCCCACAGGGGTTTGGTTCTGCAGGCAGTGGGACCAAATCAGAGTTCTGGGGTCCCAAGATGATGTGGCTTTGTTCAAGGAGCTGGTTGCTCTGGGGTGTTGGTACCAGGGCTGTGAGGCAGGCAGCGAGCAGAGGAGAGGCGAGGTACTGGCAGCGGCGGGGAAGGGAGCCTGCTGGGCCTGCCACCTGTGTGCAGAGGAAGCTCACAGACTCCACTGAGTCTGAACCCCCCTAGGTGGGCAGGGCAACTGCAGCTTCATAGACTAGCAGAGCACAGGGAGAACAGAGGCCGAGGAGCATCAAATGAGAGAACAATGGTTTTCTTGTGAAGCCAAGGGTTTTTTGTGTTAAGTAAGCACGAGGGACTCCTGATGTGGAAGGGAATCTTTGAATTATTGGAAGATGCTTTGGGGGTAGAAAACTGGGCTGAGGCTGGCCTCTGTGGAGTTGGGGGAACTCTTTGAACGGGGTGTCTGGAGACTCTTCTCCAAAGCTCAGCGACTGGTTCACAGGACAAGTTAAATCTTTTCATGTTGGAGGCCTTGCACCCATCTGATTCCTGAAGTTATGTCCTGCCCAAGGATTTGACTCCCTCTGATGGGGCTGAGAGCACTGGGAGGGGCATTCTAGGGTCCATTTAAGGTCTCATGAAACTGTTCGTATGTCCTTCCAACTCCTGAGGGCACTTGCACTGGGCTGAGTGCTGAGCCATGTGCGTTGAACTATACGTAAGAAGCATATCTTCACCTCAATAGGGCTTATTTAGCTGCCGGGTGAATACAGGATAAACGTCACGGCAAATGCAAAGTAGAAAGTGATAAGTTCTGATATCTGCACCCATTGTTTTGGAAATTCAGGGAAGGCGAGAGAGAGATTCCTTTGGCTTGGAGGTTAAGAGAGGTTTGTGATGGTTCTAACCAGTTACACAGACTGCTTCGTTTCTTCCTCACCACAACCTAGAAGGCAGGTCCTACTCTCATCCCCATTTTATGGTTGAGGAAACGGAAGCCTAAAGGGAATAAGTAATTTGTCCAAGGTCGAATTTATTAAGTGTAGTGCTAGAGAAGGGAGGAGGAGAGGGGAATCTCAGGCAAAGGGAACAACTTGATGAAGACATGAAAGCAGGAAAGCACAGGACACGTATGGGCAGTGAAGAGGAGTTCTATTTGAGTGGAAATGATGAAAGCCAGATGGAGGAGGTCTTTGAATACAAAGCTGAGTCTATCCTTCTTTCTGTAGTCAATAGGGAGCCACTGAAATTTCCTGAGTAGGAGAGTGTCATCGTCAGAGCAGATAAGCTTTTAGGAAAGAAGAGAATCAGATGTGTAGAGCATTAAGCAGTGACTCTTATAGAACGTGTGACAGGTGATTCACTGTGCCCAGAGGCATATTACTTTGGACAATGCAAGGAGAGAACATTTCTTTTCATTTTGTTAAGAGGTAATTCATTTCATAAGAATGAAGGAAAAATGGTCCGTATTTCAATTCTTTCCAACTCCATCTACACATTTGTGCCTATTACCTTGACCCCCAAACTAGACTCTAGTCATTACTGCTCCATCCTCTTTCTGTCTCCTTACTGGATTTCTTTGATACCAGTGCCAGTTATTTTCTAGATCACCCTTACACCATTTTATTGGAATGAATCCAAACATCTTTTATGCCTTCAGACACTTATTGACTTTGAGGGAGGTGGTAGGTGACTGCAGAGAGCACTGAACTCAGGTTCTAGGTCCAGCCAGTAACTCTTTGTGTGGTTCTAGGATGTGTGATCTTTGACTTTGAGTTTCTGTAGCTGCAAGATGGGGATTATAATACCGAAGCAAGTGAGAAACATGAGATGGTGGTGAGGGAAACCAGAGTCTGTGTATCGGTGGTCCTCAAAGTGTGGTCTCCAGGCAGCAGCTGCATTGTCACCTGGGAACTTGTTAGAAATGCATGTTACTGAGCCCTGCCCCAGACCCACCCAATCAGAAGCTCGGCGTGTCTTCTCCAGGGGATCCTGTGATGTGGAGTCAAGTTTCACTTGGGCTGTTCCCACCTTTTGGCCCTTGAACACTGGCTAAAATGAACATTGGTACATGTATATCTGTTCGGGTCCTTGTTTTCAGTTCTTTTGGGTATATACCTAGGAGTGGAATTGCCGGATTGCATGGTAATTCTATTTTTAGCTTTTTGAGGACCCACCCGTTTTCCACAGCAGCTACACCATTTTACATTCTTACCAACAGTATTCAAGGATTCCAGTTTTTTCACACTATTGACAACACTTGTTATTTTACATTTGATGTTAGCCATCCCAGTAGGTGTGAAGTGGTAACGCATTGTGGTTTTGATTTGCATTTCCCTCATGACGTCTTTTCATGGGCTTCTTGGTAATCTGTATATCTTCTTTGGAGACATGTCTCAGCAAGTCATTTGTCCATTTTTTAAATTGGGTGGTTTGTCTTTTTGTTGTTGAGTTGTCGAACTTCTCGATATTTTCTAGAATTACCAGAAGTATGATAATTGCAAATATTTTCTCCCACATTGTAGGTTGTCTTTTTTAGTCTATTTGTTTAAAAATTCAGTTTATTGAGGTATAATTGCTATAGCATAAACTGCATATTTAAAGTATACAATGTAATGAGTTTTGACATAGGTAAACACTTGTGAAACCATATATTCACAAACAATATATTCAATAATAAACATACCTATCACCCCCAAAAGTTTCCTAATGACCCTTTATAATTCCTTCTTCCTGCCTTTGCTTTCTCTGTTAATAATAGTGCTCTAAATACCCTGCTGTTGACACTGAAGCATAATGGGAAGATACCTAATCTGGGATTCAGGAGTCCAGACTGCTTGTGTTCTGGCTCTGTGGGTGGTGGACGGTGATGTCCAGTGGCCCGTTCCATTCCCTGGGCTTGCTTCCTCACCTGCACAGGATCAGCTGTCAGCAGTTCTCATCCATTCTGGCTGCATATTAAAATAATCACTTGGGAAGCAAGTGATTATTGCTTTTTTAAAAAAACAATATTTTAATAATAATTTTATAATTAATTTTACATAATTGTTGCTATTTAAAAAATACCGATGTCTATCCCACATCTTTTGTTTCTTTTTTTTTTAACATCTTTTTTTTTTTTTTTTTTTTTTTGTTTC